>NC_141023.1:20927500-21527500 GCF_052040795.2 Danio rerio
GACAAACAGATATTTGATGCGAGCATTAAGTAAGGGCTGGTGGAAGAGTGCTCTTTTAATGGAATTTGATACCACACGTTGAATGGAAAGGAAAAAAAACTCTAGCACACTAGCTTATAAGCAGTAAAATAATACACCGATACTAAGATATATAATAATAATAATAATAATAATAATAATAATAATAATAATAACAACAATAACAATAATAATAATAATAATAATACTTTCACAGGGGATCTTTAAATAGATTTTGTTCCATGAAATAACTCTGATTAATGCAGTCTTGGTGGTATTGCTGTTGAAGCAGAAAGTTCTTAGTTTCTCTGTGTGGAAGGTGTCAGTGGAGGGTCTGATCTGCTCAGCTGGAGGGAACTAATGTTATTTTTCTACACTCACTCAGGCACACACACATCATGCAAATCACATACACACAGGTCCTCACAAACATCTTTGTTAATTATCACCAACACCCTGTCCTGTCATAATTTTGTTTACACGTGTTCCCGTGAAACAGAGCCTTGACCTATAAAGGTCATTGTTGCCACTGGTCAGAGTAATTAGAAAAAACAAATGTTTCTCAGTGAGGGAGAGGCAAAGGTTTCTGTGAGCGATGACTGACCAACAGCTTCTGCTCAATCTGCTCTTCTTTTAAAGAAGCTTTTTTTTTTTTCAAATCCATTAAACAAATTAAGGATTTTAAAGAATGTGATGTCTAAAGGAAAACAACTGTGTTTTAAATGGTCTCAAATTAGTAATGCACCTAAATTAGTGTTATACTAAATCATATGCATGTGTAGGACAGAATACAGGTCATGTGCTCAGGCCTAATTTCACAAAACAGATTAGTCTAAACCAAGAAGAGGGGTCTGGATGCAAACCTGGGGTCCATTCTTTGTACCTTGTTTAAATGATCTTACATGATTTGGCAGATCCTGGAACTTTTAATCTTGATAGCTGATCTCTAGCTAATTTGGTTCTTCAAACAAGTTCATGAATCAAATTAAAATATCTAGATAAACTGATTTGAGATCAATGCGTGTGTTGTGAAGGACTGATCTATCGATCCTCGAAATCATGATCAGCAATGCAACGATTGGCTGACGCCTGACGGCACAGCAGCGTAATGCCATCATCTGATTAATGTTCAATTATCCATGTGAGCTAAATTACATAAAATTCATAGTAAACGGTTTGTTAAATATGATACACAATAACTTACCAGCTTTGTTGTGGGCTGCATGCTTTACCTTTTTAGGTGTCAAGAGTATTTATTTTCTGGTTTTAGGGAGGATGGTTAGATTAGAAAGTCTATTTAGACAAGCTGATTAGTTCCTAGCTGATTGGAAACCATTTGTTTAAGCAGAACAGCTATTTATAAACTGTTCTAATTGGCCTGGTGTGCAATAACCTAATTGGCAATCAATCAGTAAAGCCATAAAGGTGGGCAAATCTGGAAATGCAGACTGCTTCTTGCTGATAAAATCCCTTCATAATGGTGTACTGCTTGTACAGATTTTGAATGTCCCGCAGTGCTCACGGTTGATATTTCTCCTTGTTCCATAAGGCATGCTGTTAATTGTAAAATGATGTGGTCGGATGAGGCACTCATTTAATCTTTTCAGTGCTCATACCTCAGCTCAATGAATGCTATTATGTCTTGTGGAATATTTAGTAAATGTACCATTTTTCATTCTGCCTGGCCAGCAAATCAATCCACAGACCTCACCTGAGAATAGAAAAGGGCTTATTTTTTCATTTTAATGTTAAGGTGCCAGCAAGCTGTGGCCCGCATAACATGCACACCACAGCACAGACAGGCTATGCGCATTAATAAATTTTGAAATGAGCCTCGCACTGGGCATTCCCAAAGTCGTTTCAATGCATGTATTTATTGAAAGTGTGATTGACAGGAACCAGCCAAGCTTTTCAGTAATTGTTTTCCTGGAGCATGCATGCATGCATATGGGGGAGATGTGGGAGGCTATTACATTTATCATTTAACTCCCGTGGCAGAAGAAAATGAGCCTGTTTTTGCATGCAAACCGAAATCTGATCGAACATCACTCCTGACATTTGATTGCAAAATAGCCCGAGTTACAGGCTTCAGTTGCTTTTCTACTTGAACGTTAAGTAAAAGAATAATGGTAGATATGGAAAAAAGTGTGCGTTTATATTGCACACTGCAAATCTACAAGTCTACAAATCCTTAAGGGAATGATGATGGAAAAAATATGAGATTAGGAAAAAATGCTTTTGCAGTCTTTTTGCAAACCTATTGCACTCGCCTGAGAAACTTTGCACTCTTTCCTTAAATATTTACGTTCCCCTGAGATGTTTTTTCCTGCAAAATTGTGTTCTCCAGCAGAAATTTTATGTTCGTTCGCAATAATGATTTATAATTTTTTTTTTCCTGTCACTAAAAGTTTTGCCATTATACACAAAGTTTCTTACGGAACATTAAAGTTTTGAAACAGTATGCAAATTTATAGTTGTACATTTTATTTTCCATCACCATGTACCCTTAGGGACTCTGCAAACATGCCCTTAATATGACACTTATTTATGCATATTTGTGTGTCTGCTAAGGGAAACTTTTGGAATGGGTGTTTTTAAGCATTGGATCTTGTTATAAATATTTTTTGGAGAAAAGTCAGTTGAAATGTCATTTGGCTGGTTAGCCAGACAGACACAATTTCACGTGAAAAATTGACATACTGGCCAAAATAGGCCACAGCGTACACAATAATTTAATGTCAATAGCCAAATCTTTGCTATCAACTAGATAGCTAGAGTATTTTCCTTAAGCCAGACTTGCACTAAACAGTGCATCCGGAAAATATTCATAGCGCTTCACTTTTTCCACATTTTTTATGTTACAGTTTTAACCCAAAATGTATTAAAATACATTTTATGTAATTTTATTAAATGAGTCCTGAATATTACAGAATATTATTTAGTAGCACTTTTTAGGAACCCATAGGTTTTTATTACAGCTGGTAGTCAATCCAAGCTGAAAAAATGACTGAAAATGCATTTAACAGCTCATAGATTGACTTGTTGTGAGAGTCGGGAAGTCTGATTAATCCTGTACCTTCAAGGAAAGTAACAGTGGAACAAACTTGACTTTGTGCTCAGCTGCAGCCGCACACAAAAACAAAACAAATAAATGAATAAAATGGAAAGGTAGGGCTGAAATAGGCGTTCATTCGAATATTCTAACACAAAGGCCTTTTGGTATTTCCCTGACATTTTCCACCTAATGACTGGCTGGAAACTGTGGCATACTTTTTTTTTTTTTTTTGAACATGTTTTGACATGGTCTACAGTGTGCAGCGGATTAAGAAAAGAAAATATGTCAAAAAGTATAAACATAATTCCTATGCTAAACAATAACTTTCCAGTACTAGTTTTATTTATTTATTAATTGGCTATTTTGCTGCTTTGCATGTCGAATATGTAGTTGCACATTGAAAAAGAACTTAAACCAGCCTTCCAATCCATTTAGACAACATTAGAGATAACACGTGGCATGATATCAATATTCAGTCAGAAGAAAAAGGACTGTTTCTTAGTCATGGCATTTATGTTTGACTCCAATTAGTTCCTTTTCTTTTTAAGATGCGACTAAAATTCCGTTTAAAGAAGCTTTTTGACTTAAACTTAGTGGGTGAAGTTCTTGATTTGAAATACTGTTTCAGTGCTATTGTTTTACACAGTATATGGAATCTAGAAGCTCTCTGATCATCTATAGACCGCAACATGTTTTAATGGACTACTTACAATTTATCAATGTATTAATTGGTTTTATAAAACTTTTAATGGTTTTGTTACTACTGCTTATATTTAACCTTTTTACACAAGTTATGAACTAAATTAGGTATTTTTTTATTTACTTATTTTCTTTTATTTACTTATTTTTATTTGTTATTTTTTAAAATATTACTTATTGTGATTTTTTTTTTTAAATGATGTGAATTTAAAATATTTAAAAATAATATTTAAATATTTAAAATATTGAAAACCATCATTGTATAGTGAAATATATAAAATTTTGATTCTCAAACATTTGTCAGATCAAGTACTTCATCTTTTAAACCGCCTAGTAAAGGTGTCACAATGGTGCAGGGGGTAGGAGAATCTCCTCACAGCAAAAATGTTGCTGGTTCGAGGCTCCGCTGGGTCAGTTGTCATCTGTTTGGAGTTTGCATGTTCTCCCCGTGTTCAAGTGGGTTTCCTACGGGTGCTCTGGTTTCCCCCACAAGTCCAAAGACGTGCTATAAGTGAATTGAGTAATTAGTACTTTCATGGGTAATTGGGTAATTAGTACTTTCATGCAACTTCTCCCAAATTACATGAATGAAAGTGGATGTTAAACTGGGAGAAAAGTAAACAAATCGGAGTAAACTTTTTAGTTGCCTATAAAAGTATGTGTATCTGCTGTCAATAAAGCACAATGTCATATTATGTGTAAAATACTTATTATAGATGTCTCCATAGTCGTCTATTTTACAAACCTTGAATATTGTCTTGCTAGTACTTATGTGTATTTAAACCAATCAAGGGTTTAAATGTCTAAAACATAATGTTTGTGTGGTTAAAACTATTAAATAATTGTGACACAAAACCGTCAATATTAAACTGATATTCCAGTGATGGCAAAAAAAAAAAAAGGGTTTCTGAAGATGAATGGTCTTAGGGGTTTGGATCAACATGGCTGAGCTAACACTTTTATATGCTTTACAAAGCTCTCTTTGTCCATTTTCCTCAATAACTACTTGTAAAAAATGACCATATCTTGATATTTATTGTTACTATGAAATTGAAGTACTCATATTCTTAAACGGAATATTCCCATAGCTAGCATGGCTGCACTATTACTGTAGTATAAGGTGTGTATTTTCCAATCTACATTTGACACAATTGTACTGATCATGCAGATGTTTATTTCACAATGCAACTCAGAATAATTTATTCCAGAGAACTGTGTAAAACAGCATATTTTAAACCACATTGGTCTCAGAATAAACAGCAGCCACAAATTATCCTTCATGGCTGACTAGTTAAATCTACACCAGATAATAACACCTTTTTAATGACATTTTGAAATATAGATTTTTAAGACCAATCTCTGCTTTTACAACAGAAAAGCTTGTTAAGCCACATGAAAACCTTAATGTCTTCTGCTTGCAGATGATGAAATTTAATACATGCAATATGAATCACACAATAATCATCATACTATATGGCAATAAATGCGTGTCTGTCTTTTTTGTATTTTCACAAAGTAAGACAAGAATAATCATGGTTAGTTCCTGCATAAACTGTAACTGGAAACTATTAAGTCATTTTTTTTAATCACGCACAGCACATTTACTTAGAGTAAGTCTATTGCTTTTAATTTAAAGTAAAGTCACCTTTTTACAGTGCACCTGTTTTCTTGTAAGCCTTGACTTGCATTCAAACAGAATTAAAAGCAGGCAGCAATTCTGTCTTCTACTTGCATTTTCAACAATGGACGTCTAAAGCTGTGAAGACATGAATGCTGGTGAAGAATACAGTCAATCATGAGTCACTCTTTGAAGGATGCCTTAAGTGATTACAGAGTCATGCTGCCTGCAACAGTCATATAATCTCATTGTCTAGTGCTCCGTGCAGCCAAAGTCATGTTTAACATCTGAGTGAATTTGATTTGATTAATCACTGGAGCTCTATAGAATGCTAAAGTTATCAGCAGAGCCTTCAGTCTTCATCAACCGAGAATATGAGTGCATATAAAATAATGGGCCACGTTCAAGGATTATTACTGCTGTGAAATGTCTTTGAAGGTGTCCTTTGGAGAAGCCCAACTTGTCAAATTTGTTGATATCGAGCACAGAGCGAATTGGAATTACTTTCAGGCTTTACTTTTGAGTTTTACATTATTTGGCATGAGGTATCATTTTGGGAAAATTGAATGTTATTGATTCATTTGCTGAGGCAAAGATGAGAAGCAAATTAATCACACTGAGTGCAAAACTTAGTCCCATGTGACATTTTCAAACGGAGGGAAAGGCTGAAATGTGCCCTTTATCGTTGAATTAAAAGGTTGAAAATCTGTTCTTGAATTTTTCACTCTCTTAAAACTAGTGAACTTCCTGCGTATTTGTGACGTGGCCTTAAAAGGCAACTTTCTAAAGTCGAAAAGTCTCATAGACAGTCATTCATAATGTGAAAGGAGAATCAGCTCTCTAATGATTTCATCATATTGCCAACTTTTTATATCATTTATTATCTATTTTATTAGAATGACTAAGCCATGGTGCAGAAGTCAAATGGGCTACTTTTATGATGTTTTGCATCATGTCTCACAGGTTTTTAATTCTTTAATTGCATTTTACTTTGGGTTTATTAAAAAGTCAACAAGCTCTTAAATATATAATTTATTTATTTACTTACTGATTTAATTGGTCATTCATTTGATTGGTTTGGAAAGCTCGCACTCCAGACTGCACTCAGGACTGTTTTCAGAGGCTGTGGATTAAAAGTATCATGTTGAAAATAATTTTAAATTTTTGCACAGAATTATCATTTTGCTTGACATCAATGTATCTTCAGAAGCTACAGGTATTCATTTTGTTTTGCTAATGATTTTTAAGTGTCAAAGTTACCATTTACTTGCACTTGGAGTCCTCAAGGACCACAGTTTTGGCTAAAGATCTCAGACTAATGCTGCGTTCATACCAGATGAGAAAGAAGCGTCAAGCGCAAGTAATTTACATGTTAAGTCTATGCAAATGCACGAATAGACATTCTGCAGCGCGATGCGCTTGAATGAGTCTGCGCAAATGACATGATTTGCGCAAATGAAGTGCCGCAAGTTGAGTGTTTTGGATGATTGACGTGATTTAATGTGCATTTGGCGCATTTATTGTGAATACCTCAAGTTGGAAATCTGAACTTCAGCTGACATTTGCGACGCATTAACTAACCAGGAGCTTTCTCTTGTAGGGGCGTGATTATGATGTAGCACCTGTTGTTGGTGCCCTGGGGGAAATCCTCTTGTCGACACCAGACAACAGTTGATCAAACTGGGCTCAGCTCAGTCAGAAGCACAGCTGAAAGCCTCCATTATCAAGGTATAGTTTCTGGAGGAAACTATTTAAGAACGCACAGAGCTGGGTGCACTTCTGAATGAATCTAGTAGTTTCAGACACAGCTCCAAACAAATACGCGGTGTTTTTCAGCCTTCATAAAGCACATAAGCACAGTTATTTTCTTAATAAAATTCATATTAGCCATTTACTGTAGCAACAGAGCTATAGTCAGCGGGAAGACAGAAGCCCTGCCCATGATGCGTTTCCACATTTATTGTGAAATGGATTTGATGCGCAAATGAAGCGAGTAAACTCAAAATATTCATGTGTCTATTTACGCATGAATAATGGGATTTATTCGCGCTTGCCGTGTTTGGTGTGAACACAGCATAAGCCAGTGTTTCTTAAACACATTCCTGGAAGACCACCAACTCTGCACATTTTCCATGTGTCCTTATCCAAACCAAAGACTATAGAGTAAACAAGACATGTCACTCGTATGGCAATTGAAGCCCTGCATTCTAGTACAGGAGCCAATCAGCGATTGCTATATGGCAAATAAAGCATGCCTTCTAGTACAGGATCCAATCAGTGATCGCTATAGAATGATAGCTCTCCAGGGGAGGGGCTCGGACCAGAAGTGAATTTCTGCAGATCTTATTTGATATGAACATTTAGAAATGAAACTAAATGTAATCGAAAGCTTGGCAAGTAGTTTTGGAGAATTTGAGGTTTCCCCTTTAGACTGGATGCCCGAGCATACTGTCCGAGAGGCGTTTCAAAGATGGCCACCGAGTGAAATATCTTGCCTTAAAGGGACTTTGACCAAACACACGTGATTGAGTCTCTGCTAATGAGCTGATGATCTGTAAGACCTGCAATGCGTGTTGGTGGTCCGCCAGTTACGTGATTGAGAAATATTGAACTAAGCTTTTTTTTTACATTTGGACAGATTGTTTCTATTTTCTTGTGCTTTTCATTCTGTGCCGGTCTGATCCAGTCAGCACGTGCTGTACATCTGTTTTATTTTTTGCTGTGGTTCTGACAACGGAACTCTTTGGAATCCAATACAAATGCATCAGTCATTGTCTATGTAATATAAGTGTGATGATGATCAGATATTTATTTTTTGGGTCTCTCTTTTTTTTTTCTCTCTCCTTTTTTTTGTTTTTGATTTACTGAAATACTGGCAGACAGACAACACAAATCCAACACCACACACACATGCGCTCTACCAGTCCAGCACAGTTCAGCATGGTTGTCTAATTGTGCCTAAAATTCCAGGCCCAAACAGTTTGTATGTGTGTCACACCCTTCCAGGCTCATGTAGAAACGCAATTGAAACCATATCTGACTCTTAGAATGGCTCTGCGTTATAGTGGAAAAGTTGCTTTAGACCTTGGGTGACCTGAAGGTGAGCAAGTTAACAGAAGCATATATTATTTTTATTTTTGAAACCATTCCTTTATTTTGAGTTTGTTCAGCATGATTACCTATTGTTGGCTGTAATTTTTTATACAGGCAGTACCCTAATGTAATATTATGAGACCCCGGAAGGGACGTAGAGGAGGAGAAAAAAATTGGCTGGGTGAAAAAAAAAAATAACTGGTGAAGGAAAAAAATGGGTGGGAGGAAAATATATATTTCTAAGTTTTTGCGTTCTCTCGCAAAGTTTTGCGTTATCTCGCAAAGATGTTTTGTGTTCTCTCCACAAACACTTCCTGTTCACTGCACTCATGTAAACCCTCCCGTTCTTGCTGAAATTCTCCCATATTTTACCATTCTACCCCACTTTCTTTAGATTACTGTGCGCTGATCGTCGGCTTTCACTTTGCAACCTCTGAACCAGTGAATGCATGTATAAGCGCTGACTGACAGACGCGATTCGTACAATAAACGGATCCCAGATCAGCGTCTGTACACGCCATTTACAGGGACACTTCTGTTATCAAACAAGTGAGGAGCAAATAAATCTCATGTTTTGTTTAGTTTGATAACAGAGTCTCTGTAAGAATGCACAGATCTATAATGAAAGCAGTCCATTACTTTAGAAACTGTTTGTGCTCATTTAAGAGAAAATAAGCTGTTTAAAATAAAACATGCAGGACGGAGATGTTTCATATTATTAGTGTATTTGTCTGTTTAAACATACACCCGCTCCTCTGTAAATGGCGTGTACAGACGCTGATCTGGGATCAGTTTATTGTTTGGAGCACGTCTGTCAGTCAGCGCTTATACATGCATTCACTGGTTCGGAGGTAGCATATGAAAGTCGACGATCGACGCACAGTAATGTAAAGAAAGTGGGATAGAATGGTAAAATACGGGAGAATTTCGGCAAAAACGGGAGGGTTTACGTGAGTGCAGTGAACAGGAAGTGTTTGTGGAGAAACAGTTTTGCGAGGGAACGCAAAACATCTTTGCGAGATAACGCAAAACTTTGTGAGAGAACGCAAAAACTTAGAAATATATATTTTCCTTTCACCCATTTTTTTTTTTTTTTTCACCCAGCCAATTTTTTTCTCCTCCTCTACGTCCCTTCCTGGGTTCCGTATAATATAGGCTATTTACATTGATTTAGGAAGTTTATAATATATATTAGCATTTTTAATAAGCATTTTTAGTATAAAAATTATTTGTATTCAATAATTGAGTTATTTTTTTTACTTAAGATTATTGCACTAGAGATGGGAATATGTTGCAGTTTGTCAGTCTGTCTATCACCAGATACTGGTAACAACCAAAGTAATCTATACATGCAAAAAAAAAAAAAATGTATTAGTTTTAAAATTACATTGTTTAATAAAAAAAAAAAGATTGAACACATGAACAATGTGAGGTGTAAAAAGGCATGGAAAGCCCAGTGTAACGAAAGGTCTGACACAGAGGGATCCATTTGCAGTATATTTATTAAACACAGTTTAATAAAGAGCACACAGATGGTACTAGTGTGCGAACTCGGTTGTATTGGGTCGATAGGCTGGCGGCAGGCAAACACAGGGGGATATACCAGGCATGGGTCAGTGGTAGGCGGCTAGGATCAATGTCGGGATTCAGGCTGAGTTCAAGACAGGCGGCAGGCAAGGCAAGGCAAGGCAAGGCCGATATACAGTCCGGGTTAGCAACGGGGAAAGCAGGCAAAGAGTAGAAACGCTCAGTAGTGTTTGCAGAGGCAGAACAAGACTTCGCACTGAGGTGTTTGGGCTGCTTATATGTGTGCGTGTGGTGATTAAGGTAATGTGCTGCAGGTGTGTGTGGCAATCAGTGTCTAGGGATGATGTAATGTCAGTAGTCCGGTGATGATGACCTCTGCTGGCCAGCGAGGGGAATGACTGGGACCGAGTCGGTGACACCCAGAAAGCAACTGAAATATCAGTATTTATTTTAGCAACCCTCTGCTCCTTGTCAGTGTAAATGAATATTAGCTGCTTCAGTCCCAACACCTACGTTACCAGATGATGAAGCTTAAACCAGAGTGGACATTTCAAGTATTCTTGAAAGCTGCGATTACCAAAAAAAAAAGTCTTTATACTAAAATTATTAAACACAGTTTAGTTGTTTAGTACTTTCTCTTTGTGTAATAGCAATAGAATGACAGCATTTTCTTTTTTTTTTTGATATTGTTTTATTTATATGTTTAAATCGTTTGAAACAAACTCTAGCTCAATTTCATGTCAACAGCTCTAGTAAAAAAAAATAATAAAAAATAATTTATATATATATGATGAAGATGAAGGACAAGTAGAAGTGCATTATGGATGCCAACTCCTCTTTCAAGCAGCAGCTCATTAAGTTTAAAGTGCTGTGTAGTATGCAGGTGTCCTCCTGTCTCTCCAGCTCATGGATTTATCATGAAGCTCGATGCTTCCAGAACAGAATGAGGGTCACTTGGGGAGCTGTACAAGTAGATTTTAACTGCTATCATGGAGGAGGGTGATGATAACAATGCTGTGTACGCATTTGGGCTTCCAGACATAATTTTAGTGGATTGAAATTGGAGCCACATGAAAGAGAAATTATTAACTACTGGCAGAAATCAGTAATAAAAGCTTTTCTTTCTTTTTTGCTTTTTTGCTCTTTCTTTCTATTTATGTAAATAAATTAATTAATCTCCCATGAATACTATTTATTCATTGGATTATTCAAATAATTTTGTCTGAACTTTTTTTATTATGAAAAAGTATTAATAAACGTATTATGAAAGCATATTCATACGTCTATGGCATTCCTTGTGTTTGAGGGTACATTTCTGAACACTCAGTTCAGTTTCAGTTTAGTTTGATTTATTTATTAGTTTTTTTTTATTCATGCACTATAATCAAGTTGGGGCTCACTGGGTAGGAAGAACAGAACAGCATGAGTACATATAGGGTGAACTTTCTCTTTAATTTAAGTCTGGTTCAGCACGTCTGGCTGTTGTTGGCTGCAAGTTCAAAACACTTAAGATATGCAAGTTCAAGACAAGATTAGAAGCATAAAAATAGAAAGAGTTCACTTGAGGTCAGAACTAGTGACAAGAGTACAGAGTCCTGTGAAGAGGCTGTCGGGGTCCTCATGCTCTCTTTATAATGTGTCACATACTCATAAATTTGGCATCTTGCTGTACAAATGTGTCAGAGCGAAGCATATAAGCAGCTCAACTCTTAAACCACCACTAACCTAAAGAGCCGCAAATAGCCACGTCTTCTATCTGGATAAATGGCCCATAGACACTTATTACAAGTCAATATTAATATGCATTAATATGGCAGGCTCTTCACCCCGATTAAACTTTAAATCTCATTCATACAAAATCCAATAAAATGTTAATTAGAAAAAGAAGGATGCTTTGACAGGATGGACCAGCCTTTGTAATGAGAAAAGATCATTAAATGCAAATAAGTTTGCGTTTAACCTCCGTAGAGGCCATTGGGGAAGAAAAAAAAATGACTCTTTACTGCATATTATGACACTTGTTATAGGAAAAAAGTTCTGAGGAATATGTAAATGAACAAACCACCCACTGTGTCGCAAGTACTGGGTTATTAGGCTTTAGCTGAATAGTGTGCAGAAACCAAATTGGATGAAATTAAATTACATTACATTAAATTAAATTATAGGTTATATTTATGGCCTTAATAACCTGCCAAAGCCTATGCTTTAGAATCATACTAAATGGAGCTTGAATATGGATCATGGAATCTAAAAATGGCACATTCTTGTTTATTGTATGCCTGAAGTTATTTAAAATCATGCAGATTTAATAACTCAGATTATGTGTATTCTATACCATAATGTGCAGACAGCATTATTTGATGTGTTTTTGTCAAAAACAAAACAGTAAGCTTTTGTGTATGACTTTATTGGCAATCTATGAATAAGCACATGCAGCGCCACTTAAATCTTGGTCTTTGGAGTTTTGGTCGTGTTCAGTTTCAGGGCTTTGTCTCAAATAACAGTCTCTCCATGGCAACTAGTGTCTGGTTCAGACAGTCCTCCCCAGTGTTGTCGCATGGCAAAATCACAATCATCGTGCGAATGTGTTCTTGACATTTGATCAACATATTGCTGCATCTAATCATAGCTGTTGTCGTGGCTGTAAATCTCTGCGGAAACAAAGATGGATGACACAAAACCATTAATTAGACAATATGAGAACACATCTTATCTAAAGGATTATTATAATGAGGCACTAATGCATGTCATCACTCAACAGGCATCCACTTTTTTCAGTGATTCTTAGCTTAGGAAAGGATTAGCAGGGTTTTTTTTCCTCATTTGTACTAAAAGCTATTTTTACTAAAAGTAGTCATGATGCTAAATAAATGACTACCATTTGGATTAAACATCACACAACACTATTCCAATAAACCAACTTTAATGCCATTCCTCTTGAAATAGTTTTTACTGCAGTTAATAAATATTTGCTTTGTACATACTGAAGGTCTTTCCGTTTATAAAATCCAAAACAAACAAAATGAGCTTGAAGGGCAAATAAAAAATCTATTATGAGCAAAGATACATTAAAGTATGCAAACAAATAATTAGACCAAGGCACTCAAAGTAAGTGAAATAACAAAGAAACCTTTATTAACACGGCTTGTGTAAAATGGCACTATTGTGTGTATTCTACTGTATGGTATTATTCAGGGCCGCTGCTGGCCAAAAGGGTGCCCTAAGCGAAATTTTACTGTGGTGCCCCCACAGAGGAACAAAATCACATAAACATTCAAACATTTATTTATTCATTTATTTATATACATACATATGCATATAAACACTCATACTATACTTAAACGTTAAAATGTTTACATTACAAAATAATAGCTTACATCAAAATAAACACTGACATGTCTTCTGCAGAAACATAATTTCAAACATTTACAAAGGGTAAGGAATAAAACCCTCTCTGTACCTGTAGAGATAGACAGTCCTCAGTGCTGCATCCTGTATCTGTGCAGCTGCTGGTGTCTCTGGAGCAGTGCTGGTTAGGCCACCTCATCTTCTTTTGTGACAAATTTCAGCATTGACCTCCATGAACAAAACAGAAGAAATTAGTCATTTTAAGAAAAAAGCTCATGACATACCATTAAAACAATAGGCTAGGCAACACTCTTCATAATTTGTCTAAACTACAACTAACATGTGATTTTTAATTTGCACTAATTTATGGTGACAAAAGCTGACCCTTCCTTTCAGTATAAATCAAAGACATTTGTGGTTTTTAAGAATGAATCGGTTGTATTATTAAACAAAAAACTTTGTTAACATTTAGAAAAAAATAATCATTAATGAATTTATGCAATAAAATGGTTTCTAGCCCGTGATTTACAGTAATTTGACTCATTTTATGTAATTGATCTTTCAGAAATCACAGAATATAAGTCGGTTTTGTTATTTCGTACTGTAATGTACACTGATCTGAGCTAAACTGAACTGAATTTAAACATTAAAACTGAACTACCCTGATCCAGTTACTATGACCATTTATGTGAAGCTGCTTTGACACAATCCACATTGTAAAAGTGCTATACAAATAAAGCTGAATTGAATTGAACTGAATAATGCACAAAAATCTACATATCTATAAATCTACATAAATTGGCATCACAGGTTCAAAAAGAAACCACAGTAAACAATAACAGATATTCAGTTATAATACATTTGTGCAATTATTGACAATGCTACATGTAAATGAAAATGTGTTGAATGAAAACATGCAATTTAAAAAACGCAAAACTCATTTATTAGCAAACTGTTTTTATGTTGGATTTTCAGTCAATTTGCAATTTGCAAACTTTTGTGATGAAAACCTGCTCTGAAATAAGTTATTTTTGCAAAATTGTTGCTAAAAATTAATGTTTTGAATTTAAACAAGCAAATTAAATTTAGTAATTCATTCATTAATTTTCAGCATATTTTCCGAGGCAGGGTCACGTAGGCAGAAGTCTTAGGAGAGAACCCCAGACTTCCCTCTCCCCAGACACTTCCTCCAGCTTCTCCATGGGGATCCTGAGGTGTTCCCAGGCTAGCTGAGAGACATGGTCCCTCCAGCATGTTCTTTGTCTTCCCCGAGGCCTCCTCCTGGTGGGACATGCCTAGAACGCCTGCTTAGGAAGGCATCCAGGTGGCATCTGAAACAGATGCCCGAGCCACCTCAGCTGACTTTTCTCAATGTGAAGGAGTAGCAGCTCTACTCCAAGCTCCTCTCCTTCACAGGGTGGCAGGGCACACCCTTATAGATAGGGTAACACATTTCGGCCGCTTGTATCTGAGATCTTATCCTTTCGGTCATGACCATAGGTGAGAGTAGTTATGTAGATTGACCGGTAAATCGAGAGCTTTTCCTTTCAGCTTGTTCTTTACCACAACAGACCGCATTACTGCTGCCACTGCACCAATCCGCCTGTCAATCTCACATTCCATCGTTTCCTCACTCATGAACAAAACCCCAAGATACTTGAACTCTTTCACCTGGGGTAAGGAATTTCCTCCAACTTGGCGATGGCAAACCACCTTTTTCCAGTAAAGCACCATGGTCTCTGACATGGTCTCATCCCAGTCGCATCACACATGGCAGCAAACTGCCCCAGTGCATGCTGAAGGTTCATGTGTAATGAAGCCACATCGTCTGCCATTAAAGAGATGAGATCTCGAGGTCCCCGAAGTGGACAAGCCTGCGCTTTGAAATTCTGTCCATAATAATTATGTACTATAATTAGCTTAATTCATTTTGCTTATATTCAGCGAAAATAAATTTTCAACCACTTACAAAAAAAAAAAAAAGGAATCCAAGGAATTATCTTTAAATATTTTTTTTTATTATTTGAATATAATTTTTTATTATTGATAAGCTTTTCTTATTTATTCACAGTGGCTGGTTTTAATTGGCTGATGGGATCACTTATGGTCAGATAGAATTGCATGCATTGATAATTAGTTTATTGTTTTTGTCACAATGTTCGAGTTGCATAAAGTCTTGTCTGCATTTCCTGAGTTTTTGAAACAAATGTCATTAATTCTTTACCCCCTTTTGTTTAAACCAGGGGTGTCCAAACTCGGTCCTGGAGGGCCGGTGTCCTGCAAAGTTTAGTTGAAACCCCAATCACAGACCTGGGCTGCCTAATCAAGCTCTTACTAGGCTTTCCAGAAACGTCCTTGCAGGTGTGTTGAGGAAAGTTGGAGCTAAAATCTGCAGGACACCGGTCCTCTGAGATCAAGTTTGAACACCCTTGGCGCAAACTATCAAATACCCTATATATGATGTAAATATATATGTTGTATATGTATTTCCAGCCAGATTTCACAAGGAAACATAACATTTTTATGTATTGTCAGAAAAACTGAATTTAAACAAATTCATACGATCTAGTTTTTTGTGAAAATGTAACATTTTTTAAAAAGAGGCATGACCCCAAATACCATCCATAACCTAACCCAACATTGAGGGATGCACAGATCTCACTAAGATATAAGGATAATATACAAAAATATATATGTTACTTTTAAATATATTATTTTTGGTTATTATGAATCTGTCTTTTTACTAAAAGAAATTTTATTATTATTATTTTTTTTGGTTTTGTTAAAAATTTATTTATAAATTCTATATTCACAGATGTAAATTTACTAATACCAAACCAACAAGATTTTAGATTTTTTGCAAGATTTTAGTTATTATTTAAATACAATTTAATCATCTGAAAATAAGAAAGCAAACAGAACTGTGTCGTTTTGTAATGACTTAAATTAATACTATAATTTATTCTTAAACGTCATACCTTCAAGTTTATATTAATGTTCTTTATTATTTTTTTCTTTCTACAGTAACTGTCACTTTGTATCATTTTATTTGTATGTAATTGACATTTTGTGTATTTTATAAAAATATTGTTTACATGTCAACTATTCCTTTAGCAATAATAACAACAACAACAACAACAACAACAACAACAACAACAACAACAACAACAATAATAATAATAATAATAATTAATAATAAATAATATGCATGAAATACTCACTACTCTTGAATACTTTTAAAAGGGCTACTCATTCATTCATTTTCTTGTCGGCTTAGTCCCTTTAGTAATCTGGGGTAGCCAAAGTGGAATGAACCGGTAACTTATCCAGCACGTTTTTACGCAACGGATGCCCTTCCAGCCGCAACCCATCTCTGGGAAACTTCCACAAACACTCATTCACACACACTCATACACTACGGACATTTTAGCCTACCCAATTCACCTATACAGTATGTCTTTGGACTGTGGGGGACACCCGGAGGAAACCCACGCGAACGTAGAGAGAACATGCAAACTCCACACAGAAATGCCAACTGAGCTGAGGATTGAACCAGCGACCTTCTTGCTGTGAAGCAACAGCACTGCTTCGCCCATGCATGAATGGGATTATACAAATTAATGTAAATTAGCTAAATCAAAAAGTTACAGCTTGCTGTTAGATTGCATTGGTATATCTAATCTTTTTTCAAGGCTTCATTTGTAGGTGTATATATGCAAAGGCCTCTAAGTGCCATCTCAACTTTTCTTTTAAAATGAACATTTTTTCTTAGTTGTTTCACTTTTATGATGATGAATAGGTTCTTTTCATTGACTTTAAAGTGAAATATCTGAACATAAACATAGATGAGAAAAACGCTAATTTTATTTAAAAAATGCAGATGGCACTTAGAGGCCTTTGCACATCTAGCTCTTCATAGACACCCACACAAATCCACAAATAAATCCTTGAAAGTTAAGGATGTTAAATTGCATTCATGTGTATTTACAATGCAAGTACAAGTACACATTTAAATGACCATGCTTTTTTGTATGTTAGATCAATCATTGCTTTTCATGGGCTGTCAGATTGTCAAATCACATTAAAAGTTCTAAATTCACATTTCACATTAATTCCACAATGTTACACATGCTCCACTCATGTTGTCACTCAGGTTGAGCTTCTTTGATGCAATATATTGTAAAAACTGCTATATAAATAAAAAATTTATTTGAATTTAATGTGCGTCTAAGTACTGTAAATTGAGTATTAAAGCAAAGCATATATTGACTGTCCCCTTTCACCATAACCACTCCGCTGTATCATACAGTACACATTTGAAGAATTTTCCTAAAATGAACCTAAAAAATTAGTACCTACTTTGAGTGTGAGATTTCAAAATCACTTATTTCAATCTATCAATGTGTCAAACTACTGATTTAAATGAAAGATCCCTATACCTTGTCACATCATGTAACATGCTTAGTTGTTGTAAACTAACTGTTGTGTTATAATAAGACACACTTTAATGTTAATGCCAATAAATAACAACAACAACAACTAAAGTGCTATTAATGGAGCTTATGGGGCTGAATGAGACAAAACAATGCAGGCAAAGCCAAACCCTGAGGACCTTTCCGGCATATTGTAGTATACCAGCATAATAATTCAGAAAATGATCTGTAGTTGTGGAAAATCTTGTTCACACACCTTGTTGCAGTTAATTAGGGAAGGTCACTATTCTAGT
The DNA here is from genome assembly GCF_052040795.2 of Danio rerio. NCBI lineage: Eukaryota > Metazoa > Chordata > Actinopteri > Cypriniformes > Danionidae > Danio > Danio rerio. The sequence goes on from NC_141023.1 coordinate 20,945,585, forward strand.
CAAACCAGCCAGGGGAAACTTTATTAGCTGTGTGGGAAATCAGCCTCGGTCTCTAAGCTATTGAAATGGGTTTGGCAATACATTTGGCCTTCATGGGAAAGGAGAAAAGACATTTGGGGTAGTCTAAAATATTTTAGACCCATATGATTGAAGATTTATTTAATTTTTATATTTGCTTAACGATTGCTAGCTATGTTTCTATTTACTTTTTTAACATCTTGTATTATCTTACATTGCTTAATAGAAACACCACATACATTTAGAAAATGCACATACAATAATAAAAAAGCATACAATTGATAAGAAGAATTGTACACAATGAAAGCACTTTTACTCTATATGTTCTGACATGCACATAAAAAAAGCATCATGCAATAGCACAAATGTCTGTGATGGGATGGCATTAATGGACAAACCAGTGTTGACTGACTTAATTGTAAAAAATCTGCAATGTTGTTTTGGTCATTCTAAAATCCCTTAACCAAAGTCTATCATCAAAGTGGTTCAATATTGTTAACTCTCAGAAGCAGCCTTTCTTTCAAATAGATGCACCTCTTGCACCTCTAAAAGCCATTGTGCGTTCACTACGTTTTGTCTTCTAAGGCAAAAGTTATTTATTCTATAAGACAAAAATCCCACAATGGGTTCTCCTACTACAGCAAATAAATTTTTTTGGTCTTACTTTATATTAGGTGGCCTTAACTACTATGTACTTGCATCTAAAATGAATACATTTCACTTACTGTGTTTGTATGCAGAACACTTTTGAAGCGCTTCGCGTGCGATACGGTTAGGGAAAGATTTTGGGGTATGGGTTGGTTGAAGAATGGGTTATGGTGTAAGGTATGGTCAAAATTGAAATTACAAATGTAATTTTGCATACATTTATAACAGATCTAATTACATGCAGGTATTCAATTAATCATTAGTACAATTCAAAAAACATGTATTTACTAGTGCTGTCAATTGATTAAATAATTAACCGATTAAATTCACTTTTTTTGTTTGCAATTAACTGCAATTAAAAGACTGAAACTTGTAATTTTGACTATTCAAATGTAAAATTAATGTAAACTCCAGACAAAGAAGCTATTTAAATTCAAAATATGACTGTCTATTAGAGTTTTTGTTTAGCTTGTAACACTGATTTCGTCATGTAACCAACATACCTGCAATAAATCATTAAGATCTGTTATCTTGAAAGCCATATTTGTTACAGAAATAAAAACACAAGCATCTAAGTGCCATTTGAATTTCAAAACAATTAATGCCAGTAAATGATTTCCATGTTGGATGTGACTTGAGAGTGAGAGTAGCCTCACAAATAGGGTTGGGTACCGAAACTTGCATGCAACTGACTGATTCATACTGCAAATGAATTTCGCTGCCACTGGTGCTGCGAAAAGGATGTAAGATGCATCAAGAGTATAGACTATATGCATCAAGAAAACTCTTAAAGGGACTTTGGTCACACTATTTCTAAACAATTATTTCTAAACAACTTCAAGGGATACGGACATCATCGTTGATATTAGGCGTTTGTTCTTGTTGCTAGGGAAGGCGCACATGTAGGCAATGCGTGCAGTACAGCGCATCTAGTGAGCGAGTTCCTTCAGATTCATTAACACGCATGATCGCGTACATCAAATTTGCTTAAACTAAGCATTTTAAAGCATGGCTATATTCTACAAGCAAGGATTCTGACACAGAAACATTAAGCAGATGCTTTACAAATGTTGCGTAGAAGGGGGAAACACGTAAAACTTAATGAAACATTTGAGGGTGCGTGAAATAAACGTAAAGGCAGAGGAATGCACTGTCTTTGATAGCATGCGACATCATCTGGCACTTTCATGGAGTATGTTTACATGGACACCAATACTTCCATTTTAATATGATTAAGACAACACTGCAATGACGTAAACATTAAACATTTTATTCTCATTTGAGACTTTTCATCTAAAGGTTCTTCCTTGGTCTTATCCATATTTCTTTGCATGTTGAACGCACACTAGCCACAACACGAAAAAAAAAAAAAAAACTGCAACCACGTTAATTTTTTTATTTATTTTAACGTGTTAAATATTTCAAATAAATCACATGCATTAATATGCTAATGTTGACAGCACTGGTATTTACACAATAAGTACACTGTAATAGGATTGATTTGTGCAGGTTAAGGCCACTTAAAATAAAGCTGGACCCAATTTTCTTTTAATTAGGTACTATTTTAACAGGAAGTGACTTTTTTTTGTCTTTTTTTAAACTAATAAAGCTCCGATTATATAAAATGAGCCAAATGATTTTAAAGTTTTGTTTACTTTTTAAAGTTTAGTTACCATCTTTGGATGTAAACATCTCAAATATAATGTTTTGAATCTCAAGAAATGAGTTTCGTTGGTAGCATGTCTAAGCTTCAGTTTATAAGTATTCTGAATGATTCAGAAAGTGTGAGAGCAGAGTGAGTCAAAAGTGCCATCAATCCCTGCTGCTACAGTAACCAATGCTAATTCATGTCTCGGCTGCTAATTAATGTTCTCAACACAAGAGCCAAATGCGACCGAGAGGACGCTTGGAAGATGTTGTGTAAGAAAACAATATGGCAACCTCGCCATTAGCAGTTTTTTGGAGACCAGGTTGTTATGCAAGGTTAACGTTTATTCTGCAGGTGTATGATTAGCATGAGAAAGGATAATTTTGGTGTATTTGTATCTCTCGCTCATCGAAACTTTGGCTAACAGCTTGCCATGTGCATGTAGGAGCCTTGGCTTTCTGATGTGTTTTATAATTCACCCGAAAATTAAAACTCACCAGCAATTATGGTTCTTTATGTATTTGAATAGATGCTTTATGAATGACATTGAGAACTAAAATTAAAAAAATGAAGGTTTTTCCTCGGTTTTACAGTCTATACTTGTATGGTGAGTAATTGATGACTGAAATCATTTAAGCATTCAGTCCAGAGCTGAAAGCACAAGACTGAAGTTGCATTCACAATATGAATTAAAAAGCTTCAGCTCACTTGAACTCTCACTTTGAAGCGTTCTCTTCATAAAAGGCACTATAAGAGTGAGTGTGACATGGAGAGGATAAAAGTGTTCAAAACAATTGCTCCCAACACTCTTCAAGGACTTAGTGCAACTTGTCAATCAAGTTTGGCCATTATCTCTAAACTTCAGAATTCAATGGCACCTCAAGCTATTTATCTGTCCTTAGGGGTTCCTTTTTTAGGTTTATTGTATCTCTGCTGTCAGGTTTCATGAAAAGTCTTCAGCTATTGGAGTATTTTATTTTTCCACTGGATTCTACACATTCTGCTGTTGAAATCGATGCAAGTTAAGGGTCCTGGCTTCTTTGTTATATAGACAAGGCTGAAGCAGGTCTTAACATTGTATGCTCTGACAGAAAGTCTTAAATGAAGAAGACACACACATACAAACACAGAAAACATGTGATTCCCAAGATTTAGAACATATCTGTTCATTTTAAAGGAACAATAAGGGACATTCTAACCTTTTAAGATAGTAGATATTATTATTATTATTATTATTATTATACATTCTACAGTTATTTATTTATTTATTTATTTATTTTACCAATTAAGCCAATAGAGATCTACTCTATCTTTATATAAAATCTAAATCAGTGATTCTTTATTGTATCATGTCTGAATACATGTGTGAATGCTATTATACGTTATTAAATATATTATAAAAAATATAATATTTGCTCATTCGTTCGTGTGATTTTTGTGATGCATTATTGCTTAATGTTCATATATAAATATTCAACCCAGACTCATTGGAGAAATGTGGCCAAGGCTACATTTTTAAGAACTGTGAAATATGTACCATAAACTGTGTACTCTTTACACTTTTTTCGCCAACGTATTAGATAACTCTAATAAATAAAATAAGTAACGCTGACCAAAGTTCTTGGGCAAAGACTTTATTAAAGACTAGTGGTGTAACAGATCACAAATCTCACAGTTCGGATCACATTTAGGTTTTTAAAATCATGGATCAGACAATTTTGTGGATCATCCAAAAAGGGGAGGAGACCACTGTAGATTTCTTTCCATTTGTTACAAAAAATAGAACTGCAAGAAACTTTTGGTTTAAACAAACATAACTTAGGTGTTATTTTATTAAAACTATAATGAAGAAATAAATCGCTAAATAAAAATAAATTATAAAATATTCAATACTGTGAAAAATTCAATGTTACTACTAGATTATAATTTGTACAATCCATATTTATTGATTTAGTTATTCATTTATAAAACTTTGTTTCATTGCTAGATCTAGATTCACTTTTTTGAAGAATTATTCAGTGTCATATTTCTGATTGCCGGTTGTCACCATCTCTTGGTTAATGTAATTTCTGCCTACAACTTTAATTTTTGAGCATCAAGTTAAATGCATATGACAGTGATTTTAAACTTTACCACCAATATCAGTGATTTTATCTAAACTATAAACTGTTATCTCAGTACTTCTGTGTTATTTGACTGTTTGTAATTCCATAACTAACTCAAAAGACTAAAGACTCAATCTTTTTCTTGATTTGAAGGATTAATAAACATATGCAAATCAACATAATTTATCATTTATGTTGCGTGGGTGTTGAGATCCTGATCTTTTAGTGATTATTCGTGCAGTTAACACAGAATGCATTAATGCAGGCTAAACAAGTAGTGACAGAAAACAACTTTAATAACCTAAGAGAAACACCGCATCCCCAATAATCTACCACAACTTCTTCCATCATTATATTTTACATGAAAGCCTAAATGCTTTCATACATTTGAATGGAATGATGCAAAATCAATCTTTCTGCTCTATTTGTGAAAAAAGTACTAATGTGCCGGTCACATGTGTCCATGATTCGTTACACACCTATTGAAGACAGTGAATAGTACAGTTCCTCAGCATTGATTTTAACCTCTCTGTCTTCAAGTAACAACCCAAAGTTCTACCTGTGTGACAGTACTTTTATATTAACTACAAACAAACCATTGTGTGTTTACTTAGCACATCAGATTTCATTCAGTTTAAATATACTGTAACTGATCTAAAGTGCACATAATTATTCACCGGCCATACAGAGGTAAGCAGTCAGGGTGTTCGCCCTGCTGCCATATGTACCTGCGAGCTCATATTTCCTGGTTCTCAAAAATGTAGCCCTGGGCACATATTCCCAATAATGTGTTTATAATTGGTATACATGTAAATGACATATCAATTATTATAAGTGAGAACATATATTTATTGGTACATTTTAAATGATATACTTTAAAAATTACTTATTTATTGATTTAATTTGATTGAGGAGTTGTGTAAAAGTAAAAACGTCAAGCATTAAACAGCTTGATTCTATCTGTTCTGTGAAATATTCAGTGGAAGGTCACTATAACTGCTGGGAACAACAAGAAACTCCTTGTTAAACTGATTCCAGACATATATTTTATTTTTTTATATATATAATTATTGGAATAATCAAGTGGGCACATTCATATGAAAGTTTTAGAATGTGCTTCGATGACTAATGCAATCGCCAGCAGTGCTTCTCATGGAACTTTAAGGCAAACTAACCGAGACTGTGGCGTTCTGTGATATTATATTGAAGTTTTGGCCAGGTACTGAGAATAGCTTGATTAAAAAATAATGTCTGTGCCCTCTGGCATAATGCTAGATCTGGATGATATTCCACAGTCTTTTCCTTTAAAGTTTCCATATAAATCTTGTGTATTTAACTTTTTGTCTGTAGACTATTCATCATTCGGTTTTAATAGTGGTCTGTTCTAAGGCCAATTTTATAATTGAGCCATGCTGTTTTTGATCACAACCTATAAAAGATGTCAAAGTGGCACACCTTTCTCAAATCCTTGCTTGTGTTTTGGGATTTTTTTTTTTTTTTTTTTTTTTTTTTGCAGATCAGGCTTTGTGGACAACCTACAACCAGGTTAATGTTCCCATGTGGGGTCCTTAACCCATTGTTGACAGTTGGCATAACTCAAAACTAAGGCTTGAGGTCAACTGGCACAATTCATCACACCAAATAGGTCACAGCACTGGCCATGAAAATATGTCTCTTTTCTTTTCTAGACCGCTCACTTTGCACCATAGCACTCTCTGTAGGTCTGTGTTCCTAACATATTCTGTGTAGACAACAAGGATGTCGTGCTGTGTTATGAATAGTCATGGCTGATGGGTGTTGTGAGGCTGGACGCAAAGCGAGTCCCTGCAACCACTTCTATGCTAATATTTGACTACAATGCAATGTCAATATTGAAACCAACAATGAATAATTTTTATGAAAAAAATAAAAAAAAAACAAGAAAAGAAAAGAAGCGACAATGCTTCTCGCTTATCTAGATAGAAAATAGTCTCCGACTGGGACAATAAACATTTTATACAACAGCATTTATTTTATTTAAATGGGTCACACTGTATTCTGTTAAATGGGAGCAACCAAAGCGGAATGTTCAAACATGCCTGTTTTATTTTTTCTCCTCATATGAACATTGCTGACCAGTACAGTTCAGTAGATGTGATTCTTACTGCTGATGTGCATTTATGTGTAACTGAGGCATGCACGATGCTGTTTTGAATGCTTTTGAAAATTTGATGAGTTCTTCATAAGTTCTCAGCTGAGAAAAGTATCATTACATGTACGCACGTACTGTACAGCAAGCAAATAAAAGCCGATACACTGTGTAGTATTGGGTTTTTTTGTATTATATGAGAAGCTTGGTCACAAACATGTCAAGACTTTTTTTTATTTAATCTTTAGGTGTACTCTTAATTTTTGGCTTAATGTTTATTACATTGCAAATTGAGCAAATTCAAATTGCGAATTAAAAACAGGTATACAACAGGTATATCTCAATCATTTTTTAATTTTTAGGAAACTTATTTAAAAAAAATTTTTGGTTTTACAGATCACCCATTAAACTCGTCACCTTAGAATTATAAGGTTCTATCTGAAGTTTTTGAGTTAAGGTTCTATCTGCCAAAATTGAGTTATTCACATATTCTTATTAAATGACAACTTAAACATTAATTATTATTATTATTTTATAAGTTTTTTACATTTGACGTTTTATTTGTAAACAAAAAAGGTTTTATCAACAAAACCTGGCTCTATATGTTTCTTTCTGGGAGCCAATCAGCATTTCAAATGCATGCACAAGGACCAATCAGGATAATCTTTCTTTGTCATTTCACTGGACTACTTTGTCAACAGCGGGAAAGACCAGAAAGAAACACAAAATCAGAGTCGACTAAATAATGCTGCACCCTACAAATTTGAGAAGAAACCTGAAACCGTAAAGATGTGTGTAAATGTGGTGATTTAAAACCATTTTTTGACATTGAGATGAAATGTAAAATTTTACATTGTTGAAAAAGAAAGTTATTAAAAATGTAATATATTAAATGTGAAATAAATGTTTGTGTATATAGTCAGTAAAATACTTTTCAGTGTTTATTAAACTCATTTGGTCATTGTCTGTTTTTTGTCTGTTAATTCATATCAAGCATATCATTCAATAAATATTACCATATTAATAACATACAATTAACATCTGCACTGGACAAAATATTTAGCACAGCCTTGTATACTTAATTCAAACAAGAAAATAAATCATACTAAAACATTAAATAAATATTGTAGAAATCAAACAAAATTAAATATAAGTAAATCTCAAACATATATTTTTGCAAATGTAAGAACATTTTTATAAATTACATTAAGAGTACATGTAGAGTCTCTGTCATGTTCATGTATGAAAGAGAACTGTTACACACATTGTTTGCAAAATGGCATGCAAAATCTTTGAAGCTCAAAATCTAAAAATCATTCAGAACAGTGGTTACTTTTTTCCTGGTAATAAGTTACTTTTATAATGATGTAACTCAGTTACTGTTTACTAGTAATCTGTGTAATCTAAACTAGTAATCTGTCTATAACTAATAAACTTTTTTAAAGTAGCGTGGAAGCAACACTGGAAGCAAATAAGTGAAGTTTATTCATAAACTAATTTCGAGAGGATCACGTGCTTATGATTTATCACGTCCAGTCTCGCATTTGCTAATCACTAATCTTCCGATCATATGAGCCCTAAGGCACCATAAATAGTCTAAGTTTTCAGTTCACTTTATCTTCGTTTGGAAGAAGCAGCTTCACCGTAGCTAGCTCCGTTGAAGAACCAACTCTAAACCAGCATGGACAACTAAAGCAGCAACAAGCTACAATCTTCAGGATCTTCATTTGGAAGAACGCTCTGCTCTGCTCATCAAATACAAAAGCTACAAGTGCTACAAGCTACAAAAGCTTCAAGCTACAATCTACAATATACAATCTAAAAGCTTCAATCTACAAGCTACAATATACAAGCTACAGCAACAACAACAACAACTACTATTGCTACCATTTCAAACAACTACAACTCCAACAATTTCATCAACAGCTTAAACAACAACACCAAAACCTTCCACTTCAAAGAGCCTCCACAACGCATCTGCTGTGTCTTCAACCTTATTTCCCAGCAAGATATAAGCCAAAACTCCAAAGCTATTGCAATAAAACGGAACCCTCACCTTCTCCTAGCAGTACACATGCTATCCATCGTTTAACAGATTGTTTGCTGGAATGCGTTCAGCAGAGCAGCAGCTCCAGCCACAAACAATGTTGAATTTGATCAACAAAATGGCCGCCAGGCTTTTTGCACCTTTTGCATGGCCTGACTGAAACTCCTTAAGCCAATAGCTGTAAAGATAAGCGTCTCCATCCAATGAGCTAAAAGACTGGAGATGGTCCCGCCCTCTCTCTTGACTCTGTTGCAAAGACCTTATGAATGAATAGGCCAGACACGCTTGTAAATTTAGTTAAAAAAAAAAAATTAAATTAAAAAATAAAAAAATAAATTCCATTTTGACATTTAACTTCTGAAAAGATTATTACCCAACCAGTAAATATTAACAAGCTATTGAAAAACATTATGCCATCAAGCACAGAAGTCCAATTGTAATACGCCAGCGACTCATGTGTTGATTTACAAGCGTCATATAAGATTATATAGCAAGTCAGTCGGATGTGAAAACGGCAAAGAAACAAACTTCCCACTTGACTGTTATAAATACAAATTTAAACCTCACTATCACTTCACATGCTCAGTCTTCAAGGGGTACCAGTTTTCCAGGACCACCAGACTAGCCATATCCCATGTCCTCAGCTCTCCATTCATCTGTCATCCCGTTAGGAGACGAACACCCACCCCTACCATCCTTGCACATCGTATCAATGAAGTCATCGGATCATGCATTATCAAAAGCGCTTCCATTTACAGCCGCCCATGCCCTTATTAAGATGCCTCGCATGGATATAAACTAAAACAATTTTCATGTCTGCCATACTTGTATTATTTTGCAAAGATTTAATTTCTGATTCTCTTTGTTTTTTCCTATTTTAGAGATCATGACTGCTGGCTCCAGAAGCTGACCCTCATCCAACCTATTACACTCCACATCCTCTTCACAAAGGATACATTCCATTTTTCACTTTATCCAATCTGTCCTAACCTGCAGTCTGCAACCTCCGAACCTGAAACCGTCGATTATCTTATTAAAAAGAAATCGACAACAACTTCATGATTGGAACTCCAAGGCTCCTCCTTTTAATATCTCGCGCATTAGCCCCATTGGTGTCGCTACTCAAAAATGTTCTGGCAAAAACGCCTTGTAGTCGACCTTTCGTCCCAACACAATTGCTCCTTTCCTAGCATTAACAGCACTATCCCATTGGACGAATATTTACTTAACTACCACGACATTGATCAAGAGATCTCTCTCATAAAGATAGCCAGTCGTAACACCTGGCTAGCCAAAGAAGACATTTCCCCTACCTTTAAAATCATGCCAATCCACCCAGACTTCTGGCACCTTTTGGCATTTATTGGCGAAATCAATTCTATTTTTCAGATGCAAAAGCAGCCCAAAAAATATTTGACATGATGTCAGAAGCTTTATGCTGGATTCTGTCTAATATTTACGAAATACCATACCTCATTCACCTTCTAGACGATTTTCTTATTTCCCCCTCGTCATCTCCTCCAGCCAAACACCTAGCGATCACCCAGCAGGTTTTCGCTGATCTCGGAAGGACCCAGTACTTCAATCGAATTTCCGGGTATTAATCTAGACTCGCATAAATTCCAAGCATCCCTTCCTAAAGAGAAAATCAATCGAATAATTTCTCTATCCCAAATTTTCCTTGAAAAACACACAACACACAACGAGAACTCCTACCAATTCTCGGCCATCTAAATTTCGCTATGCGCATTATTCCTTTCATTTCCCACCTCCTTCAATTATCCACCACAGTTCATGGTTTAGAAGAAACAATTTTTCTCTCCAAACCCAGTCGTGATGAACTTTGCTTATGGATCTCTTTCCTTAAGCAATGGAACGGCTGTTCCTTTTTCTACAGCGACTTGATTGCATCCCCTATTGACATCAACACATACACAGACGCTGCCCCTCCAATAGGTTACAGTGGCTAATATAAAGGACACTGGTTTGTCTCAACATGGCCAACCCAATTGTAATTCCATTCCAAAGACCAATGTTTTTCAGCCCTCTTCAAATTCTACCCTATCATCGCAGCAGCCATCCTGTGGGGGGACGAATGGTCTACTCTAGCATTCTCTTTCACTGCGATAACGAAGCTACAGTGCTTTGCATTAACAAAGGGCGCTCCCACTCCCAATCGCTTATGCCATTTTTAAGACACCTTATCTGGATATCTGCTAAAAAAAAAAAAAACAATTTATCATGATTGCTGAACATGTACCTGGTTGCAAAAACCAAATCGCTGACTCTCTCTCTCATTTCTCTTTGCAGATATTCTGGCAACTAGCCCCGGAAGCAGACCCTCACCCAACGCCGGTCCCTCCTTATTCAGTAATGATATTTCCATAAACCACCCACTTCATAATCTTCATCAAACTTCTCTATCTCTTATCCTACAAGCAATAGCTCCCAGAACCCTCAATGCATACCTCACAGCATGTAATTCGTTCAAACAATTCCATACCATGCTAGACAACCCATTACACTCAAAATCCTTACCTCATGCATCTACACCCTCTGTAAAGGTTGCATTTCCTCCCATACAGCCCGCACCTTAGATGCTATGTTCAATCTAGCATTTTTTGGGGGGGTTTCTTAAATGTTCTAAATTAACAGTTTCATCCAAATTTAACCCTCTACTCCACCCCACCATCTCAGATCTAGCTTTGCAAGACAGGGAAACTATCTCTTTCCTTATCAAACAAAGCAAAACAGATTAATTCCAGAGAGGACACTCTATCCTCATTTTCAATATACCTTCACCTACACGCCCATTCCAAACCCTCTTAGCCTAGAAAATCTCAAGAGGCTAACCCACTGGGTTTACTGATGACGCTAACCGTCCAGTATCTCGATTCTGGTTTCAAAAACACCTTAAAGAAATCTTTCGCCTATCAGGTTTTTTCCCAGAGCCCTTTTCCAGCCACTCATTCAGGATTGGCGCAGCCACTACAACGGGCTCTCACACCATCAGATCCAGACCCTTGGTCGCTGGTCTTCTGAAGCTTTCAAATCTTATATACGTCTCAGTAAATACCACCTCAAGAAAGCCCAACAGGCTTTAACCAACCCCCAAGCACCTCCTCACACGGCTCCAACTCAAAAAGGTGTCTAACAGAGCCTCGACTCTCACAAGAGTCATCCAAACCAAACCCCGCAGAAGCCCAATTGTCCACCCATGGCACCCTTACATGTTTGCCAAGGACTCCCTCAAGGGCCGTTGCAGTTAGCATCTTCTGCAATCACCAATAGCTATTTACAGATGCAGACGTTTGTATCCACATGTTCTTTGCGCATTTACTGCGTTTGTACATATGTATTATATTTGTGCTTGTTCCCTTCTTCCAACTTTTCCAAATCTTTTATCCTTATAACCCTACTTTCCAGCCTCTCGTTCCTTTCTTCTCTACACTCCACTCCCAACTAATCTATTCTACACTCTACCTCTAATGATCTCGTTTCTCCTGTCTAGACTCTTCAGACACCCGAAGGGGCCCCCTTGAGCTCCAACTCTCGCAGGATTCGGCCATAGCGGCCACAGTCCTTTCTTCTTCACGATGTTACCTATTCTTTTTCCGCCTAGACTCTTTCTCCAAGCTCCAAACCCCGCAGGGGTCCGCTCAAGCTAAAACTTCTTCACTCTACTTCAACTACCTCTCTTCTCCTTATGACTCACCCTCTAGCTCTGACCCCCACAGGGGTCGCTCCGAGCCCCAATCTCTCGCAAGAGTTATCCAAATCCTCTTTCCCACTCACTGATATCTATCTCCTCCTATCCGCAATCTACCCTCAAGCTCTGACCTCCACAAAGGTCGCTCAGAGCTCCAACTCTCACAAGAGTTACTCTCTTCCACTCACTGCTACCTATCTCCCCCTATCTACACTCTACCCCCAAACTCTGACCTCCACAGAGGTCGCTTCAAGCTCCAACTCTCGCAAGAGTTACTCTCTTCCACTCATTGCTCCTCCCAGCTACACTCTACCCTCAAGCTCAAACCTCCGCAGAGGTCACTCCTATCTACACCCTACCCTCAAGCTCAAACCTCCGCAGAGGTCACTCCTATCTACACCCTACCCTCAAGCTCAAACCTCCGCAGAGGTCACTCCTATCTACACCCTACCTTCAAGCTCAAACCTCCGCAGAGGTCGCTCCTATCTACACCCTACCCTCAAGCTCAAACCTCCGCAGAGGTCACTCCTATCTACACCCTACCTTCAAGCTCAAACCTCCGCAGAGGTCGCTCCTATCTACACCCTACCCTCAAGCTCTAACCTCCGCAGAGGTCACTCCTATCTACACCCTACCTTCAAGCTCAAACCTCCGCAGAGGTCGCTCCTATCTACACCCTACCCTCAAGCTCTAACCTCCGCAGAGGTCACTCCTATCTACACCCTACCCTCAAGCTCTAACCTCCGCAGAGGCCGCTCTAAACTCAAACTCTCACAAAAGCTCCATCTTTCGTAAGAGCTACTCTCCTCCACTCACTGCTCCATACCTTCACTCTACTCTGGCCCCCGCAGGGGTCACTTAGAGCTCCAACTCCCACAAGATTCACTCAAAGTTCTCTTTTCACTGCTTCAAACCACCTATTCTCCCCTTCTTCTCAACCCCGAAAACCATGACCCCCGCAGGGGTTCCTTCAAACTCTAACTCCAGCAAGAGTTATTAGAATCCTCTTTTCACCCTTATTAATCCTATCTAATTAATGCCCATGCATTTAACCTCTTTCCTTCTATTATATCCAGCAGCCGGATATAGCTCTAAATTTCCTGCCTTTTGGGGGGTTTTTTCTTCGAATACGCGGCTGCTGTCCCGAGAGATTAATTTCAGCATTTTGGGGAGTTCTGAGATCCACCGAGCTCAGGCTCCCTTCTTGCTCTGCCAACGGGAGGAAGCCCCGGGCTCGAGGAGCCCTTGAGCTCGGGGCTCTCTCCCGGGACAGCATGCCAAATAAGCTTTGTAAATCATCAGCTAAGTGTGAACTCTTGAAGTGAAGTTTATTCATAAACTAATTTCGAGAGGATCACGTGCTTATGATTTATCACGTCCAGTCTCGCATTTGCTAATCACTAATCTTCCGATCATATGAGCCCTAAGGCACCATAAATAGTCTAAGTTTTCAGTTCACTTTATCTTCGTTTGGAAGAAAACCCCCCTCCTCCCCTATTCTCCTCCTTTACCTGCAATTGGGCGGCACGGCGGTCCAGTGGTTAGCACTGTGAACCACACAGCAAGAATACTGCCGGTCCTAGTTCGATAGGACCGGTGAGTGTTTCTGTGGGGAGTTTGTATGTCCTTCCCGTGTCCGCGTGGGTTTTCCCCGGGCTCTCCGGTTTCCTCCCACCATCCAAAGACATTCAACATACTTAACAATCAAGCTTGTCTAATTCCTTACGTTCCCTTAGCTACAGCGGCAGGGGAGTTCTGAGATCCACCGAGCTCAGGCTCCCTTCTTGCTCTGCCAACGGGAGGAAGCCCCGGGCTCGAGGAGCCCTTGAGCTCGGGGCTCTCTCCCGGGACAGCATGCCAAATAAGCTTTGTAAATCATCAGCTAAGTGTGAACTCTTGAACTATATTTTGTCCACCTGAGACATGCATACATACTGTAGCGAGGCAGAGGGAAAACAGCGGCACAACAGGATGAGTTTACAGACAAGTCCCCGGAGGGGTGCTTTATTTACAAATTGTGCGTTGTGTAAAAGGTGCTCTTCTTTAAGGTGAGGTGCTCTGGTGCTCCGGGAAGTAGGTGAAGGACAGTGAGTAGTCGGGTGAAGGATCGTCACGAGCTGGAGTCCGCTATGGAGAGACAGAGAGACAAGCATTAGCACAGGGAGTCATAGAAGGAATGAAGCTCATCTTCTCCTGGCGTAGGTTGGGCTTATATGTCTCTCGGCTTGATGACATCCAGCTGTGATCGATCCTGGCTTGATGATGGTCCAGCTGGGTGAAATTAGCGACCAGGGCGACGTGGCATGTAATCGCTCGCTACATCCCCCCCCCCCTTAGCGTCGTCCTGGTCCTGGGTGTCCTGCGGAGGAAAGGTAGAGTATTGAGAGGGGGGGTAGAATGTTTTGACAGACCTGCCCATCCTGACCATAGCCTTGAGAGCCCATCGGCGTTTCCGTGGGAGGCCCCGGCTCGATGTTGAACAGTGAAGTTATAATCCTGGAGCGACAGGAACCATCTGGTGACTCGAGCGTTGTTATTTTTCGCTGTTGACATCCATTGTAGTGGAGCGTGGTCGGTCACCAGGGTGAATCTTCTGCCAAGTAGATAATACCTGAGCTCCAGGATTGCCCACTTGATCGCCAGGGCCTCTTTCTCTACCGTGGCGTACCGGGTCTCTGCAGGGGTAAGCTTCCGACTCACGTACATGATGGGGTGTTCTTCATCGCCGTGGACCTGGGAGAGGACCGCGCCCAGGCCCGAGTCGGAAGCGTCTGTCTGTAGAATAAAGGGGCAGCCAAAGTCAGGTGCGTGCAGTACCGGTGAGGATGTTAGTGCCGTCTTCAAGGCTTGGAACGCGCCATCTGCTTCTCTGTTCCACTGTATCCTCTCTGGCTGCCCCTTTCTGGTCAGGTCTGTCAAAGGGCTGGCTATGGATGAGAAATTGGGAATGAAACATCTATAGTAGCCCGCTAACCCCAGAAATGCACGTACCTGGGTCTTTGTGGTGGGTTGTGGAGTTTCTTGTAGTGCTTTTATCTTGTTCTGCTGTGGCTGTATGAGACCTCTACCTATGTGGAATCCGAGGTATTTGGCTTCTGCTAGCCCCAGGTGGCATTTCTTGGGATTAGCTGTGAGCCCAGCCCTACGAAGATCAAGTAGCACCCTCCGCAACCGGGATAGATGTTCTTCCCATGACTCGGAGTGGACGATTAGGTCGTCGAGGTATGCTGCTGCATACGGCTGGTGGGGTCTCAGCAGGATGTCCATCATACGCTGGAATGTTGCTGGAGCCCCGTGGAGCCCGAAGGGAAGAACCCGGTATTGCCAGTGCCCATCGGGAGTGGAGAAGGCGGTTTTCTCCTTGGCACTTTCACTTAGTGGTAGTTGCCAGTAGCCTTTGGTGAGGTCGATCGTGGATATGAATCGGGCTCCACCCAGCCGATCCAGCAGCTCGTCCACCCGAGGCATGGGGTACCCGTCGAATTTGGATATTTCATTCAGCTTCCTGAAGTCATTGCAGAAGCGGAGGGTGCCGTCGGGTTTGGGGACCATCACTATGGGGCTGGACCACGGGCTACGAGATGGTTCGATGATTCCCAATTTCCTCATCTTTTGGATCTCCTCGTTGATAGCCAGCCGGCGAGCTTCTGGTACTCGATAAGGCCTCTGCCGGACGATGGTGCCAGGTGGGGTGATGATGTCGTGCTGGATGATGGTGGTTCGGCCCGGTTTCTCTGAGAACACATCCCTGAACTGACCGACCAAGGCTTGCAGCTCCGCCTTCTGATTCGGTGAGAGTTGCTCACCTATATGGACAACGGGAGAAGTTTCTTCTGAGAAGGCAACTAGATGACCAGGAGCTGCAACCCATTTCTTCATCAAGTTGATATGGTAAAGTTGTTCTTCTCTTCTTCGTCCCGGCTGACGGACTCGATAGTTTACCGGCCCTACCCTTTCTACCACTGTATATGGCCCCTTCCAAGAGGCCAAAAACTTCGAGGTGGTGGTAGGTATCAGGATCATTACTTTGTCCCCTGGGTGGAACTCAGGGTTGGGCGGGCCGGTTATATAATCTCTGTTGGGCGCGCTGGGCTTCGGTCAGATGTTGTTTGACGATGGGCATGACTTTTTCTATTCGTCCTCTCATGTCCCGTACGTGCTCAATCACTGACCGTTGTGGGGCTGGCTCTTGCTCCCAAGCTTGACGAACCACGTCCAATAGCCCTCGTGGTTGGCGGCCGAAAAGCAATTCAAAGGGTGTGAAGCCTGTAGATCCTTGGGGAACTTCTCTAATCCCGAAAAGCACGTACGGGATCATGAGGTCCCAGTCGCGCCCATCCTCTGCCACCACCCTGCGGAGCATCTGCTTCAGCGTCTTATTAAAGCGCTCCACCAAGCCATCAGTCTGCGGATGATAAACAGAAGTTTTTATTTGCTTTACCTTTAGGAGGCGGCAGAGGTCTGCCATCAGCCGGGACATGAATGGGGTGCCCTGGTCGGTCAGTATCTCTGCTGGTATTCCTACTCGGCTGCACAATAAAAACAGCTCCTTAGCGATTGCCGATGACGTGGCTTTTCTCAGAGGTATCGCTTCTGGATATCTGGTGGCGTAGTCGAGGATGACAAGGATGTGTTCCTGTCCCCGGGCCGACTTCGGCAAAGGCCCTATCAAGTCCATGCCAATGCGGTTGAAGGGCACCTCAATGATGGGTAATGGTATCAGAGGGCTGGGGGGGGGTCGTTGGGGAGACGTTCTTTGGCAGATGTCGCATGCCTGACAATACCTCTTGACTTCTCCATCCAACCCGGGCCAGTGGAAACGATCTCTAATCCTTTTGATCGTGTTGGCTGCTCCTAGATGTCCTGCCATCGGGTGAGTATGTGCCAGTTCCAGAACAGTCTCCCTTTTGGTCCTCGGGACGACCAATAGCGTCTTCGTTTCCCCCCGCCTCTCTGCGACACAGTACAGCAGACCATTTTGTACAATAAAATGTGGGAGGGGGTGAGGGCTGGGAAACCGTTCGTTACCGTCTATGATCCGGACTTGTGGCCAGCAGTGCTTCAACGTTTCGTCTTCACGCTGTGCTCTTCCGAAATCGCCACCTGCGGTAATCTGTTGGAAAAGATCATAGTACAGGTTAGCCGATGATGACTCACCCCCTCTGTCGCTCTCGGTGGCCATCAGCGCTGGTTGGCGGTCCCGTTGAGCCCGTCCCTTGCTGTTCTTCTTTGCACGAGCCGATCGAGCCTCATGGTGGGTTAGGAGATCATCGAACCCCGGCCAGTCTCTGCCCAGAAGAAGGGGTACTGGAAGATCTGGAACCACTCCTACTTCGATGCGCCAGCTTCCCGACTTCGTCGCTATGGTGACTCTTTGGGCGGGTACGTGGCGGATATCACCGTGTACGCATGTAATCGGGATTCGACCTTTCCCTTCTTGATGGGATTTTAATGTGTTTGGGTGGACCAGTGTTATTGCACTTCCTGTATCCAGTGTGGCCGTCTGCGTTTTCCCGTCTAAGCATACTTTTCGGGTGGGAGCTTCGGGAGGGACGTTGCGATGTACCACGCACCCTGCCGTCCAGGCCGGGGTCGAGAGTGCTGTTGGCTCTGTGGGCATCGGCTCGTCGACTGGGCTGGGGACCGCCGGTCTGCTGCCTGGTCGTGCTGTGCCCTCCACCGGTCGCCATGGCGCATTTACCCTCCGGGGTGGCAGAGCCGCTCTCTCCCCAGTCTCCCGGGCCACGTGAGCTTCTGCCAGCTCCACCGCCTCCACCAAAGCGGCCAGCGAGTCGGGGTTCCTCATGCTGGTAAGTGTGCGGAGCCGTCTGGGTAGCGCCCTCATCATCTTTTCAATGACCACCTTCTCAGCGACCTGGACTGCAGTTGGATCTCCTCCTAACAACCATAATCTTCCCAATCTGGATAAGTTGGCTGCTTGGGTCCGAACCGGCTGTTTGTCATCATATGACCACTGAGAAAATTGTTGTGCTGCGCTTATGTTGGAGAGTCCCATTCTGGCGAGTATCTCCTTCTTTAATGCTTTATAGTCGTTGTTTTCGGTGTCTCTAATGCGAAATAAGCTCTTTGAGCTTCTCCAGTCAGGAATGGTGCCAACATCCTCGCCCAACTTTCCTTCGGCCATCTCTCTCTTTCTGCGATTACCTCAAAGGTGTGCAGGTAAGCATCAATATCGTCCAGGTCACTGAGTTTTGTGATAAATCTATGGGCGCTCACCTCAGAAAACTGGCTGGAACCGGCCGCTAGCTGTTGTTCCATACGGTCTTGCCTGGCGGTGAGTTGTTCAGTTATCACTTGTTGTCTTCTTGAGATTTCCGCTAGATGGCGTACTACCTCTTCGATCGACATGACTCAGGAGGGGATGACAGCCGAGTAAGAGAGCGTGAGTGAGAGAGAGAGAGCGGATGCCTGTCTGTAAACAGAAGAAAAACAGAGAAAATTCAGTGGTTACTTCTTCTTACTGGTAAGTGCTGAATTTTTTTCCCTCTGAAAAAGCGCGCATTCTCCACCAGTTGTAGCGAGGCAGAGGGAAAACAGCGGCACAACAGGATGAGTTTACAGACAAGTCCCCGGAGGGGTGCTTTATTTACAAATTGTGCGTTGTGTAAAAGGTGCTCTTCTTTAAGGTGAGGTGCTCTGGTGCTCCGGGAAGTAGGTGAAGGACAGTGAGTAGTCGGGTGAAGGATCGTCACGAGCTGGAGTCCGCTATGGAGAGACAGAGAGACAAGCATTAGCACAGGGAGTCATAGAAGGAATGAAGCTCATCTCCTGGCGTAGGTTGGGCTTATATGTCTCTCGGCTTGATGACATCCAGCTGTGATCGATCCTGGCTTGATGATGGTCCAGCTGGGTGAAATTAGCGACCAGGGCGACGTGGCATGTAATCGCTCGCTACAATACGTATATATATACATACATACACACATATATATATATATTCCCTACAGTATGGATATAAGGATAGTGCCTATTCGGCATCCACCATATGATCTCTCTCTTTTGTATGTTGTAGTGCTGCATTTATACCATAGTCTGGTATCGTTTCTGGTAGATTTTGCTTTGCTTTGGCTTTTTCGGCGTTAATTGTTACGATATCCCGATTGCAACAGAGAAATACTGGGAAATTTCATGTTGTTATAATCTTATCTTAAAAAAAGCTAAATCTCCTATTTTGTCATCACTTCAGACATTATGCTAAAGAATCATTGAAATACTAGCTCTAAAGTGATGTTACTAAATTAGCAACAGCTTCACATTTGCAGCTTCTGACGCCCAAATGTGGATGAATGGCGGAAGAAAGTAGTTCCTCATACATAAGGGTTTTTTAGACTCTCCGTGTTTGATTTTTTGTTTATTTTTTTTGTATATACACGATTGCGCCGTTGAACTGTTGTATAAACTGAATATCACACTCATAGCAGTGGGATATAGCCGTATATCACTGGTGAGATGCTAAGGCACTCGGTCTGTGGCCTCATGCCAACGCATGCCTGCCACCAATGCTGATATACAGCCGTATCCTACTGCTATGAGTGTGATATTGCTCAATATACATTAATACTGTATTAATGTAACATTTTTGTCATACTTTATCATAAATCGCACACTGTAAAAAAAAAAAAAATCTGTTAACAAAACAGTGGTTGGCAGTAGGGTTGGGCCGATAGATGATACCATCGTCCATCGCCGGTGGCCAATAGACAACACGATGCCGAGTCAGACACATAGCCACACACTGTCATGCGCTCCTCTGAGCTCCAGACAGCAGAGCACATTGGACCCCCAGTCCGACCCTCCCTCCTGCTTTTCGCATGATGACGATGCCATCGACCATAGCAATGTTTCACATTAGACATTATATGATGTCAAATTGGTCGACATCGCCCAACGCTAATTGGGAGTATTTTACTGTTTAAAAATACAGTACAAACTTTAAAATAAGAGTTTTTAACTTCCTAATTTCATTAATTTTTAGTTTTGAACATCTACACATCATGTTCCTTGATGCACAGACACAGTGTCATGTAGGGAATTCTGGGAAAGTCAATTTCACTATATATAATAAGGAAACTTACTGTTAACTAGGTTGCAGATTTTTACATGTGTTTTAACCGTTAAAAACATGACCATTTTTAACCGGAGGAGTGCAACATTTGGTCTTAAAAGCAGTGAAAATGTACTGTACAATCAAGCTCAATAATGTGCCCAATTACAGTTGGCTTTTTAATGATTATCACCTTGTGCTGGTGTTCTGCTTTGCTTCCCACAATTGCCCCGTTTAATGAAAGCATTTATATTCGCACACTAAAGTAATGAGTTGCATTTGCCATCAGATGGATCACTTGGCGTTAACACTCCCCTTAATGTAGCGGTAAAGCGCAGAATATTGAACCACTGCTAAACGGTCATTATATACTCAGCCAAGATTTGCTTTTGAATTAATTTATTGTGTGTAGGTGTTGGATTGCTTCTTTTAAGCAATTAAACAGAGGATACCATCAATTTCTGACTTCAAGTTTGTGCATTTTTCTAGAAAAGTCTTAACCTTCTTCATGCTGTTGGATGTTATGCTGAGCAAAGCAATCCGTTTTTTTTTTTTGGTCAGCATAGACTAATTTAAAGGCACTTACTCTGCCTTACTGGGGTATGCGATGGAATATTTGATCTAATTATGCAAGCAAAAATGTGTTTCTGTTGAGAGATGCATTAAAGCACGATGCCCCCTTACAAGTGCAATCATATTTCTCTACAATCTTTTGGTTGGCTGCGCTGCACGTACTGATATGTTTGTGGCCGTTCCAGCAGCTCCTAGGGGGGTTGTGTCTTCGTGAAAGGCAAAATATTGATATCAAAGATATTATAAATTAAAGGACCTTGATCTCTGCTACACATCACACATTTTATTAAATGCGTTCAGTGTTTTGATGTTGAATCTAAACACGGAGTGCTTTGAAATGGGAAGATATGCTGTAGTGTTTCTTCTAATTTACCGTTCTTGTTATCAAAACCAAAAGTAATCCAGGTTCAACACTCCAAGTCTTCTATCCAAAAGTTTCCACAGGATACATAGTGTGAAAGGTTTCTAATTGATTACTGAGGCCCTTTGCCACTTCTACAGTAAATCCTTCATTCCTTCCTTCCTTCCTTCCTTCCTTCCTTCCTTTCTAAAACATGTTCTTTCTAAAAACATGTTTTGCTGTTTATTATTGAAAAATGGGTTTTGTTTAGCACTTTCTAAAGAATCTGATTTTTATCTATTTTTTTCTTATTTTTTTCCCTATTTATTTTTTGATTAATTGTTATAATTGTCTTTGCTCAATTCTTTGTCATTTGTTCTTTTGTGTTTTCTTCTTTGTTGTTCTCTTATTTTTGTTGCTCTTGCTTGTTCTTTCTTGTTTTCCTTTATTTATTTGTTGTTATTTCAGTAAATTTTTTAATTCATTCATTTATTCTTAAACATTCTTGCTTACATTTTTTATTTTAATTTTCTTTCTTTCTTTCTTTCTTTCTTTCTTTCTTTCTTTCTTTCTTTCTTTCATGTTTTTTTTGTTGTTCACTTATGTTTGGGTTCTTTTGGTATAATGTCATTTTTGTTCCACATCTGCTTTTTTTGTTGATCCTTTATTTTTTATTCTTTTGTCGTTATTACAATTTAAATTCATTCATTCTGTCATTCTTGCTTTTCTTTCTTTTTAGAGTTATCTTTTTAAAATTTCATTGTATTTTTCCTGTCATTTCTTTTTTCATTGATTTGTTTGATCTTTTGTAAATTTTCTTTATTTTCCCTCATTTACTTTTTTGATTTGTTGTCATTTTTTCTTTGCTTTTACTTTTTCTGTTTATTTTTTGTCTTTCCCTGTAATTTTGTTTTGTCATTTTTTTTCTCAAATTTTTTTTTTCAAATTGTTTTCTTTTTTGTAATCCACTTATTTTTGTATTCATTCATTCATTCATTCATTCATTCATTCATTCATTCATTCATTCATTCATTCATTCATTCATTCATTCATTCATTCATTCATTCATTTTCTTTTCAGCTTAGTCCCTTTATTAATCTGGGGTCGCAACAACAGAATGAATCACCAACTTCCATGCCCTTCCACGCACTCATTCACACTCATACACTATGGACAATTTAGCCTACCCAATTTACAGAAACGCCAACTGACCCAGCCAAGGCTCGAACCAGCGACCTTGCCGTGCGGTGACAGCACTACCTACTGCGCCACTGGTATGTTTATTTAGTATTATGTATTTTTTTGCTGCTCATTTGTTTGCTCTTTTATATTATCCTTTATTTCTTTGCTGTCATTTCATTTACTATCAGTTTTTTTTTTATCATTCTTGCTTTTAGTTGTTTCTTTCATTTATTCCTGGTTGTCTTTTTTTGTTTGCAAAGTTTCTTTGTTTTATCTTTTCTTATTTTTTGCTCATTTAATTCATTACTCTCTTTACAGTCTTTCTGTTCTTCATTTTCTTCATTCTATTCATAAAACATTTTGGCAGATACTTTCCAAAGGAGATTTCTGTTTGTCTCAAAAAATAAAAATAAAAATAAATAAAAAATTCCATGTGCCTTTTGTTAATTTCGTACCTGTGTTCATCCATCTAAGCTCTCAGCGGCATAGAGACGAGAGCACTTACCTGAGACGTTTACTTCATTGTCCCACTTCCTGAAGGGCTTTTCTTTCCTGAGGAGGATCATAGTTGAGAGTAAATCAGGTTCAAGGCTAAATCCATTTTGCTTCCCTGTCTCACACTGCATGCTCAACACACAGCTTTTACAGCATCTTCTATCATGCCAAAAGTCCTCGCTGCATCCCTCCGCTGCTGCTATCTTTTTTTTGTTGTTGTTTTTTTCATAGCCGTGGCATCATACCAAGAGTCTGCTGCCATGAGATGTAATGTGCCACTGTGGATTTCTTTGGAGAGCAAGCAAGCCCAGCATACAAAATCATAAATTGTCTGTGAATTATAAATAATGAATCGATTCAGAAGTTACATTTGGGCAAGCTGATGTACAGCAGTTTGATGATAGCCTGTGATCCAATTAAAGTATTAAACATGAATGAATCAGCACTATAATGTTTAAAAAACAGACCAGAGATCATCGTTTTAAAAAGATGTCACCCTCGAGACCAGAGATAAATGTTTATTATTATTATTATTTTTTTTTTTCCTGGACTTGTTTATCTTACTACGCAATTGTTTTAGTCTAAACCTGTTCAGACAATACTTTCTCTTTAGGGAGCAGACATGAGCTCAGAGTATGGAAACAATGTGTAATGAGATCATGCCAAAGTCTGAGCTCATGTAAAGACTGAATGATCGATTACTTTTCCAGTACCTTCAAATGAGCTTATAAATTACGTGGAATCTGATGCAAATCGAATTATGAACAATATAATAACATCTCATGACAACTGTATAGAGTTTGTGCTATCTATCTATCTATCTATCTATCTATCTATCTATCTATCTATCTATCTATCTATCTATCTATCTATCTATCTATCTATCTATCTATCTATCTATCTATCTATCTATCTATCTATCTAGATTGTGTAAGATCTACATGTGTAAGATTGTATTCAGTCTGATCGGAATATTCATAATGATTATAACGAGGGCTGTCACCACACACACACACACACACACACACACACACACACACACACACACACACACACACACACACACACACACACACACACACACACACACACACACACACACTGATCTGACAGCCTTCACAGCAGCACGGGGGAGAGGTTTGCCGGTCACTGAATTCAGCATAGGGGCTCTCAAAACTCCGCACATTCTGTCTTTATATTATGCTTTGTGTTTGTCACAAAGTCATCTGTGCTGCTCAATGCTGAGGTGTTGTATCAAAATTTGACTCTGAGGGCAAATCTGTGCCCGCAAGCTTTTCGTTTGTAGGGTAGCTCTGAACTGTCAAAACACCTAAAAAAGGCTTTTTGTTTTTTAGACATTTGAGCTGGTTTCAGTCCTTAGCTCTTTCCTTTTCATCTTATTTAAAATATATTTAACTTGCTTGTTAATTAAATCCCATTTTGTTATTTAACCTATGATTTTTATGCAACAGTCAAGTTGAATGTGAATTTGCTATGAAGAAAAGAAAAAATTTCTTTTTTTGCATGCTGATTTATGTGAAATTGTGAATATAGGTCTATGTAATCATCACCTTGCAATTTTGAAATTATAGCTTTTTTGCTTTGAGTATAGACATATATATAAGGATATATATATATATATATATATATATATATATATATATATATATATATATATATATATATATATATATAAGGCGCAACGCAATTGTTGTTTGCTAGTTTCAGCTTGGCGTAAGAGTTGTATTAAAGTTTTGCGCCTAGCTGGGCTAGGCGTGTTGAGGCGCATTATAATTATAATAGATTTTTCAATAGATCAGAACAAAGACAGTCTAGAGCGCGTTAGTTGTGCGTCTCGCTTACACATTGCTTAATACACATGATGTAAAGCAATCAGTTTTCAGTTTATTCGTGACAATTTGCTTTTGTATAAGGTTATTATTATTATCAGTATTATTTATTATATCCATATTTATATTTGTTTTATTAAAACAAGCTTAGATTTGCCTACCTGTCAGGTCTTAGACCAGATGGGGCGTAGTATGTGTATTTGGATATCTCACTTCGTTATTATTGTTCATTTATTTGTTTTCTGGAAATTAGAATTGAATTTAGAAATAGTTTTGAAACAAATCTTTGCGCTTAACACACAAAATTAATTATTTATAGGCTAATTGATGTCTGTGCGTACAAGGTTTCCCTAGTCACGAGAGCGAGAGCGAAAGTGAAAGTAGATTATGCTGCAGATGCTCTGTTTAACTGTTTTCTTGCTAGTGAAACGCTCTGTTTTTCCACTTACAAAGTCTGTCATGTAAATAGCAAATGCGCTTATGGTGTGACACAACTGACTCTTAAAGGGAATAGGAGATGAGACTCTGATTGGTTCATTCTAAAAACACCTATAACTCATTAAGAGAATAAACACATCTCTTTTAGACCATGCGCCACAGTGCAAAGCGGAGTTTTCTGTCCTTATATTAGCAAAAGTGGATTCTGACATGCCCTTAATGCGTTTGCGCCCTGCACTTTGCACTTTGATTGTCAAATAAGCGCCCTTTGTTTTTATATGCATCTTTAACCCTTTTACACATATGATCAGTCCTGGCTGGTATGAAGATGGCAATATTAAATATTTCTCAATATAACTGGACATCTTTCACATTTTGTTCATGTAAGAGATGCACCGTTTATGTAACTAGAATATTTTCTCTATTCCTTTTCCAGATAAACAGTTGCTTCATATGTTTCAGAGGTGAACTTTTAGTATGTAATGATATTATAATGAAAATATTTTATTTGTTTATTATTTTAATAAGTCAACGGAATAAATATGACCTTGGCTATGGGATTTAAGAATGGATGTTGATTTGTTGCAACCATAAAACATGTATAAAAACTTGTATTGAACAACATTGTTTGCTACATTCATCTTTGTCAGTTTTATGCAGGATTTGCAGCTGGCAGCAGACAGGTGGTAGAAGTTGGTGAAGACATGTTTTTTTTTTATTCATGTTGTCAGTCTGACATCTATAGAGAATGCCTGATGAATCATTCACCAAAATACCTGCAACATGTATTAAGAAAACAATCGACACTTTTGATTTCATTTTATCCCTAGTGTGAGCCAAATCAATTATACTAGCTGATAAAAGCATAACACACCTCTGTGACAGATGTATTGTGTGTCAGCTGTAACAACTGTTATGTTTTCTCCACTAAATCATATTTGTTGGAGGCAGTCGCTGTGCACTACTGTCCAGCAGGTTTCGTATGCCAGTAAATCCCTCTCTGGTACAAGCTGATTGCTCGCCTTTTACTCACACAGTCCGTCTCACCACAGCGAGAGACTGGTAAACAAAACAGCCCTCTCCCTGGCTTACCAGCACACAGGAGGAGAGGAGCTGTCAAACCACTACACGTTTCTGGCCAGTTTTGTACACTTAAAAACAGCATGAATTCTTCAAAGTCTACTGTTTTATTTGATTTAGACATTTCGAGGCCTTAAAAGGGGAAACAAGAACATTTTAAATACATCAGTTTGACTTTAAAAATCTGAATTTAGATTGAAGGGATTGTTCATACAGAAATACAAATTAGCTCATCATTTGTTTTCCTCATGTGGTTTTGAACCCTTTAGAGTTTTTACTTCTGTTAAACACACACAAAATTGTTTTGAAGAATGTTTGAAAATTAATAGGTGCCAGCAAACCGCATTTGTTTTCATTTTATTTTATTTTTTGGATTGAGACCATCGCCATTCTTTTCATGTTCAAAACTACTTTTTTTTGTGGTAATTGTTTCATTATGACATGTGTGCATATATATATATATATATATATATATATATATATATATATATATATATATATATATATATATATATATATATATATATATATATATATATATATTATACAGTAATACTGTGGATCTACATTATACATTTTTTTTAACTTTGTTGTACTGCTTTAAATGACATTTTCTAACTCTGAATGAAGACTGAATTAAAGGTGCTGACTGTAAATTTTTGACTATGTTTCCAGATATTTAAGAAACATGCTACGTGAACATTCTTGTTTATCTGAATAACCATGTTAAAGTCAGATATTCTGCTTTGAAAATGTGCGTTACGTACTGGAACATCTGTTTTTGCTTTGGTCATTAAACCCGGTCAATGCCAGTTTAGCCAATTATATATATATCACCCCGGGTTGCTTTTGTAAAAAACGGCGTATTTCGTTCATTCAGTCATGAAAACATACCTCCAGTGGACAGTAACGGTCTCCGAAATGAGACACAGATTCAGAGTTCCACATGAGGTGGTTATTAATATGAAGATAATATAAATATTACAAATGTAAACATTAGGTGAGCAGGTTACATTGTAACCCCGTGTCCTAACAACACGCTACGTGATGAGATTTGCATTGAAAAGCAATTTGGCTGTTAGCAAGAAGCACATAATAGTGCACTTACTGCACTCCAACGAAATGGTAAAGTTTATAATCTAATTTATACATATTAAACCTCTTTAACATTATTAAATGTACATGCAAAATCACTTATGTGTTGGTTTTGAGTCACAGTTCTGAAGTTCAACTTCAAACAGTATATTTTATTATTATATTTTAAGATCCGAGGTGATCTATTTGCTGCTGCTTTCAGTAGTATGGCAATAAATGTCACGTAAAATGGCATTCAAACTCAAAATAATTGCATAAGCAGCTAAACGCTACTTCCTCCAAAAATTAGATAATGATTTTGCGTGAATGTATTAGGCATGTAGTACACCATCAACAAATAGATTTGCTTCTAATCATCCCAATTTCAGAGTCAGCGCATTCAGAAATAATAGTTTGTTGGCAAAAGCCGCTAAACACCACTTGCCTTTGACAGCAAAAGCTGCTATATCCTGACAACCAGAATTAGATGGCGTGAATCTAATCATATTTTTCAATGTGGCAGCTAATATGCCGGTTTTTATGAGTAGACTGTTTTATTCCGCTGTCTATTTCAAGATGGAGTATGAGGAACTGTCAGTGAATGGCTAATGAAATTGTCCCTTACCTCAAAACTGCATTATAAGAAAAAGAAAACACAATGTACAGTCAGAAGTGTAGCATGCATTCAAAACGTTTGTTTGCTAACGTTTGTGACGCTACTTTGAGTACGATTTACTATACAATAAACAGCAACTGCATTTCACGAATGACAGAGTTAAGATAACGTTCTTTTATCCCACCTGGATGCTATATGAGGATAAACGATAGATCAAGACCTTAAGTATGGTGAAAATGAATGAATGACAGCTTCTAAAATTGTCTGAGAGACATGTCCTTTTTGCTCAGTAGACTTGCCTTGTGTTTTATTTGTCAGTTTGAGCTATTTTTTTTTAAATATAAATATAATATATAAAACTAAACCTTTTTTTGAATTACTTCATGTTACTTATACATTTAATAATCTTTTTATATTAAAGGACAATACACAGATATTAATGTTTCACAATGTTATTACACTACATTATTTAAGTCTAATAAGCTTGGCTAATTTTACAAAATATTACATAACAAAATCATTTGCTTATTTTTTTGCCATTATTTTCCTGAAGTTTCAATGTAAGGCTTTTAAAAAAACTGATAAAAAGTAAATTATGCATCATCTAATGCATCACCTGATACCAAAAACATAGCTTCATTTATTTGTAATTCATCTCAGCATTAACTAGACGTGTGATATATAGAAGCCTCATTCAAACTCAGAGCAAAAGATCCACAGACAAGAGCAACACTCCAAGAATGTCCAATACATACAAGCCTCAAAAGCAGAAATAATCAATAAACCATCAGGCCATCTGTCACCAAAAGCTGATTCAAGGGAAAGGCAAGAAAAGGTGTAAGAGATGAATGATCGCATTTCAGTGAGCTGAAAAGAAGTGATTGCGTTCTGAGGTTTCTTTTTCAAATAACATGAAGGGAGAGTCACAAAGGTACTCCGGTGACTGAGAGAGTCTGAGAATGATTCATTGTGGAAGAAAAAGTTCAAATAATTTTAAAAAAGTATAAGAAGAGCGAGCAGGCACTGAAAAGTCTGAAAGCTGCCCTATATATATATGCCCTCCAGGGGACCAAAAGAATAATTTACATAGTCCCATATCTAAATTAGAAAAGGAGACCTAAAATACAGGCAAAGTCTGAAATATTAAACTCCAGTCATTATTTGCTCATATACTTTCAAACTCATATGAACATCAGTGGAATACAATATATTTTTGTTCTACTGTCTGTTCTATAGAATATAAAACGATCTATGCTATATTTGTCATTTAGTTAAAAATAAATAATTAGGTTAAAAATGCTATTTATATATAAAACATAACATAACATAAAACATGCAGGTCCAAAAAAAAAAGTATTTTTTACTTCAATGATCTGACACTTAAGTAAAAGATAGTTGATGATGTCTGGTGCTTTGAGAAGTGAAGTTTAAAATTATGTACATTTTATTTTGTATTTTGTATTTTATTTATCATTTTGAAAGCTTCAGACGTGTTTCTTGATTATCTTGGGCAATATTATCAGTGTTGAAAAAGCACATACAGGTGCTGGTCATTTCATCAAAATATCTTCAAATATCTTCAAAAAGTTGATTTATTTCACTAATTCCATTCAAGAAATGAAACGTGTATAATGTCTACAATCATTTCACACACACTGAAATATTTCAAGTGTTTTTATTTCTTTTCATTTTGATGATTTTGATGACAGCTAATGAAAACATCTCAGAATAATGTGAAAAGGTTCAGTAACGAAGACAGCCACACCCTATTCAGCTAATCAACTCAAAACACCTGCAAAGACCTTTAGATGGTCTCTGAGTCTAGTTCTGTAGACTACACATCATGGGGAAGGCAGCTGTCCAAAAGATGGCCGCTGACACTTTGCACAAGGAGGGCAAGACACAAAAGTTCATTGCAAAAGAGGCTGGCTGTTCACAGAGCTTTTTGACCAAGTGCATTATTAGAGAGGTGACAGGAAGGAAAAGATGTGGTAGAAAAAAAAAAGTGTACCAATAGGTACAACCAATAGGGACAACCACACCCTTGAGAGAAATGTGAAACAAAACTTATTCAAATATATGTGGGGCAGATTCACAAAGAGTATACTGCAGCTGGAGTCAGTGCTTCAGGAAACATTACACACAGACATATGCAAGACATGGGTTTTAGCTGTTGCATTCCTGTTGTCAAAACATTCTTGAACAACAGACAGCATCAGAAGCATCTCGCCTATAGGCAAAGACTGTACTCGTGTTGAGTGCTCCAAAGTTACGTTCTCTGATGAAAGTAAATTTTGCATTTCCTTAGGAAATCAGGGTCCCAGAGTCTGGAAGAAGAGAAGGAGAGGCATGCAATCCATGTACTTGAGGCCAAGTGTACAGTTTCCATAGTCTGTGATTGTTTAGGGTGCCATGTTGTCTCCTGTGTTTTGTATGGTCCAGGAACAACACAGCTCAGTACTAGGAAATTGCTTCTGACCAAGTTTCTAGAGATTTCGTTTTCCAACTGGATTTGGCACCTGCGCACAGTGTCAAAGGTACCAGTACCTGGTTTAGGGACCATGGTATTCCTGTTTTTATGGGGTTATAACTTAACCCCATAGGAAATCTATGAGCTATTGTGAAGAGTAAGATATGATATGCTAGACCCAACAATGCAGAAGAGCTGAAGGCCACTATTAGGGCAACCTGGGCTTTCATAACACCTGAGCAGTGCCACAGACTAATGGACTCATACAACGCCGCATTGCTGCAGCAATTCAGACAAAAGGAGCCCCAACTAAGTATTGAGTGCTATGCATGCTCATACTTTTCATGTTTATACTTTTCAGTTGGCCAAGATTTCAAAAAAATCCTTTCTTTGTATTGGTCCTAAGTAATATTTAAATTTTCTAAGATTCTGAATTTGGGGTTCTTGTTCAAGTTGACTTTCACACTTTGAAGATTGTTGCTTCATAACAGTTGCAAGCTCCCAAAAAGTGTTGTGATATTATATTTCACATTAATGCTTAAACCACCAGACAACATTTCTCTGTCAAGAGTGCAATATCCCTGATTTGCAGCTGGAAGCCGTATGTCTAGGTAAATGATCCAGGAGATTAGTGGTTGCGCTTTCCGTCTATGGAACATAAATAAATAAACTAGTTGTCTGTTTTCTATCATGTAAACCTTCCAGACTGCTATGAAAAATGTTGCAAGACAAAATTAGGCCGTTGTTGACACAAAATGGGCAAGAAAGCGTATTATAGTTGTAGTTTCCATTCTCTAAGGCAAAATCCTGACAGTCAGCTTTATGTGAAATTTGAGTTCCCTGTTGTGAATGATTGTAAAAATAATAAGAGGGGGAGGAAAAAAACATTCTAATACTGAAGAATTATGGATATTTTTATGACTAATATTATTTCTGAATTCAGTAGCAGCCTTAAAGACAAGCAATTTGTAATATTTCCTTTTTTTTGCACACTAACAGGACTACTACAAATCAAACTATTTTGGTGGTTTTATATGGTGTTAAAAGTGCCCTATAAGAATATATACTGTTGGTGAAATCAAGCTGATATATTGTGGACAACTAGCTGACCGGCTTCTTTCATGGACATGTGCAAGACAGACGATGAGATTGACTGAAATGTACACAGCGGCCTCTGTTGGATTTATAAGCAATGGCATGAATGAGAAAACGTACAACGTGAACGTATTTGTGATTGTCAAAAATGTACATGGCATCCTATAGTGAATTTCTAAAAACAAAAATTGCAAGCATACCTATTCCATACTAAATATTTGTTGGTTCGCAAAATTTTTTTCCAAAGGCACAGTTCTCCTATGAGCCTGGGTTGGTTTATGCAGAGGTGCACAGTAAGTCCTGTCTATTTTTATTTACATTATAGCTTCAAAATGCAACACCGTACATCTCTTTCTGACTTTGGTCTAATCATAATTTAGACAATATTAAGTATTTCTTTAAATCAGAGATGCCAAAAAGTTGGGCCCGTGGGCCAGAGTTGGCCAATTGTAACTTTTTCATTTTCATCCCATCCGACATGAGTTGTTTTTGGTTGTTTGTGAATTAAATGTTTCAATTAAATTTTGTAAATGATTCAGATTTTATTAATGTAAGTACTGTCACTCGGCCGATAGAGAACTATGCAGAAGACATCTGTGAGCAAATCAAGGCAAAAACTAGTGTCTATTCTGTTATAAATGAGATGAGTTCATGATAAAATATAAAACAAATTGTACTGTATTAGTTAATATAAAGCAATGTTTTCCAGTTATTTTTTAAATGGTATTAAACAAATTAGGAAATTACCCATGACAATTTACCTTCAGCCCACTTGCCTCAATCAAGTTTGATTTTTGGCCCTTTATAAGAAAATGTTTGGACACCCCTGCTTTAAATATTTTTTGACAATTAAATTATGATTATTTTGCACATTTTATTTAAGAGTACATCATGGCGTGCGAGCGTGCGTGTGTGTGTGTTCGCATGTCTGCTCTAGCTACATGTTAGAGTTAAATAATATTCATGACCATTCCAAATATGGTCAATATAGACCTGATTCTTTGGGAAATTCTCTTTCATGGTTGTTTTTCCTACTTTGTAAATCAATGGTTGCATGTTTCTAACATTTTTTTCAACAGAAAAAGGAAACTAATGAAAGTTTTGAACCACATAAGAGAGAGTGTTTTTTATTTTTATTATTGGATTAATTCCTTTAATTCATCAAAAAAAAAAAAAAAAACTCTTGCCATCAGTGACATAATGATACTGTACATTTGAGATAACATAAGTAAACTAAATTTGTGGGATCAGAAACACACACAAAATTTAAAGTATATTTTTATTTATATACTGATATTTTACTTTATTTTTTAATCACTTCTGGATTCATAACTGTTGGCCAGTGGTTATTTGCTTTTTAGTCATTCCCAATTTTGCTTTTATTAATTAAATGTGAATATAATTTCAAAATTTTTAGAATTGTTGTTATTTTCAAAGGATATATCTCGTATCATTTACATAAGTACAGTACATAAATTCACACTCATCCTAGCTGTTCAAGAACAGCTTTAAACCATCTATATGAATGCACAATTATCCTCAAGGAAAACTATCCATCTACTTAATGTTTTATTCCTTAACGTTTTTTTTTTCCTTATTTCTGTTATTCCAGCAAGTATCTCTCTGTAATTTGCCACTGGCGAAATGGTGTTGCAGACCATTCTTATTGATCGTGTCACTTGGGGCCATTAGCGCACTGATATGAAATGCCTTATTCGTTTTTTCCTTTTATTTTTCAGCCTAAGAGCAATTTACTAGCTACCAGCTTTGTGTAGGAAGCAAGCATTTAGAGACCCGGCATCCTGATCAAGAGCTGGCGTAGGTGGACATGCAGTCAAGTCAGACACTAGCTGGGGAAAATCTGATTTCAAACTTAATCAAAAAGAATAGAGACACAACTTCCTCCTGTCACTGATACCTTGATATATGGTGTAAACAAGCTCTGGAGCATTGCTGTCTGTCTATCTATCATTGTATCTGCATACTTTGCTTTCTTTGTTACTGATTAATTTTTCCATACTAAATTAAGTAGTGTGTTACTTACAAACCATTTGTTTTTAAGAGTAGTTGGTGGTTTTTAAGAACATTCAGAATGAGTAAGTAAATGGTCTGTTTGTCTGTCCCATCCATCCATCCATCCATCCATCCATCCATCCATCCATCCATCCATCCATACATCTATCCATCCATTTATCCATCCATCCATCCATCCATCCATCCATCCATCCATCCATCCATCCATCCATCCATCCATCCATCCATCCATCCATCCATCCATCCATCCATCCATCCAATAACACTTTCTCTTTTCAAAAGGTTCACTTGTTTGCACATTTATTAATGTGTTTACTTTATTACTGTGTTCACTTTTAGGTACTATTGTGTAGTTATTTTAGAACTATAATGTAAAAAAATAGGAACAAGCATGTAACCATTTAAAGATGTACCACACTAGTGACAGCATTCATACCTTTTTTTTTTTAAGTACGGAAAGGCTTAGTTTTTGCTTTCTCTTCATCTTAGAGTAAGGGCTCAATTTTAATGATCTACCTGTAGGCTCAAAGCCTAAAGTAGATGGCGCAAAAGCATTAAGGGCATGTCTGAATCCATTTTTGCTATTTTAAGGATGGAAAAATACGCTTTGTTACCCGGCGCATGACCAAAGAGGGTTGTGCTTATTCTATTATGGGTGTGTTTTGAGCATAACGTTCCTTTAAGAGTCAGTTGCGTCACGCCATGATGCATTAGCTATTTACATGGTGGACTTTGTAAGTGGAAACAATTTAATGCTTCACTAGCGAGAAAACCATTAAACAGATCATCTGAAGCATGAAGATAAAGAACAAGCCTCCTTCATTATGCCTTTTTACCCTCTCTTCATTTTACTTTTTACTCTTTACTTTCATGGATAAGAAAAGGGTGGAAACGCACTCCATTGAAGTCACCCGTTAGCGTACATATTTTTTGTTTGTTAAGCACAAGGATTTGTTTCAAAACTATTTCCTAGTTCAGTTCTAATTTCCAGCAAAAATTAGAACTGTTTTATCAAAACAAATGTAAATATGCATATAATAATAATAATAATAACATTATACAAATGCAAACTGTCATAAACAAATTGAAAAAAGGCATGGAGGCATGGAGGTAGTGGTTTTAATAATTATCTAGAAAATAATTATTTTAATCCTTAATTATTTTTTCATATGTAAAGATATTTGTGTATTGTTGTACATCTTTGTGTGTATTAAGCAATTTGTAAGCGTTTTGGACCTGCATAGGCACACAATTAATGCACTCTTTGTTGGACTTTAGACCAGGTTAAAATTTGTCAATGGGGTGGTCTATTTCAGTTCCTCAAAATAGCAATTTGCTAACAATGTGCCTTAACACACTTTCTTTTCAGACCAGCTCACCCATGAGTCCACAAAGTGGTGCAAATGGATTTGCTATTAAAAAAAAATGGCGCAAAACATTAAAATTAGGGTTGCATTGATCTGAAAATAGCAACAAAATGAATCTTTGCGCTAGGTTTATGATTGGGCCCTTACGCCACATTTACACGGGGCTTCAGCGTCAACGCTTGACAGATGGCATGTCTGAAGTTGGGGCTAACGCTATCGTCATAGCAGCATCAGCCAATGAAATTAGTCAGCAATAAGCCACTGTCTGAGTTGATGTATTTGCATACAACAATCTGATTGGCTGAAACTTCCGTCGGTGCTTGAAAAGTTGAGCAAGTCCCAACTTCTGCAGCGAGCAACGCCTCTGAAGC
This sequence comes from Danio rerio, assembly GCF_052040795.2. Taxonomy (NCBI): domain Eukaryota; kingdom Metazoa; phylum Chordata; class Actinopteri; order Cypriniformes; family Danionidae; genus Danio; species Danio rerio. Next base: position 20,980,938 of record NC_141023.1, read on the forward strand.
AGCGCCGACAGATCCACAATGCAGTTCAGCAATGCCTGACGTCACCCATCCCAAGTGAATGGGAAACGTTGAAGCTGATGCCCCGTGTGAATGGGTCGTTAGTCTTAAGCCTTGCTCACACTGAGATTTCAGCCACGATTTTGTCATCTGAGACAAATTTGGAAAATCCTAAAAAATTCCTGAAATTCTAGGCTAAAACCTATGATCTTTGATCGTTGGTTTGACATGTCCACTTTCAGCCGCTTATTGCCCGTTGCGACCAAATTTTTCCTTCGATGTAGTTCTGGCAGTGTCAAAAGGTTTAAGACTTTCCTCCAGCGTGACAACAGCTGTGATGCATGTCAAATCTGATAATGGAATTCAAATGACTGCGGGGAAATGTCAAAACTGTTTTCATTCATTTATTTTCATTTCGGCTTAGTCCCTTTAATAATCTGGGGTCGCCACAGCAGAATGAACCGCCATCTAATCCAGCATATTTTTTATACAGCGGATGCCCTTCCAGCTGCAACTCATCACTGTGAACCATCCACACACTCATTCACACACATACACTATGGACAGCTGGTAAGTGCAAAAAGGAACAGCATCATACTGCCCCGTGGACAAAATGCAGCCATACGTACTTCTGACTACATAATTCCTGATCTCCAGAAATATATATAGGACTACGTTTTCAAAATAAGCCTATGTTGAAAAAAATCGCAGTGTAAGCCAGACTTTAGTCATCTTCTTAGTCTCCTTATTCTTAGTCTTAACATTCTTAATCTTATTATTAATATTATTATTCCATTATTATGATTAAGTATCATAACAACAAATGCTGTTTTATATTTGTGATAAATTTTCTGCAGCAATTTGTCAACCAGCATAAATTTCAATCAGCATTTGTATATGTGCATGTGTCTCTCTCTATGTATGTGTGATATAAATAATTAGCTTTTGAGATAGAAAAAATAAATGTTCAGACAAGAAAATATTAATAAAACCATGCTCGATGTACAAAAAAATATGTCACCACTCTCACAGGATTACTCTTTCGTTTTCTTTCTCAAAAGATAAATTTATACTTCTCTCTGAAAAGCGTGTGCGTTTTTGGAGTTGTCCTCATATTTACCCAGACGTTTGTGGTCTGTCTCCATCATGCAATATTCACTAGAAAACTCCTCCCAATATTTGTGGTGTCAGGATGGTGAGAGATAGAGTAATGAAGTCCCAGGGCAGGACCTAGCGCCTCAGCTGTCGCCGCCATCGCAGACGCTTCTGGCTGCTCATCGCATCGCTCCTCGCTGGCTAAATATAGCTTGAAAGTGATGCGTAGCTTGAAAATAATGCAATACAGTGATTTATTAAGGATGTGAATATCAGGACATACCTCTTAAAGGGGATGCTAGACGTGTGCTGGCAGATCGAATTAAGCCTTTGAGTAATCTGTCAAACTTCATTTTACATATAAGGAATGGCCAAAGAAAGGATTTATGAATAACTGAAGCACATAGGGTTCAGTTTAGGCTTGTTGGAAAACCAATTTGGTTTTCATTGTAGGTGTGTAGGATATTATAGAAGCTCCATTTATTCAAGCATAATGTTGGATTTGGGATTAGTAATGAGGATTTTTAATGTTAATGTGTTTAACTTAAGGATATTAATCTTGCAAATCACGCTTTTATGGGGAAAAAAAATGGTAAACATGATGCTGTGGATGCAATACAAAATGATAATCTATCAAAATATAATAATAATAATAATAATAATGATGATGATGATGATAGTAGTAACAATTTTAATAATAACAATAATAATAATAATAATAATAATAATAATAATAATAATAATAATAATAATAATAATAATAATAATAAAATATTATTATTATTATTATTATTATTATTATTACTATTAATAATAATATTACTACTACTACTACTACTAAATAACAACAACAACAACTACTACAACAATAATTATACAACAATCTAATAATAATAATAGCATTAACAATTCTTCTTCTTAGCCTTTTAAAATTAAGAATAATAAAATAATAATGATAATAATAACAGTTGTTGTTGTTATTATTATTATTATTATTATTATTATTATTATTATATTACTATTACTACTACTACCTAATAACAACAACAATCATGTTAATAATAATTATAACAACAACAACAACAACAACAACAATTATTATTATTATTATTATTATTATTATTAGCTTTTTAAATTAAGAATAATTAAAAAAAAATTAACATTTTAATGTAGAAAAATACAACATGGGTGTCTTAAGGAGCAAAAATACAGCATATGGGCTCTAATTTGCTGGTGTCATCACTCATATTGCAAGTCATATCTCTCTGGCCTCTTATTTGGGATGCTTTTCATGAACTGGTTCCGTGACAAACTAATTGAATAGCCGTGGACTATGGTTTTACTCAAGTACAGGATTTGTGAACCATAGTGTTTATTGCTAATAATACTGTTTACAGTAACCGTGTCACTTCAGCATTTGTTTGTTATTCTATATTAACTCTAAAGCTAAGTGTACAGTTTCCCATCATTATATAATTGCTGGCGTAAACAAGTCTGAAGTGCCACTGTTCTCCAGGGACTTCGTCAAAGCGTGATCTCAAATGTCAAGTTAAATGTGATCAACTTAAGTGTCCACTGATAAACCAGTACAAGGCTGTGAAGCAAACAGAATAAGCAGAGAGCGAAAATACTGAACGATGAGCATCTTTGTCAGGGCAAGAGTGCAGCATGCAGATTTAAAGGAGTTGTTGTGCACATTGAAAAAAAAATACTTTGAACCAACTTTTAAAATGACTAATTTGTTGCAGATAAAATTGTAACACAATCTCACGGCAATTCGTAACTTTTTCATTTAGTGGCTAATTCGTATGAATTCGTACGATCTAATTCGTACAATTTAGTACGATTTGCTTATCCCCCAATGACGGTTGGACTTAGAGGTGGGGTCAGGTGCCACGCCTCCTTTTTAAAATCGTACCATTTCGTACGACTGAACTCGTACGAATTCGTACGAATTAGCCACTAAACTGGCAAAACGTAAAATACTTACGTTTTCTCGTGAGATCAGGCTGGTTTTTCAGATTGTTATTTAACTTTGGCTCAGATGTTAATTTGATCTAAATCAATAACATTGTTTTTACAGTGTACATTTTTATTTTAAAACTATCGTTTTACCATTACTTTAAAGTATTATTTTGCCTAGGAAATTACTTTACCTCTTAATAAAGTTTTGACATGGTTAAAACTAAAAAATGTAAGTTAATATCAATCAAAATATTGTAAATAATATTTTAAAGGTGTGGTCCAGAGTGTATTTTTAAGGCTTGGTTGTGTTTATAAGATGCAAAGCAATATTTGCTCATGCTTCATTTGCAAAAAAATGACATTATTTCTTCATGTATCTTACATTTGATTTTATTCTTCTACATGGCCAACATGAAAACTGCTGTCATATTTCTTAGTTCCACTGAAAGACCCACTCTTAAGAGGCTCTGATTGGTCATCTAACATAATGTGCTGTGATTTGCGAATTGGCTCTACATCAGGAAAAGCGGCACGCCCATACAAGCCTGCATTTTTGGGCTCTGTAAATACTCAGTCAGAGCAGCTGCTAGCTGTGTCAGTTTGAGCCTGAATCAGACAGAAAATTACACAGAGGACACAGCTGAACCTCACGCCTGCTCTCTAGAATAAAATCTGACAAGTGTCTTTCACATATATTCAGTTATAAGCATGTGTAAGTAAAATGAAATTTTACTTAAAAAAATCACATTTTTTTGTGAGTTCGTTACTTGAGATGTATAACGCAAGGAAAGCAGAAGCATAAGGAGACACTGCAGCGCTGGTGAAGATTGTGGGTGTTTACAGGGGTTTGATGGATGAATCTGAATTTATAGCTAAAGTTAATGCTAGAAACTGCATGTAATGGATCAATGTTAACAAATAAACAAGTTGTGGCTCACAATCCACAGCATTGTTAGTTGGACAAGTTTTTAGCCAAATCCAGCACTGAACTGGGAAAGATTCTGGAAGCTCTCTTTTGTCAAATACTAGCTATATATATTTTTTAATATATATATTTTCTAATTTTCTGAAGCATAATTAAAATTAAATTGTAAGCACTTCTCTCTGTGTCATGTCCTTTGAAAGCCCAAATACAGAAACAGAACGAGCTCTGTAGAAATAGCAGCATTTGGACGCCATTTTTGCCTTCTTTGCTACATTACAGCACTATAGCACCTCTGGCCATGCCCCGTCTCTGGACGGTGTAAGCGCATGGTGAATGCACATTACCTGAATAGCTTGTGATCTCACCAACCTGGATGTATTTACATTGTTGTCCTCAAATTTTATAAGCTAACTCTGTAAAAGCCAATGTCTTCCTTTTGCATTAAACTTTGAGCGTATTACATTCAGAGATGTTGTTTGTTCACTCAGCGACACTACATATCAACTAAAGTTTAAAATATGATATAGTAGTGGACCACCCCTTCAAAACAAAATAATAAGTAAAACAAAAAAATGCATTCACTCAAATGTAAACTAGGTCTTGGTGAGGTCAGCAGGGGTGCTCAACCAGCGGTCTGTGTGAGTCCAAATGCCCCAGTATAGTGAAGGGTTATACTGTTGCTGTATTGCCTCACCCAACATGGCCTCCCAAATCATCCCCATCCACCGTATTGGCTCTATCTTTATCTCTGTCTCTGAGAGGGTGACTATGGATGTCAAATGCTGCATGCTGGTGGTGTATATATATATATGAACGCATATTACTTACTTATGGTCTATTTGATTTACTTTAGGCTAAACAATAAAAAGTACATGTGATATTCGGCTATGCTATTGGTATTTTTTTATTTTTAAAATCTGAGTTAAATTGTCTGCAAGTGCTTTTAATATGGCTATAAATGTCATGCTAGATCAGAAACTCACATTAGAAATAGATTAAAGTAATTTCACATAAGCACCTTTTTTAATACAAAAATATATATACATATATCACACTTGTAGCAGTGCAATGTGTGTGTGTGTGTGTGTGTGTGTGTGTGTGTTAATATGTATGTATATATATATATATATATATATATATATATATATATATATATATATATATATATATATATCAACTAAAGTTTCAAATATAATATAGTAGTGGACCACCCCCACTATATATATATATATATATATATATATATATATATATATATATATATATATATATATATATATATATATATATATATATATATATATAATATATATATATATATATATATATATATATATATATATATATATATATATATATATATATATATATATATATATATATACTGCACTGCACAATATATATTGCACTGCTACAAGTGTGATATTGCTCAAATATTTATTTATTTTAACTTAAGTCAATACAAAAATGTACATTGAATGATAGACACAGTAGTTTGCCTTTTTTTGGTGCATGGGAGGCTGTGGGCGAGTGATAGATGTGGAAGCCAGAGCTGCTGTCTGTCTGTCAGCCAAAAACACTCCACACATCTGCTCATATAATACCACTGAGGCCGGCCTGGCATAGAGGAAGCAAGAGGGGGTTAAGAAAAATATTTCAGGGGCAGGGAAATACAAGAGGGTAACGAAGGAGGTGGAAATGAATCAATGAAATGTCAGCTCTAAAAGTGCTTGATTGATTATTGGGCGAATTAGCATGGCAGCAATAGCACCGAGACCCCTAAAGATCATTTGCAGACCGGCCGTGTCTAATTACCTGCACTATTGCCAGGAATTATTATCAGTTGTGAGTCACGCTAGCATGCATGTTCAAAAATATAGTCTATTCACTGAGGACTAGCGCATCCTTCAGGTCAAGTGTGCTTGTCATAAAACTGCGAAAGATCCAATCTCCTTCCATCACCTAATAAATCTACAAAGCAGCATGTAGTGTGCAGCTCGGTTGTTCTGAAGCTTAGCATGCTTATTGAAAGCGTAGCTTGCTAGGCCAGTTCTGTTTGGTTAAATATGGTTTGAAAGTGATGCTTGGGTCTGTTGTCAATTCAGATAAAATAAAGACATTCAGTAGTTATAGTTCAGGTAGATAAATATCATATATAAATATACTGTCAGAACCAAAGTTTACATTCACTCTAAAAAAAGGAACATAACTATTTTTTTTTAAATGTCTGATGGTAAATCAAACTAAATGTTTACTATTTTAGGTCCCTTAAAATTACCTAAATGATTTACATTTGATAAATGCCAGAATAACTAGAGAATATTTTGGGGGGGAATTTTCTATAAATTTCTAGACAGTCAAAAGTTTACATACATTTTTAGCTTTGTTTTTAAACTATATAACTGCGGTTAAATGTTTTGGGTATCCTTCCACAAGCTTCTCACAATAGTTTAAAGGAATTTTGGCCCATTCCTCCTGAAAGAATTTGCGGATTTGTCTTTCTCGCACAAGCTTTTTTTAACTCTGCCTACACATTTTCTTTAGGATTGATATCAGGGCTTTGTGATGGCCACTCCAAAACATTCACTTTGTTGTCCTTAAAGCACATTTTAACTAATTTGGCAGTATGCTTAGGGTCTGTTTGGAAGACCCATTTAAGTCCAAGTTTTAATTTCCTGGCTGATGTCTTGAGATGTTGCTTCAGTATTTCTACATATTGTTCTTTCTTCATGATGCCATCTATCCTATGAAGTGTACCAGTCCCTCCTGCAGCAAAACAGCCCCACAACATGATGCTGCCACCCCCATACTTTCCCCTTTGTCCTCCAAATGTAACACTGGTCATTATGGCCAATAGTTTAATCAGACCACAGGACATGTCTCCAAAATTGATTATTTTTCCCAGTGTAATTTAGCAAATTGTAATCTGGCTTTTTTGTTGATTCTGGCTTGTTGATTTTCCCATGTTGTCACAAAAGGAAGCAGCATGTTTGAGGTTTTCCTTAAATGCTACTCTACAGTTGTGCCTCCAATTGACTCAAATGTTGTCAATTAGCCAATCAGAAACTTCCAAAACCTTGACACCCATCATCTTGGCTTTTTTAGAGGTATAATAATCTTATTATATGTAAACTTGACTTTCAAGAAAAGTTGTAACAATTTCTCCAAAAATATCTAATTATTACTAAAATTCTCTAATTATTCTGCTGTTAGGAAAAAAATATATTAATAATACATTTTTATAGGAGTGACATCATAAATTTATACAAATTCTACCAAATCATAAAATACTTACATTTTTCCGTGAGATCAGGCTAACTATGGATGTCAGTGGCTTCAAATTATCATCTTTTATGTCCAACAGAAAAAAAAAAAACACAAAGAAAATGGTCACATCAGAGAAAATGGCTGGTTATTTTTCATTTTTGGGTGAACTATCACTTTAATATGTGCTTTAAAAATAGATTTATGAGGTAAATAAAACCAATGAGATTCAATTTAGTAACCTATGAGCTCCATTAAACAGGTACCACCTGTATTTATATTACCTTCATATATTCTGTCATATATGAGTGTACATTTTATTCTCATGGGGTGATAGCCAGCAGTTCTGAGTGCGGAGCTATAGCCCACACATTAATAATGTACCGCCAAGCCTACAATAGAATGAGCATATACGCATGTTTTTGGTGTTTTATTCCCATCATATGGGTATAGCAATCCACAAATATACTAAAAGCCTGAAAATAATGGGCCGTGGTATTGAGAGCTGTTTTGTTTACTTTAGCCATTTAAAGATGACACAAATAACAGTAGAGCACTATTACCATCAATTATCTAAAGAGTCACCATTATTTTATTTTTTTCAGGTAGTCATTCCCTAATGAGTTACAATTGTCATTTCACAAATGGATTCGGACAGGACTAACATTTCTGTTTTTATTATAGAGGTAAAAGTGCATGAAGGTCACAGGTTCTAGTCCTGACTGGGCCAGTTGGCATTTCTGTGTGGAGGTCAATTGGATAAACAAAATTGGCCGTAGTGTATGAGTGTGTGTAAATACGAGAGTGTATGGGCATTTTCTAGTACTTGGTTGCGGCTGGAAGGGCATCCCTTGCGTAAAACATATGCTGGAATAGTTGGTGGTTCATTCCGCCCATTAGTCAGTCTTAACAATTTACACGATTTGGCTCTTGTTGATCATCGATTAGATTTATTTTTTCTTTGCAGAGAAGCAAGCAATTCTGTATCCATTATTGGTGCACAGAAAGCAGAATACCAGTGCGTTAGAGTTTGGACAGTAGTTTACAACCCAGGCTCATTCTGAAAATGTAGTCCCGTGGACGTTTCTGGAGACCGTAAAATACGTCCCGGGAGGTAGGTATTTTGGCAGTTTTTGTTGTCGCGAATCTGCGCCCGCGCTGTTCTTGCGTAAACGCCTGCCAGAGGTCACTGTCGAACGACCTTCTGTCTGTCTGTCTGTCTGAATGACAGAGTGATTGTATCGGCTGACCCACCCTCCTCCTTCCCTAAACCTAACCAATGACGATTTACAAAAGCCGTCCAGAAAAAGAAAAGCCCCTGTCTACTTTTTTTCCACGTTTTCGGATTTTTACCACATTCCTACCCTTTTATGAACTTTTTCACTTTATTTTTTTTATTTTGTTTTTGTTTTCTTACCTGATTTCTAGAACCGCTCTTCCCTGGACTCGAACCCGTCGTCTTGGTCATTTCCTCTCTGCGCCTCGACGAGCTAATCGGAAAAAACTGGTTGTGGCGGGAAAGCCCTCCACACGGAGGTGAGCAGCCGGTTGGCTAGCGCTGAAAGGAACAGCGTCATACTGGCCCTCAGAGTTCGCTTAAAAAAATGAAATGCAGCCATACGTACATCCAGCTACGTAATTTGTGGTGGCCAGAAACGTCCACGGGACTACGTTTTCAGAATGAGCCTGGGTTGGTAGTTCACATTGACCAAAAGAAGAAAATGTGCTTTGGAAAAAAACTGTTTTGGCAATCACAGACATTCGCATGGGGTTAGATTCTCATAGGACCACCAAGTTTCTAAATGCATTGAGTAATTTGCTTTGGAATTTTTACAGAGGTTGTGTGTGAGAGAAATAAAGACATGGCAAATTCGGACAGGATTAAACTCACAATGTATGTCTGTGAAACAGAAATTTCAAAACTAAAAAACTAGTCCAGTCTATAAAAGGGCTCTGTAACTAATTAAGTCCCCATCAACCAGAAGCTGCAACAATTATTATTTTTTTCAGATTATGATGCAGTTCCTAAAGAAACAGAATGACAAAACAGTGGGCGTGGCTTGTTTTTTCTACTGTGAAATGTAGTAATGCTGTTTTATACATTTTACAAATGTTCTTCCATCACTGTTAGAGGCATACTGCCAATTCAAAATGAAAAACACAAAAATATACATTTGTTTCTTTTATATTACATTTGATAATCAAGTTCTATCATTATTGTAAGTTACTGTGCACATGTACTAGTATGATGACCATACATTGGTATATGTAAAAAAGAATTACTCGTTACAGATACACCACCTCTCAGACCAGAGGAATTTTACTGAGTGTTCAGTAATTGAGGTTTGTCATTGCAGTGTAACTTATTATGCACCACTATAATTTTATCCTCATGCTTCTCCTCATTCACATATATCCACTTTGATGAGTGCTTCTGTACGCGGAATCCCAAGTAATCCCACGCAAGGTGATCTGTCTTGTGAGCAGCACATTTCTTTGAAGGACTACAGAAACAGTCTCTGATTCACGTAATGCTCTGTCAAACATCTCCAACACATCTGTTTCTAAAGAGTAGGTAGAAGACTGAATGAACTATTCTTTATGTTCTGAAAAAAGTAACAGTAAATGCTTTTGAAATTGAAGCATAATTACAGGAAGATCTTAACTTTTAATAGATAGGTCACACTGCAGTAATTACTTACAAGATGGTGAATAGACACAATATTAATGATGCGATGTATAATAGCGCAAAAGTTAATTCATAATTACAATAAAGTTGCAGAAAGCTCATGGTTTAGGCTCAAAATGAAGCAATATAATAGCAATAGCCTAATTAATTTACAAATTATAACATTAACATAACATTTGAAAATGGTTTGATTAGGTAGTTAAATACTTCTAGAAATTATACATTAATCTAACATTGACAATTTAGATAGATAGATAGATAGATAGATAGATAGATAGATAGATAGATAGATAGATAATTCTTGTTCAGAAATTACAGTGCTCATTTTTTAATTAATGAACCTCAAAATAGACTTAAAGACGAGATTTAGGTGGTAAATAAAGCTATTAAGTTGACTGTTGAACTTAATTAAAAAAATAAATGATACAGATGGTCCTTCAAAAATTAAGTATTGTGGGTTTATTTTCGCAGTTGGATTACTGCCATGAGTTATGATCAGTTCTGAGTAAACAGACTGACTAGCGTTAGCCTGCACATCGAAAATGTTGCATCCAGGCTCACAAAACCGTAGCAGAGTCAAGGCTATAGGATCCATCAGGTTGAGTGTGCTGGCAGGTCCTGTCGTAAAACTGTCGAAAGATCCACTCTCCTTCCATCACCTAATAAATCTACAGAGCGGCGTGCAGCGAGCAGCTCTGCTATTCCGTAGCATTGCATGCTAACTGGAATAGAGTGCCAAAAAGTCATGATGAAGTGAGTGGATGAAAAAGGCTGCTGATGACTCTGTCCCCAGTCACAGTACATCACCGCGACTGGGCGTCTCAGAGAGATGACCTGGACATGTCATGTCCTGTTTTGCTCTAAGGGTTTAATTTGCCCATCCAGCAGGCGTGTATGAGATGAATGAGCATGTCTCTGTCTTTGCGTCTTTCTCACTTTTTTTTCTCCTGCTCTGTCCTGTGTAAATTAACCAGCCAGCATGCTGGAGCTGCATGACAGAGCTCAGGAACGCTGGTGCGACGTTACAAATTGCAAAATCAATGGTGCCAGCCTGGTCACCCCCATCTGTCCATCATCTTCTGACAAGATGAATTCACCTGCACTCTGACAATTACCTGCTGGCGGCTGTGAGGAGCTGGGGTGCCGCGAGGCTGGCGGAGACCTGGGGTTTATTGGAAGATTACATTCCATATATTTCTGTCAAGTATATCCGTGCTACAGCTCAGAAAGGACACAGTCATGTGCTATTTGATGGAAGATTTGTTGCATGATAGTAGTGCTGTTCATAATTGCAAATGCCTGATATTGTATTTTTTGGTAAGTCAGCATGAAATGGAAAATCTTAATATTGCTTATCTAAATAATTTTTTTATGTGAGTTATTAAACATAAGCATAATAAGACAAATCAAAATGTAATTAGCTCAACTTTTAGGTATTTTATAACTTTTATAAACATATTAACAGGCTTAAACCTGTCCTTTTCTTTTTTTTTTTTACAAATTAATAATGGAGACAGGCTGTCAATCTGCTGATTTTCTTCAGTACAATAAGGGAAATCTGTTTGTTCTTACATTACATTGCAACTTATAAATAACAATAAACATATAATAATCAAGTTAATCTTTAAGAACACCAAAAAATTATGCTATCCTCCCAAGGGTTGCTCCATTTAAACTCAATCAAGCAGGCCAATTGTGACAGCAGTAACCAAAACTCAATTGATGAAAATAGAGGACAAACCTTGGGAGAATCCAGGCTCAATCAGGGGACCTGGGGGCTGTTTCATGAAAGTAGTTTAGAACAGGGGTTTTCAAACGGTGGGGCACCAGCACCTACTAAGGGGGGTGCAAGACATTGAGGCGTGCACTCGAATAAATTATGATGACGATTTTATGCGTTCATTAGAGGAAATATGATCAACGTTAGCTCCACAGCTAACTATCAGGCACTAGTAGAGTTTATGTTCCAGTAAAATATACACAAATAAAATGGAGCAGCGGGTGCTTTTTAAAACGAATGACGGTGAATGAAAGTCAAGCCGGTGAGCCGTCTGACAAAAAAAGTGCCCTTCTGAATCAAATCAGCAGGATGCCCATCTGGATCTTTCACTTACTTCGAAGACACTACTGACTATGTTTACATGGACATCAGTTATTTGCCTTAAGACAATAATATAATTAAGGTGTTACGTGTTACGTTACACATGTTTGTAAAGCTGCTTTAAGTGCCTCTAAGTGTCTGCTTTGTGTTCTGTGACACAAATCATGTCGCATTGGATGCCATTCTTTCCTCCTGAGTGTGAGTGTGTCAGATTAAGTATTCTGTGCGCTTTAGTGTGCTCTGTCTCTATACTTCCCCTACAACGAGAGCATAAATTATAGCCCTAAAGAGACTGTTTAAAAGAAGATAAAAGAACTGATGCCAGTGCATGTTAGTTTATAACAACAATGCTGATTGATGATGATAGCAGTGTAGATGGAGCGGTTTAGAAAGTCTCAAAAGCCCTGTTTACAACTGGTATTAAGATGCACTTTTCTCAGATTTGATCAGAAGTGGATAATGCAAGATACTGTTGTTAAATGGGCTTGAAATGTTTTGAGATTGGTCACTTTTTTACTACTTTTAGAGGCTGTTGAAAACACATTGAACAAGATTGCTTTAATAGTGTTAAAAGCTCATGTGGTTGAATGTGTTCTAACAGCCATAAAAGACCAGGGGCCTCATGTATCAACGCTGCGTACGCACAAAAACTTTGCGTACGCCAGGTTTCACGCTCAGAATCGCTCACGTTTGGATTTACTAACAATGAACTGAACGTGGGAATGTGCGCAGGTTCACGGCAGCTTTCTGGCAGGCGTACGCACATTTTTTGTGCGTGTCTGTTTTATTTCCATTGGCGACTCCTAGAGGCAGTTGTGTTAAATTCTTCTCTACAAAGTGTCTGATCCTTGCAATGGCAGCTGTATGAGACGGGTTCATATAGTAGGTATGTAAGATTTCCATATCATACAGTTGACCAGCTAAACATTAAAGCACAATTTGCAGCGGTCGCCTGTTTTCCCAATGTAATCTGAGCAATCTACAGCACGCACATTGCTATAAAGACACTATCTGAAGATGAATTTGCATGCGTGAATCAGAAACATTTCCATTCAATAAATGTGCAAATAAAATATGATGCTTATTGATGCACAAACTTATTGATGATTCCTACTTGTCTTTCTCGTGATAAATAGTGGGCAAAATCTGATATGTAGCGGGGAAAAAAAGAAGAAAGATTTCATCAGACGCTGGATTCGAGCCGAATTTATGCTCGAACGTGTCAGTGCATGATCACATGCCTCTTATGAGGTGCGCCACTGAGACTGCTAAGAGTACTGCAACATTTTACAGATATAAACCACACTATTTCTTTTTTAAATGCACTCAGTGCGATGTTCAGACCCAAGTGTGTTAACCGTATCAGCTAAACTCTCCCACTCTATTTTTTTCTTTTGTTGTTAATTCCGGAGAACAAACTTGCAAATAACACCGCTTTTCTCCGGTCTACCTCCGAAAGCAGCACCTCCAATTCACATTCTGTTCAAAGTTTCTGTTTTTGTTTGATTTTGCCGTTGCTTTTTCGTTGGGTTTTGCCATTAGCATAGTCATTAGCATATTCATACGGGGGAGGAGGCAGGGAGGGGTTTTGCGCTCGTGCATGTTGCGCTCAGTTTCACGTTCATTCGGATGTACAAAAGAATATGCGTGAGATTCGGCGTACGCAGTGTTTCATACATCTGAAATTTTTTCTGCGTACGCACATTTACAGCTTTGTGCGTACGCAATGTTTTAGTAAGATTTCCACGCAAGTCTTCGTACATGAGGCCCCTGAACGTGAAACTGAGCGCAACATGCACGAGCGCAAAACCCCTCCCTGCCTCCTCCCCCGTATGAATATGCTAATGACTATGCTAATGGCAAAACCCAACGAAAAAGCAACGGCAAAATCAAACAAAAACAGAAACTTTGAACAGAATGTGAATTGGAGGTGCTGCTTTCGGAGGTAGACCGGAGAAAAGCGGTGTTATTTGCAAGTTTGTTCTCCGGAATTAACAACAAAAGAAAAAAATAGAGTGGGAGAGTTTAGCTGATACAGTTAACACAGTTGGGTCTGAACATCGCACTGAGTGCATTTAAAAAAGACATAGTGTGGTTTATATCTGTAAACTGTTGCAGTACCCTTAGCAGTCTCAGTGGCGCACCTCATAAGAAGCATATGATCATATACTGACACGTTCGAGCACAAACTCGGTTCGAATCCAGCGTCTGATGAATTCTTTCTTCTTTTTTTCCCGCTACATATCAGATTTTGCCCACTATTTATCACGAGAAAGACAAGTAGGAATCATTAATAAGTTTGTGCATCATATTTTATTTGCACATTTATTGAATGGAAATGTTTCTGATTCACGCATGCAAATTTATCTTCAGATAGTGTCTTTATAGCAATGTGCGTGCAGTAGATAGCTCAGATTACATTGGGAAAACAGGCGACCGCTGCAAATTGTGCTTTAATGTTTAGCTGGTCAACTGTATGGTATGGAAATCTTACATACCTACTATATGAACCCGTCTCATACAGCTGCCATTGCAAGGATCAGACACTTTGTAGAGAAGAATTTAACACAACTGCCTCTAGGAGTCGCCAATGGAAATAAAACAGACACGCACAAAAAATGTGCGTACGCCTGCCAGAAAGCTGCCGTGAAGGTGCGCACATTCCCACGTTCAGTTCATTGTTAGTAAATCCAAACGTGAGCGATTCTGAGCGTGAAACCTGGCGTACGCAAAGTTTTTGTGCGTACGCAGCGTTGATACATGAGGCCCCAGGTATTCTCAGTCTACTGACCAAACATTCCAGCATGCACTGAAACACTGTAGCTAGACAAAATTTAAACTTTGCCTTCTGAAAGTGAATGTTTTATTTTGTTTGACAAGCAAATATGTAAAATTGACTTTAATCATCATCATTCGAAAGCATTGACATTGTGTTCCTTGTACTTATGTGCTCCATCAAGTAACCAGTTATCTTCTGTTCAAACTAAATATAAACAAACAACAACCAAACTCAACAAACCAACCAACTAACCAACCAAAAAACAAAAAAAAAAACAAAAAAAAACATAACAAACCAAAACCCAACACAGCAATCAACCAAACTCAACGAAACAAACAAACTAGATCAAGCAAAACAAACTCAACCAAGCAAAATAAACTCAACTAAACAACAAAACTCAACCAAACAAACTCGACCAAACAAAACAAACTCAACCAAACAAACAAACAAACTCGACCAAGCAAAAGAAAATAAACTAAACGACTAAACTCAACCAAACAAACTCGACCAAGAAAAACAAACTCAAGCAAACAAACAAACTCAACAAAACAAACTCGACCAAGCAAAAGAAACTTAACTAAACAACCAAACTCAACCAAACAAACTCGACCAAGCAAAACAAACCCAACTAAACAACAAAACTCGACCAAACAAAACAAACTCAACCAAACAAACAAACAAACTCGACCAAGCAAAAGAAAATAAACTAAACGACTAAACTCAACCAAACAAACTCGACCAAGCAAAACAAACCCAACTAAACAACCAAACTCGACCAAACAAAACAAACTCAACCAAACAAACAAACAAACTCGACCAAGCAAAAGAAAATAAACTAAACGACTAAACTCAACCAAACAAACTCGACCAAGAAAAACAAACTCAAGCAAACAAACAAACTCAACAAAACAAACTCGACCAAGCAAAAGAAACTTAACTAAACAACCAAACTCAACCAAACAAACTCGACCAAGCAAAACAAACCCAACTAAACAACCAAACTCGACCAAACAAAACAAACTCAACCAAACAAACAAACTCAACCAAGCAAAATAAAATAAACTAAACAACTAAACTCAACAAAACAAACTCGACCAAGAAAAACAAACTCAACCAAACAAACAAACTCAACCAAACAAACTCGACCAAGAAAAACAAACTCAACTAAACAATTACGTTTTATTATTACGTTACTTTTAATAATGGATAATGGAAACATTGGTTAACATCAGTGAATTATATCATTTCATCACAGGTTGTGACTTACTTGATAGTTTTTCTTTTTTTTTTTACTTGGCTTGTTTGCTGTAATGAATAAATGTTTCAAACGTTTTTAAAAGTTACAGCAGCCCAAAATAATATATATATTAAGTGGTTCAGGGTTAAGAGCCCAACTAAAGCAAACACTTTTTCACACACAGTATGTGACTGACAAGCCAGCTGCCAGTGTTATTCTCTAAATTTACAATGAAAGGTTTTACAGTGTATATTACTACCCATATCTGCCATGTCAGAGCTATGGTTTGACCTCTATAATTATCACTCCTTTTGTGACCCCTTAATATTCTGACTATTTGCCATTTAAAAATAAAGATAGATGTTTATTTTTAAACAAATATTACATCATAAAAGCATTTTGAAATCTTGAAAGGACTCTGCATCTCCATCGCTCACACATCTAATCTTGTTCATGTGAAAAAACGCCGTCTCCTGAGCAGGTTTGAATTTACAGACTTGTTGCTATGATAACTGATCCAAGAACGAAGAAATCATGTCATATAGTCAACAATAAAGATTTACCTTGCGGATTAACAATTTAGTAATCTAAAACCCATATTTCTACTATAGGAAACCATTGTGGAGTGAAAGAGCTTTCATGGATGTTGAAGGTGCTTCAGAGAGTATATCGTTGATGGTGGGGGAAGGTATTGTGTAAGGTAATTGCAGTTATTAAGGTGTTTTCCTGGCAATCACATGCAATTAACCTGTCAAGCTGTATAGCCAGTGATATTGGTGTGAGATGCGATGTCTCACGCAGCTTTACCTCCTCTGGAGCTTCAGTTATTTATCAAATGTTTGAAAAGTGTTGCTGTAATCAGTCGTTTACAATGGCTGTCAAGGAGACACCAGGCGAGAAAATCTTTGCTTGATCTTTCACAGAGGAAGGCTTTAAAAAAGAAAAAAGGACACTGGAGATGGTTTGAAAGTGCCATCACACTCAGCACGTTCTCAAGGAGATGCTAGATGAACTAAATTGCTTGATCCTTTTAGATGGTACAAAGGAAGAGATATTAAAAAAAAAAACAGATGGGTAAGGATTTTGTCAAGTCACACTGGAACTTTGAGGCAATGCGGGTTCACAGATAAAAGAAAGATGGTACAGTCAAATATGAAAAATAGGTTCTTCAGTGATTGTGTTTTAGTGATGAATGATGGACGTACCTAGCATAGCTTATCGTCAGAGATAAAACTGTGCAGTAGCTGTAGAAGACAAAAGGAGGAGATTTGATTCTATTATATGCATTATTTAACCGTGGATATGAATTTTGGATACATCTGAGAAGCCTACATTTAAGGAAATCACCCTACGATTTAGATTGGGCTCATTTTAGGTTGTAATGGATTCATAGTGCTGTGACTACTACTGACAATTGTCTGTTGTCTTGTGGGTTTAACAAAGGTTTAAGCTTTAACTCTTTCAGTAGCAAATGCACTACAGTATGTCTTCAGCTCTGATTTCGATCCAATTAGGGTGGTAATGTCATTAGTATGGATTTTATGTTAGAGTAAGATGTATGTGTTACTCATAAATTAAGCTACTGTACACCACAACATGGAGCTTACTTTCTGGTATCCAACAGCTACTAGAAAAGCAAAATCAGTGCTTGGGAAATGTGTGAAATTTTTAGGCCAGTGTTTCTCCTTTTTTCCTGAGGGAATACTTTGATCATCACAATGTTCAAGATTTAAAGGTTTATACTGTGCTTATAACAAAGCGGCTAGCTTTAAGAGTGCATTATGAAAGCTGGGAGTGTATTGTGAGTAAGTAAATATATAATATTTACTAGATTTTATTTAATTTAATATTTATTAGATTATAAATACATCAAAATATTATTTTAAATAATGTTTATACACAAAGTCTTGTCCCCTATCCCAGTTCTAGAAACAACAAATAATAACTTGACTTGTAGTTGAGTATTTGGTATTGGAAGTGGCTTAAATGAAAGTCAAACACCTCTAGATTGCTATATTATTTTACCAAAATAAAAATATGATTTTTAATTATTTCATTAAGACAGTATAAGGTCTGACTTTGCTCAGATAAAAGTCTTGTCACTTAACAGAATTAATGTACAGTGTAGAATATAAAGTCATGGTGCAGTGGAAAATAATTAATATTGTGTATGACTCCCATGAGCTTGGAGGACTGCATCCATACATCTCTGCAATGACTCAAATAACTTATTTACATAATAATAGGTCATCTGGAATGCCAAAGAAAGTGTTCTTGCAGGACTCCCAGAGTTCATTGAGATTCTTTGGATTCATCTTCAATGCCTCCTCCTTCATCTTACCCCAGACATCCTCAACAATGTTCTTGTCTGGTGGCTAGGCTGGCCAATCCTGGAGCAACTTGACCTTCTTTGCTTTCAGGAACTTTGATGTGGAGGCTGTAGTATTAGAAGGAGCACTATCCTGCTGAAGAATTTGCCCTCTCTTGTGGTTTGTAATGTAATAGGGAGCACAAATGTCTTGATACCCCAGGCTGTTGATGTTGCCATCCACTCTGCAGATCTCTTGCACGCCCCCATTCTGAATGTAACCCATGCAAACCATGATTTTTTTCCTTCACCAAACTCAACATAATTCTGTGAGAACCTTGCTCTATGTGGGTTCCAGTATTTGTGATGATTGGAATGCAGTTCAACAGATAATTCATCGGAAAAATCGACCGTCTGCCAGTTTTCCAAATAATTAAGTCAAGTTATTATTTGTTTAATAATTATTAAATGTAAGTTTCATAATTATTGATAAATTATGTGTAAAATAACAAAGATGTTTTCAAATAAGACTGTGATCCCAAAAAGTTTCTTGAACATTAATATGCAATTTAAAATATAAAAAGTAATGCTCAATTAAAATCTTATACTTTTATACTTACTCTTAAACTTTAAAATCAAATTTTTTTTTTTTTATGTTTCATAATTTACATTTTTTTTTTCTAGCCTAAAATTCAAAAAATGCATTCATTCAGCTTAGTCTCTTTATTCTGGGGTAGTGACAGTGAAATGAACCACCAACTTAACCAGCATACAGTATGTTTTAAGCAGTTTTAAGCCCTTCCAGCTGCAACCTATCACAGGGAAACGGAAACACCCATACACTCTCATTTACACACACATACACTATGGACAATTTTAGCTTACCCAATTCACCTGAATTGCATGTCTTTGGACTGTGGGGGAAACCAGAGCACCCGGAGGAAATCCACACGAACGGGGAACTTGTATACTCCACACAGAAATGCTAACTGACCCAGCCAAGGCTTGAACCAGCAACCTTCTTGCTGTGAGGCGACAGCACTACCCACTGCACCACTGTGTCTCCCAAGCCTAAAATTTATTAAAAGTATTTTTTTTCTCACCTAAAAAGCATACGTATTGTGTTAAAGAAAACAATCTTCAGACAAAAATAGTTTGAGATGGTCTACTGCGTTTGTTTGTTTCTTCGAACGTTTGCCTTTTAATAAGGGACAATTTTTTTCTTAACCAAACTTTTACATATCCCAAACCTCTGAATGGTAACATTGTATATGTGTATGTATATGTGTATACAACAAAATTTTTAAATTGTATTAATTTTGTGGCAGATTGCTGAGAATGCCGTGATGCTTTCTCTTTTCGTTTTCAGGAACCTTTGACAAACCTCCCCCAGAAATTATTTACTTTCAATTTCAAGCAAACAAGCAAACCTGACACCTTTCCCCTACAATGCAGTTCAATCTTCCAGACTGATTAGATGGTGAAGAAAACACACCAATTATCAAGAGAACCAAATTGGTTTCATCCATCAGGAAATGCTTAAAGACCACAATCTGGAGGGTCCAATGACAGAAACCTGGCTCTTCCTGCTGCCTATTTGCCCGAACAAGGAGCTTATATATTGTTGCCGAATCTGCTCCTCTTGGAGAATAATTGCTCCTGCTGTCATTTCCCCGGTTGGTCTTATATCTTGATGGATTTTGTCACTGAACACAGTTTCTCCATCAAAACACAGTAATCAAGGAGATGGAGAGATCTTTCAAAGCCTGCAATCGTGTGTCTCTAGTCATTACCACACAACATCTAGAAGCTGTTTAATTGTTTTCTGCTACTCTTGCACCTGAAATCTAGTTGTCACAAATGACGCTTGAATATTGAATGCTAATTGTGATGCAATAATGGATGTAAATGCTGACAGGTGTCAAAAGTTGCCCTTGGGGGCTGTCAGATGCTGAAACTCGAGTGGAACAGCATTACTTGCCTGATTAAACACTGACGTGAACAGCGGTGCATCTCGAGCAGCTCATGATTTATGAAAATAACTTCACATGCGGGCAGTCATCTGAAAAAAGAAGTGATCTGAACACGACCTGCATGTGTACGTGCCTGCCACTAACCAAGGACTCATTTGTTTGATTAAGTGTTTTGTGCACGCAACCATTTTGCTGAGACCTCTAAAGCATGATCTCTGAACACTGTTATAGCCTCTAACCGAAAGGAAAATGATGTTTTCAGTTAAATTTAAGTGGCTTAGTTAATCAGACACTGTATATGCATGGACAGGGGCAGAGTTAGTGATTCTGGGGCCCCTAGCAATTTCAGCCATGGGGCCCCAAGTCCTGAAATGCACCCTTTCTACTTTTATTGAATTTTATAATTTATATTGCTTCATTTTACATCACTCAATCTTCTTTTCGACATTTTAAATTATGCACTCTCTACATTTTAAAAGACTTTAAAAAAAAAAATGAATTTACAACTAAAAATAATATATAGATTTTATTATTATTATTATTATTATTATTATTATTATTATTATTATTATTATAAATTTGACTACTGTACTGCTACATGATGGATATTTTATTTTGTAATATTACTATTATTAAGTAATATTACATTATTATGATAATACTAAATTGGATTTTATACTAAATTATAATTATTTACGTTAAAATTGTATTTGTTTTTACTCTCACCATACAAAATATGGTAGAAAACGATGTTATATTCATAGTTTATAGGTATAATTGATACTTTTAGATATTTATTGGGGGCCCCCAGATTTCCTGGCACCCTAAGCAGCTGTTTACCTCGCATATTGGTCAAATCCACCCCTGTGCATGGACAGTTCGCTCATACATAAACAGTTTTCAAATCAGCAGAAATCTCAATGTGTAATATGGTAGTCATCACATCAATACTCAAAACAAAGTTTGTTGCATAAGTTCAGAAGAAGCATAATCCCATGTAGTATGGTTTTTCAATAGATAGATACAGCATTTTGATGCAACATCGCAATCAACCAATCCGATTTGAGGTATAAGTTTACAGTTTATTTTAAATTTAGGATTGCGATGACAGGTACTTCTTTATCATTGTCATTCATCTATTATTTCCTTTTGATTTTAGAAATCACTAGGTTTTGGTTAAGACAGGGATGTGCACGGGCATTTTGAATGGCAGGAAGGAAATGTGCTAAATTTTGACATATCATTATCACGATTTAAGATTTGTTATATCACCCAACCCTAGCCACAGATCCTGTTTGAGGAGATATAAGCACTAAACGTATAAACGTGGATTTGACTTTTTTCTAAACATGAGCAATATCACATTGGTAGCAGTGTGCTATGGCTGTATATCAGCACTGGTGGGAGGAGTGCATTGGCCTTAGCGCCCCACCAGTGCTGATATACAGCCATAGCACACTGCTACGAGTGTGATATTGCGTTTATACAACAGTTCGATGGCACAATCTTGTATATAAAAAATAAAATCAAACACAGAGAGTCTAAAACCTTTTTGTATTAGGAACTACTTTCTTCCGCCATTCATTCACATCTGCAGCTGACCTCAGAACAGCAGAAGCCTTTACTAATTCACCAACGTCACTTTAGAGCTAGTATTTGAATGATTCTCTAGCAGCGCTTCTGGTGTGTGACCCCCTTAAGGTGATGACAAAACAGCGAATTTTGCTCACATTGAAACTGACACGTAAAACTTCCCGGATGTGATCTTGATATCAAGAACGCACTGATGCAGACTTGAGCACTGAACTCGCTCTGGAAGTCCCAGAAGTCATTGCGACTGGAGGTGGGAAGCGCAGCATTTTATTTAGATGTATTATTAAAGTTCAGAGATATAATTTATTTACCTCAGGAGTTTCCGTAAAGGAAACGGTGAAAGTAAACATTACCATGAACATCTTAATAAAGGAATAAACACATTAAGGGTGTTTGTTTGCTGAAATTTGTATTAAAATGTGTTTTATTTATATTGTGCAGCGTGTATTTATAATGTTTTTATGCAAAGTATATATTTTTAAGAGGGGGAAAAGCAATAAATCATTGTATGGATGCTTTAATGTTTAAATCATTTCTATTTAAAATGCGTGAAGGTCACTTGACCATCAGGAAGAACGCAGCATCCCATTTCTCAAAGGACGCGTTCTCTGCCCTTGCGATTTCCTGAGTTCGTTCTTCCGAGGACACCTGGCAAGACCGGTCTCCACAAGAACACAAGTCTGTTCTCTGCGTTCTTGGAATTGAGAAACAGCCTCTGTGTTCACATGGGTTTCCACCAGGTGCTCCACTTTGCTCCACAGTCCAAAGACATTCGCTATTAGTGAATTAAATAAAACTAAATTGTGTATGTGTGTGTGTATGGGTGTTTACCAATACTGGGTTGTGGCTGGAAGAGCACCGCTGCGTGAAACATAAAATATGCTGGAATAGTTGGCAAATCATTCCACTGTGGTGACCTCCGATAAAAAAGGGACTTAGCCGAAGAAAATTTTATTAATAAATGAATACAACTTTGAGAAGGTGCTGAATTAATCTGTGTGTTTGCAGTTTTTGCTTTACATAGTAAAAGCATGAACTTTTTTCAACCAGTCAAATAAGGTGGCGCATTTGAATGCATAAAAAACACTGCTAGCAGACATGCAGACCAATCTCATATATAAATCTACTGTATCAGCATGCATTTATTCATTGGTCTAAAGCACAACTAGAACAGTACAGCATCTGTTAAACACCCAAACACCGTTTTCCCAATAGACAAATACTTCTTAAAGGTCAAACCTTCTTGCAAGGGTGCTGTAGTGTCGATAACATCTCTCCTTTCTACTTATGCAATCAAATGTAAATTTTAACCTCTCATCACAAGTATTTCCATAAAAGAATGTATCAGTAAAGGCCCTTGAGTTATTCATATAGCATCCACTAGTGCAGCAGTTTTGTGGAGAGCATGAAATTTCAATATTGAGTTCTTCCATTTTATAAGGCTTTTCACACAGTCCTGCTCTCCTGACTATTATCTTTCTGTGAGAGACAATGTCATGCCAAGGAAGCTGTTGCTTAGCAATTCTTGTCAACGGGAGTGCTGTAATTTCTCTCTTCTTCTCCTCCATTTGATAATACAATCTAAACAGGGTTTTTGAACAGCTCTGACACTTCGGATATAAGTACCTGACATCGAGTTATTAAAAACTGACAGCTATTATACGCATGGAAACTGTTAACAAAAGCTGTTTCTCTTTATTTACACAAATAATTGGATGAGCTTGCATAATAACACATGTTCAGTCCACACGAACTTAGCATTAGCCTGTAGAAACCAGCTTGAGTAGCACATCTCAGTCAATACCTGTTATCCTGGCTTTCCAATGATAAATGGCAGCACTGTATTGACTCTGTATTGGCTCTCCACACCTATTTTACTTTGACAAATAACCAACAAACTTCCAGTTCTTTGAATCCTGTCTGATATTGTGCCCAATAACATCTGCCAAATTGTAAAATGCCAACTACTTGTTTATACAAGCCTGCATGAACACCTTGGTAACACTTTATTTCAATTCATGCTATTAACTTCTGGATTATTACCTGCCTGTTATTAGGATATTAATTGTTTAGAAATAATTATAAAGTATGATCTTATTCTGCATCCCCAATACTACCCAAAACCTAAACCCAACTTCTACCTTACTAACTATTATTAAAATTTTTAATTAGTTAATTTTTAATACTTTTAATTAGTAGTTTGTTAAACTAGTAGTGTTGGTTAGTGGTTTGTTAATACCGTGAATTGTGACCTAAACTAAAGTGCTACTCAAACTATTCCTGCTGTTAGCGAAGATAAAATGTTGCTGATTATTGGAGGCCATTTTTATTTTGTCTTCTTGTATTTTATTAAAACATTTGAGCATTGTGCAAAAACCTGTTAGCAATGTTAAAGCATTGCTAAGACATTTGCAGTGTTAAAACAGGCTAGCAAGCTTCTAATTACTGTTAGCAACATATTAAAACATTTCAGATACATGTTGCTAACACGTTTCTAGCATGTGTGAACACCTCTCCAATTTCTAAACATGTCATAAGCATAAAAAAAAGCTTGCAATATTTTTCGGATTCACAAATTACCTTATTAGAAAGTCGTCAACATGTTTTTGTTATTGTGTCTTTAATAGCAACTTCAAGTTAAAGAGTTAGCGTGATGATTTTAGTCAATTTAATGCAACATAGGCTCATTCTGTATACATACAAACGTAGCCCTGGTTACATATCTGGAGATCGCAAATTATGTAGCCAGAAGTACGTATGTACATTTTAAAGTACTTTAAAATTAATGCTATGGGAAACTATGACACCGTTACTTTTCACACTTACCAGCTGACCGCTTACCTCCATATGGACCGCTTTCCCGCTGTTACCAGTTTGTCCAGTTAGCTTGCCATGTACGTCGGCAGACACAGACAGGAGTTGACCACGATGATAGAATTCGAATCCGACAAAGAACGGTTCCAAAAAGCGGGTAAGAAAAAACAGAAGCAAAAAAAAAAAAATATATATATATATATATATATATATATATATATAAAATTTGCAAGTAAATAACAAGGTGAGAATGTGGTAAAAATCAGACATGGGCTTTTCTTTTTTCTGGATTGTGTTTTAAAACTGGCGCTTGGATTTAGGGAAGTGGGTGGGTCAATTGGTGCTTTTGAAATGGGGTCAGTCGATTGGTTAGTCAGTCAGTTAACAGCGGCCTCTGGTGGATTTATGCGAGAAAAACAGGCGTGAATCGCATTAATGAGAGAAATTTGAGATCTGAAAAGCATGCACAGTGGCCTCTGGTGTATTCTCGAAAACAAAAACTGCAAAAAAAAACATACCTCCTTGCATGTATTTGCCGCTCTAGAGAAATGTATATAGCGATACGTTTTCAGTATGAACCTGGTTTGCTTCAATGTATGCTGAAATTTTTTTCATAGTTAATTTGGTTCAAATTAATTTAAGTTAGTAACAAATGTCTACAGTAGGTATGTCCAGATCCGATCACATGATCGGAAATTGGGCCCGATCATGTGGTTTCAGACTTGATCGGAATCAGACGTTACCTCCCAATCAGGACTCAATTATATATATATATATATAATTTTTGGCAACACGAAAGCAGCTTAAAGTGGAAAGTGCATGTATGTCTGAAGGTATTATAAAGTAATGACGACAACCTTGCCATGGGAAACTGTGAGATATGTAAACTTGGGATTGCCTGCCATGTATGTTAAGTTTAGGTGCTATTTGTTTTTATACTAGATTTTTTTTTTTATATTTACTGTTGCACTAAAGTCCAAAAGTGAAGAATTTGTTATTTATTACTTGAATGTTCAAGCTACAGTACATTACAGAAGTGCTCTATTTGTTAACAGAGTTGTTGAATGCTACAATAAGATGAATTAAATAACAAATAAGGAACATCCTGGATCTTTATTCTTTTTTTTTTATTATTAATTATACAAGTACAGTATCAGATCAGGTTTCAGCATCGGTGGATGTTCAAAATCAAATTATTCCGATCAGAGGGCAAAATAACCTGATTGGGACATCCCTAGTCTACAGTTATATGTCAATTTTTTTACAAGGTTTAAAACAACAAGCCTACGCTAAGGTATGTTTTGACCAACTTGGTATTATTCTAATCTTTAAAAAAATGTTTTGGCATCTGTGGAAACAATCTGTAGATTGTTTAATGACATTTAAAGCGCAGCATTTGCTGGACCAAAAATTATTACTGACATTATAAATGTATTTACTGCCAGTTTTGATCAATTTAATGTGTACATATATAATTAAATGAGTAAAGAAATGAATTGTTTCAATTTCAGACACCTCATGCAAATAAGTTGCTAATTACCATGCTCACTTTCTGTGTCTTAATTTAGCATAATTTCAATACTTTAAAGCTATGCTATATTTCCCCCATAGATCTGTGCATGGGGAAAGACAAACTGATCGGCATAAAAACAAGTGTGCTTTTTGAGGATTGTAGTATTATAGTAAACATCAAGAAAGTATCTTGAAATTGAGCACACAGTGATCCTATTATTTAGTCAACAGACATGAAAGCATGTCAGCCATAATGTTTAATGTAAACAAAGTTTGTTGACTTAATTAGTTACACAATTATATGTTTTGAAATAAGCAGTATCTGTCTTAATAATTGTTTACAGCAAATCACCTAACAATAGGACCTTTTATATCTGCTGATATCTAATTATGCAGAACTACTTGAGTGCCTCAAATCTACTTTCTGCCTTTGACAGACACTATTTGGCTGCCCAAAAAAAACAGCTTATTTAATGCGTGGAATTTACTGGGCATAAGGGCAGTGAATGAAATACAGTAGAACTTGTCAGCTCTAACCTGATGTTTAATATCAATATGTCCATATATATAATATTTTATTTCCTAAGTGTACATTTAGTAATAATAGGCTAAACATATGCAATAATAATTATGATAATAACTAATGCCAAAAACAGTTCTGCCTGGATACCTGTCCTGGACACTTTATGGCACTGTGTGTGTGTGTGTGTGTGTTTCAGTAAAAGCACACCTAAATGTAAAAAAATAATTCAACATAATGATAGTAATGTTTTTAAGTTGACTTTTTAGTGGTAGTGGTTCTATATTATATACTTTCTAATGTTATTGGTTGCTTTATTCTTCTGGTCTATATACACTCACCGGCCACTTTATTAGGTACACCTTACTAGTACCATTTTCCCTTCAGAACTGCCTTAACCCTTCATGGCATAGACTCAACAAGGTACCTGAAATATTCCTCAGAGATTTAGTCCATAATGAAATGATAGCATCACGCAGTTGCTGCAGATTTGTCAGCTGCACATCCATGATGTGAATCTCCCGTTCCACCACATCCTAAAGGTGCTCTATTGGATTGAGATCTGGTGACTGTTTAGGCCATTTGGCCCAAGTTTACATATCTCACAGTTTGCTATGGCAATGTTGTCGTCAGTGAACTCATTGTCATGTTCAAGAAACCAGTCTGAGATGATTTGTGCTTTATGACATGGCGCGCTATCATGCTGGAGGTAGCCATCAGAAGATGGATACACTGTGGTCATAAAGGGATGGTCATGATCAGCAACAATACTCGGGTAGGCTGTGGCATTAACAGGATGCTCAGTTTGTACAAATGGGCCCAAAGTGTGACGAGAAAATATCCCCCACACCTATCACCATATCACCTCCACCACCACCCTGACCCATTGATACAAGGCAGGATGGACTCTGGCCAAATTCTGACCCTGCTATCCAAATCGAGACTCATTAAGGGAACCTTTTTCCAATCTTCTATTGTCCCATTTTGGTGAGCCTGTGTGAATTGTAGCTTCAATTTTCTGTTCTTAGCTGACAGGAGTGGTACCCGGTGTGGTCGTCTGCTGCTGTAGCCCATCCACCTCAAGGTTGGACATGTTGTGTGTTTGAAGATGCTCTCCTGCATACCTCAATTGTAACGAATGGTTATTTGAGTTACTGTTGTCTTTCTATCAGCTCGAAGCCATCTGGCCATTCTCCTCTGATCTCTGGCATCAACAAGGCATTTGCACTTACAGAACTGTCGCTCACTGGATATTTTCTCTTTTTGGGACCATTTACCGTAAAGGATAGAGATGGTTGTGCGTGAAAATCCCAGTAGATCAGCAGTTTCTGACATACTCAGAGCAGCCCGTCTGGCACCAACAACCATGCCACGTTCAAAGTCACTTAAATCACCTTTCTTCCCCATTCTGATGCTCTGTTTGAACTGCAACAGATCATCTTGACCAGAGGTGTCAAAACTCGGTCCTGAAAGGCAGGTGTCCTGGAGAGTTTAGCTCCAATCCTAATCAAAAACACCTGAACCAGCCAATAAAGCTTACTAGATATACTAGAAGCTTCGATGCAGATGTGTTAAAGCAAGTTGGAGCTAAACTCAGAGTTTAGACACCTTGATCTTGGCTAAGTCTACATGCCTTAATGCATTTGCATTGCAGTTGCTACCAAGTGATTGGCAGGATAGAAATTTACGGTAACTAGCAGTTGGACAGGTGTACCTAATAAAGTGGATGGTGAGTGTACATTTTCATTGAACATTATTAATGAAAAACAATGTTTTTATGTTCACTTAAGATCTGCTCCCACATTATGTACTGTTTGTTTGGTCCATAGCTCATCAACATACATACTGTATAACACAGTATAGTATTGCAAAATGTCGAGTTTTAAGAAGATTGAAAGCACAGAATTTGGTTAAAATTACTTTGGGACAAGGCATGGTTGGCAGTCGTTTTACCTTAATGAGTGAAAGAGTATGTCTCAGATCCAAAACATTGACAGTAATGAATTGTAAATGACCTTTGAGATTTTACAAGGAGCTTTTGTTTCAGTCTTGAGCGACGCATGACAGATTGGGATCAAAAATGATCCTATCTAATTTTTTAAAGTCTGTCTCTCTGTGTGTGATGTATTATTCACACTTGCTGACACTTCCTCTGCAGTTTTATAAGACACTGATATTACAGCTGTTTAAAGTCAGTGCTGTCAGAGGGAAGTGTTTAAGTTAAACAAGGATCTACACTCATTTCCATTTCAAACTTGCCACTCAGAAGGCTTGTTGGGATTCTGTGCATCGTGTGAGATACTGCTTCCTCTGTCCCAGGTGAATAACTTGACTTTAAATTTTTTTGTTTCTCGAGCTTGTACTTGGCCCCATCTTTGAAATGAAATTTGCTGTGCATGTCATGAATATTCAAGCTCGAGGTTGCTTTTTATAAAGCTATTAGCTATGATCCTGATAATGCTTAGCCAAGAACCTAGTAATTATAAGATGGTTCCTCGGTGGACCAAACAATTGTTATGGCCAAAACAGCGCAGTCATAAACAACTTTTTACTGGTGCGTTAAATCTGTAATTACTGGAAACAAATAAGCATGTTTACAAGACACAGATTTACTGCAATGGGAAAATTTGGCATCTAAAGCCCAATGTACTGAATACATAGTTTTTTTTAACTTGTATTTTGTGGAGTGTGTACAACACTCATGACAAAGCTTTCCTCATCGGCAAAGCTTACATACATATTTTATTTGTACTTTCAGTTGTTTTTGCACTATTTAGTTTTGTTCCCCCCTCAAATCTTCCCCCAAGTAGGCTGAGCTGTGAACAAAACCTGTTGTTTCACTGTTGGAAAAGAAACTAAACCTGATAGCAATCCAAATTTTGTTTGTGTTTACACCTGGAAGACATGTTTATTAGACACATCTACTCGACATTTCTTTTCGAAAATTAAATAGACATTGTGTGACAATCACCAGCGATTCACAACCTGAGATCGCTGGTAAACACTACCTTTCATATGAACTACAAATCCACAATAATATGGACTACATATTCAGTCATGCAGCGCACACACACCTGCTTCAAATCTCCTCTGATTAGACTTCCACAGCTGAAGCTGCTATAGGACTGATTTGTGGACTATAAATGCTGCTCAAACACAAACAATGTTGCTGAGTCTTGTTATCTGTTCTAGTGACATTACAACGTGTTTCCTTTGTCTTGCTTTACCATGTTTTTGATCCTTGCCTTGTTTATTTGTTTAATCCTGTTTGCTCCCTGCCTCTGACCATCTGATCATTGAAATCCATAAATTAAGTTTAAAATATATTCCCACACATATGCACATACATACACCACATATAGTTATTACCCTGTTTAGTTATACTAATCACTCGCAAGGAGCTTTTTGTTAGCAGGATTTAATAGACTTGGTTTTGCTGTTGACATTGATAAAAGAAATGAGCACCTTTTCCCCCAATTATGATGAAATCATTGTGATTTAATCCAAAGCTATTGTTTACATCAATGCTATAAAGTAATCAGCTTCAAATTGTATTTGATTTTCTGTCATGAATGCACTGCACAAATTTCAGCCTCCTAATATTTCAAGATGGGCATTCTAGTAATCATCCTGCTTCTTTTCTTTGTTTTAAAAAGCAGATTTCACAAGACAAAAGGTATTTTATGTTTTATGCTATGCTGCCGTTTTTGTGTTAACAATACCCTGTCCAATGAACAAAAGCAGCACTCTTGAAGATAAAGATTTTTTTATTGCCTTCAATCAGTGGTTGCATCCATAGAACTGGTTCATTTCACAAAGGGTTCTTACGAAGATTTTGGGTAACACTTTATTTGAAGCTTGTGTTCATAAGACTTTCATGCAATATTTATAATCATGAAATGACACATCATGAATATGAAGACTATTTTATGCATGCTTATCAATTAAGTTTGTCCTTTCAAGACATTTAAAAATTCCCTATTATCTGACCATAAGTTGGAGGAACACTCATTCATTCATTTTATTTCGGCTTAGTCTTTGACTATCAGAGGTCACCATAGTGGAATCAACCGCCAACTATTCTGGCATATGTTTTACGCAGTGGATGCCCTTCCAGCCGAAACCTAGTATTGGAAAACACCCATACACTCTAGTTGGAGGAACATAAATGATTTTATGAAAAATGTTAATTTAAAGTAAAGCCAGTAAAGTCCCTTTTTAATGAGACATTTAATGACAAATTAGGGTAAGATGGTGACTCAGTCGTTAGCACTTACAACAAGAAGGCCACTGGTTTGAGTACCAGCTTTGTCGGTTGGCATTTCTGTGTGGAGTTTGTATGTTCTTGCAGTGTTCGTGTGGATTTCCTCCAGGTGCTCTGGATTCCCCCACACTCCAAAGATATGCGCTGTAGGTAAATTGAATACACTATATTGGCCAAAATGTGTATGTGTGTGAATGAGAGTGTAGGAATGCTTCTCAGTATTGGGTTGCAGCTGGAAGGGCATCCGCTGTTTAAAACATATTCTGGATAAGTTGGTGGTTCATTCCGCTGTGGCAGCCCCTGATGAATAAAGGGACTAAGCTGAAGGAAAATGAATGAATGAATGATTTTAATGACAAATTCAGTTTGTTCCACAAAAAAAAAAAAAAAAAGTGATCAGAAAAATATTCATAACAGTTATAGTTTCATGACAACCATGTTTATGGAAGATTTATGGCAAGTTTTGTTGTCTTGGTAATGCCAAATTGTCATGACAAAGATGCATTTGTTTATGTTCAGTTGTCTTAAAGACATACTTGTCTTTGCATTCAAAATGACATAACTGAGTGACTAACAACTAATGAAATTGTTGTCATTAGTATGCATAAAATGTCTTTATTCATAAGTGCGTCATGTTAAGGTGTCATGACAGTCTGATGAACACCCCCGTCCAGTAAAGTGTTACCAAATTTTCTTCACCTCTTTAAAATGGTGTTTTCAGTTAAGGGCTTTTCAGTCATTATTGAGCGGTCATCCTGATTAGGCTACCAATGCATGTCATGCTTGCTTAATCTTTAAATGTAGCCATTGTGTATAAGCTAGTTTTAAGGATTGCTTTTTGCAAATATTTCACAATATAAAGTATTCTATCAGAAAGACCAGGGAGATAGACATGAAATTGAATTACATTTATTTGATGAGTATTATTTGACAAAAGTATCATTTAACAAAACATAGGATTTCTTTGGCAGAGGCCCAGTTCGTTGCTTGAACCTTCTAGATTCAGCTATGGCTGCCGAGGGTGAAGGCAGGGGTGGAGCATAACCCCCTGGACAGGGCCAACCTGTTGGTGGCGGGGAGGATAGTGGGTGAACATCTGAGTTGATATTTGCAACCAAATAAATGAACAGCTTATACATTCCTTGTGTCTCGTAGCTATTAGCTGGAACTGATTGTGATGAGTAACATAACATTAGGTTTTCCTGGCAGAACTAGCGCTAAAAGCTTCATTTCTAGCCTGTGTGGGTAGAAACATTTTATTTTCCCTTTTCTTTAACAATAATCTACTATGTGTCATGTTTTGATTTGTTGTTATGTTGTATTATTCTGTTAGAGAACCTGATACATTTTTATAAGATCATTTTGCCACAGTTTAGTTGTAACGAAGCAGACAATTTCTTATCCGCTTTGTAAGACATGATACAGTATGTTACATTCCTTAAGCACTCATCAATGATTTGAGTGCGCTTTCTTGGAATTGGAGTGTTTTGGGTGCCTTTGGGCTAGAGATCTTCAGCCATGCTAAAGGAATTTACTATGACATTATTTAGCGTTCAACTGTGTGTATCTGCGAATAACTCATAACAAAAAAGCTTAATGAGCTTGTGGATGGAGTCACCAATCAAAATATTTTCATGGCTGAACGTTTACATGGCTGAATGCTTGATTTCATGTGGCTGCTACAGTAGTTACTGTATGTAGCTGAACTAGGATGTCCATATATTATTGGGTATTTGCTCTGCAGTTGGGGTGAAAACAGAATTAAATATGGGGAAAATGCCATCAGTCATGGCAGGCAACTAATGACACACAGCATGGTGCATACACATTCCTATAAAAAACATTTACAGAGCAAGTGACATTTAACATGTAAATCTCTTCATGCCTCAACTCTCACTCCTAATGTGGAGTCGCTAGAGTGTGCGTCGTGACTGCACTGCCCGATAAATAGATTACGGCAAATATGCTGAGGGAATGAATGAGCCACTGCACACAATATAGTCTCCAGCCACTTATATGGATTCACTTCTTGTCTGAAATAAGAGTAAATGAGAAACGCTGAGGAAAGTGATCCTAAGATGTCTATAATAACTGGAGAAAGCTGTGTGTTGTCATTTATGTGAATGCAATTACTCGGTTTGTTTGAAACTAGCAAAACAGTATCTGCATTCTTAAAATAGGTTCTTTATTGGAGTCTATGGCTCATGAAAGAATTCTTAATTAGGTGTGTAATCTATAATTCCATATTTTGGGTGTATGAATCAAAAGTAGTGCTATATTGCACATTGTGATTTAATTATGTGTAGTGTATGGGAAAATGAAGCCGCAAAAAGACTATTTAAAAATGAGGCCATCGTTCTTCTCCTTGTGAAATAATGGCATGGTTTTGTTTTACAAAGCACATACTTAAACATGGTTGACTTGCATAGTGTTTGCAGTTATCTGGGTTTTCATAACCCTGTGTTAATGTGCATTGTGAAGCAGAAATGACAAATGAGTGATGGAAACACCAATCTTTGGATTAAAAAGGTTTTGAGAAAAGTTTTCATGCTAATTAAATTTGTTAAATTGATTACATTTTCTGATTTCATTTGATTGGACATGTCTTGATTTACAAAAATCGTTTTATCTCGGTATAAAATATAAAATAAAATAAAATAAAAAATAATATATATATTTCAAAATATACAGTAACTTCTGAATGAAATTCAGACAAAATAACTGTTCTTTTTTTGGGGTTGTGTCTTTGTTTGTACATTTGCAGCCTAAACCCATATTTTGATCTGACTTCTGTGCATTTCATTGCACTTTCAAATGACAAATCCACTCAAGGCTGCTCTCTATACTAAGAGACGGGATTTTGTTGTTTTGTTGTTCACTGCAGAAAAATGTCCTTCTTGCACATGTCTATGAGATGCCTTGAAAAAAACTGACCTAATCCCAACCAATAGTGTTTTCAGAACAGAAGTAAGGTAAATGTGCTACGGAGACATTGCAGTTTTACCATGATTTTACATTGCTTTTATCTTTTTTGGGGTTAGGTGTAGTGTATGTGAAAATTAAGCCAAAAACAGCCTGTTTAAAAATGATGCCATCGCTCTTCTCCTTTGTAAAATAATGGCATGGTTGTGTTTACAAAGCACAGACTTAAGCATACTTGACTTCATAGTGTTTGCAGTTATCTGGGTTTCCATAACCCTATGTTAAGCATTTTAAAGTAGAAATAAGAATGAGAAATAAGTGATGGAAACACCAGATTTTGAATTAAAATCTCTTGCTTTTTCTGCTTGATTTAGGAGGTTTTGAAAAAAAAAAAAAAGTGTTCATGGTACCCAAATTTGTTAAATTGATAACGTTTTCTGATTCATTAGATTGGCCTCAATTTTCTTTTTTTAATGTTTTTTGTATAAGTACATAAGTACAAAGTAAAAATAGCTATAATAATAAAATATTCATGCTTTAAAAAAAATAGAAAGTTAATAAAAAAAAAAAAAAAAAAAAAATATATATATATATATATATATATATATATATATATATATATATATATATATATTTTTTTTTTTTTTTTAAATATACAGTATCTTCTTAATGAAATTCGACAAAATAACTGTTCTATTTTTTGGTTTGTGTCTTTATTTGTACACTTGCAGCTTAGACCCATATTTTGCTATGACTACTGCACGTTTCCATGCACATTTCATATGAAAAATCCACTAGAGGCTGCTATCTATACTAAGAGTACATTTTGTTGTTCGTTTCAGAAAATGTCCCTATTGTACATGTCCATAGCTTGTCGTACAGATTGCCTAGCAAAAAAACTGACCTAATCCCAACCAATAGGGTATTCAGAGCAATGGTAAGATAAATGTGCAACTGTGACATTGCTTTTTTTGGGAATCATGCTTCACAGGACTCAAAAAGTACAACACATGATCACGGGGGAACTACTGAGCATACTAACCACATTAGAAAAGTTGTCTTTATGGAGATGGATAAGTGAAGCAAATTAATTTAATTACTTGTCATGAACACCTTTAAGGTGTTGATTATGTGTGGTATTTAGGTTTTGGAGTATTTGTTTGGTGAAAGAATTCTTAAATCGTCAATAATATGTGCCTGTAAATATCATTAGTGTGAGAAGGAACAGAAGTTTTTGGCATCCTATACAGCCCTGTAGCGATCATTTTGCCTCAACTGCAGTCAAATTAGTTTAATAATGCTTTTGCTTCACTCTTTAGAGCAATTAGCAGTTCATTCCACTGTGGTGACCACTGATAAAGTAAAAAAGCTGAAAGGAGAGACTCTTTTTTTTTTTTTTCCAATTTAAAGACTGTGTGAAATCAGTTGAAAAATAGAGCCAAAATATGGTCCAGATGCTTAAACGTCTGTTACAGCTTGACAAAACAATTACAACCATTTTTTAAGTAAATATCAATTGCTCGCTATATAAGCTTCAGGCTGATTTTGCACACTAAATCCTCACCATTTAAAATGAGCATTAGCAGCTTTTTTTTAATTCTTCGCTATGAATAAAAACATGGGCACACACATATAGTTAAGGGCTATTAAACATGTTAAATTAATTAGTGAAATGAATGGGGGAAATATGTATGCAATTACCACATCTTAAAACCCAAAGAACGTGATTCAATGCAGTCATGTGCCACTAAATTCAAAACTGAAATGCTTTGCATGGTTTTTCGGTCTTTCATATTTTAGAGTATAATTTAGCATTATAGCAGAAGTTATTATTCTCTGTTTTAGACATAACATTATATGTTTTGCTTGATTTTGTAAATTAAAATGGTAAAGCACAGTAGAACAATGACTCTGATTGTTGCGAAAGGAAGATGGGCAGATAATGTATTTCCAAATGCAGCTTTTTTTTTTTTTAGAATGGTCAGACAGGCAAGGCTCAAAAACAAGCATATACAGTGTAGTTGATAATCCAAGAGCATAATAAGATAAAAAGCTCTGGGCAGGTGGCAAAGAATAATAATAAAAAATAAAATGATAAACAGTCCTAAGGTCTAGTCATGTGACGTTGTGCACCAAAGCTTCGAAGCATGTATCAATAACGATACATCCCGCAGTAATGGATTTGATTTACGTGATCAGTGACGTCTGAAGCTTAATTGTCACCTTTACCCATGGGACTTCTTCGAATTTTGATTAAAAGTTTTAAACATCCTTGTGGGTTAGTGAAGTGTGTAGGGAGAGATTAAGGGCCCTATCATACACCTGGCACAATGCGGCGCAAGGTGCAACGCAATTGTTATTTGCTACTTTCAGCTCGGCGCTAGGGTCATTTTGAGGTGTTGCACCATGCTGTTTAAATAGCAAATGCATTTGCGCTTATATGTGCGCCCATAGGCATTCTGTTCTAAAAAAAGCAGGCGTGTTTTGGCGCGTTGCTATTTTGAGATACTGTAAATAGTCTATTCTTTAGACTAGAACAAAGTCGGTCTATTGTCTGGCGCAGAGTGCGCCTTGCTTACACACAATATTTAATACACACAATATGTAGAGCAATACGCAAATATTTTACATATGAAAAAGATTATAAAATATTAAGGATATATATAGGATGATAAGGATATATATAGGATATAAATATAAATGATTCAAATATTACAAAACATATTAATTTATAGCCAAGATGAATTTAAAAACCACTGCCTTCATACTTTCTTCATCTCGGGAGGCTTTTTCAGTACATTCAATTTGCTTTCGTATAATGTTATCATTATTAGCAGTATTATTTATTATATTCATATTTATATTTGTTTTATTAAAAACAAGCTTCGATTTGTCCACCTGTCAGGTTTTAGACCATATGGGGCACAGCATGTGTATTAGGATATAACTCAGGTTTTTGAGCACACTTCGTTATTATTGTTCATTTATTCGTTTGCTGGAAATTAGAACTGTATTTAGAAATAGTTTTGAAACAAATCTTAGCGCTTAACAAACTAAATTAATTATTTATAGGCTAATTGATGTCTGCGCATAAAAGGTTTCCCTATCCACCTGAGCGAAAGTGAAAGTTAATAATTTATCTCTCATTCTTGTGCGGTAGATGCTCTGTTTAACTGTTTTCTTGCTCAGTTTTTACACGTACACTTACTTTACTTCATAGGCCAATTTTGGCCTGCTTGCCCTAGTTTGGGCATCTCTGACTTCAAGTAACAAACCTTTTTTCCAATACCATTGAGCTGAACGGTTCAATGCTTCAGAAAGTTTTATTTTACATGACTACAAAGGTCAAAAGCACGGAAAAAACAAGAAACGAGGAAAACGATTTGAATTGAATGCAACAGCTAGACAATACTTACCTAAGTGTGTGTGAATCTAAGGGGTTTAAATAGTCCAGGTAATCAATGTTGATGAGTTTCAGTTGTGTGTGTTCAAATGACTTTCAGCTGTGGCAGGAGTGATTGTTGCAATACTTTCTGGGATTTGTAGTTCAGTAGGAAGTAATCTCCAACCGAGAAAACACAACTGGCGATTACAACAGACTACAGAAAGTAATCTCCAGTGGAGAACACTGCTGGCAATCACAACACTAATCAACATACTGGTGTGTTTTCTTTATTAATTGATCCACGTTGAACGAATTGGGTGAATAAATAATTCTGTGACATAATCTTAAGGTATTTACTGCCACCTATTGTTAGATGTAGTTCTTTTTTTGGAGGATATTTTATTGAACATTTCATATTACATTCTAATATTTTGGTAACACTTTACAATAAGTTTCATTATTTAATGCATTTACTAACATGAACTAATCATGAACACTTGTACAGCATTTATTAATCCTAATTGAACATTTACTAATGCATTATTAACATTCAAGTCCATGCTTGTTAACATTAGTTAATGCACCATGAGTTAACATGAACTAACAATAAACTACTGTATTTTCATTAACTAACGTTAACTAACAAGAACAAATACAGTAGTAGATGTATTGTTCATTGTTTGTTCATGTTAGTAAATGCATTACTTAACCTTAACTAATGATTCTTATTGTAAAGTGTGACCAATATTTTAACTGTATACCAATTGTTTATTTATTTATTTAATTATTATTATTATTATTATTATTTTTTTTTTTTGTGGTTGAAGCTAAGTGTTTTACCTTTGCTGATATTTCAAGTGAAAGAATAAAACACAGCAGGCCGTCTGAAAGTACAGAGATTTACTGCTGATTGAGACAAAAATATATTCCTCTTCACTTAAAGCTCTGATTTATTTGATTCTGACATTTTGCCGTGCTTTTAGTATAATAATTATTTGAAATTTTACTCAAAACGTCTCATTTTCTGTCACACGGGAACTGCAGTAAATGAATTGTCATTTTTGAGTGTAGTAAACCATTAAGCGGGGAACAATGATGGGCACGTCACATTATAACACCCTGCTGTTATCTTTGAGCATCTCCATCAGTAGGACGTCATGTACAAGTATTTCTGTACAAGCACGCAGACCACCTGCTGCTGCCTGAGATTTCAGACAGAGCATTGAAATAAAAAAAAAGGAAATCTGAATTGAGCATTCAGGATGTGTATTTTTGGAGGTTTAGACTTGCTGTGGTTCCGCTGGGATGGGTGTTTAACGTGAGGAGCTGTTGAAGAAGATGGAGGAAGTCCAGAGGGAGCCAACGAACCAGTGTTCCAACTTAAGCAGAGATGTGTTTTGAAAAAATATCCATTGGCGGCTGTGGTGTTAAGGGATTTATTTGTTTACCCTCTTGTCACAGCATCTTAAAATAACTATTTCGATTGGATATAATGCTTAAGATTTGGTACTGTGAAAAAACCGTGGGAAAGGGTTGTAAGGCTGTACAAACTGATGAACGTGTAATGTCTCACATTCTCTCTCTCTCTCTCTCTCTCTCTCTCTCTCTCTCTCTCTCTCTCTCTCTCTCTCTCTCTCTCTCTGTGCATTTGTGAGTTTTCATGCATGACTGTCTTGCATGGAGATGATGAAACTATCGGATTGCATCCTCTATGTCAGTGTGTTGGACTGCTTGTGTGTGTGTGTGTGTGTGTGTGTGTGTGTGTGTGTGTGTGTGTGTGTGTGTGTGTGTGTGTGTGTGTGTGTGTGTGTGCACCCATGCGTGTGCGCTTTGCTTGTATTTTACAGCATCCTCTTGTCTGTTATATGACTGTCTAATATTTGTGCTTAGCATGATCTCATCAAACAGTTATTCTTCAAAAAAGAACACAAGAAATTATTTATTGTTTAGTTGTTAATATTTAATATAATATGTTATTATATATAAAATTTATATTATATTATATTATATTATATTATATTATATTATATTATATTATATTATATTATATTATATT
Source organism: Danio rerio (assembly GCF_052040795.2). NCBI lineage: Eukaryota > Metazoa > Chordata > Actinopteri > Cypriniformes > Danionidae > Danio > Danio rerio. The sequence continues at coordinate 21,020,337 of NC_141023.1, forward strand.
ATATTATATTATATTATATTGTCATGCCATTATTGTCATATAATGCAGTTTCAAGCCGATAGAGGTGGAGCAATTTAAAGTGGGACAGCAATGTATCAAAAAAACACAAGGCAAAGAGTCAAAACATGGCTGGGCTAGTCAATGGAAAACGGGTTGTACTGTCACAAAACTGTTAACTGATAAACAAGACTCAAAAGTCTGTGTATTTGTGTGCTGTGCATAGGGTCTATGTAATCAGTCTTTGTGCCGGAACCGGTGTGAGTGTGTAGTGCATAACAGGATTTGCAGTTCTTTGTAGATTTTGAATTTGTATATTATATTATATTATATTATATTATATTATATTATATTATATTATATTATATTATATTATATTATATTATATTATGTTATGTTATATTATATTATATTATATTATATTATATTATATTATATTATATTATATTATATTATATTATATATTGTGTACATTTTAAATAGAAAAAAATGTTTGTTTCTTTAAAAAATATACAGTGAATGACTATAACTTTATTTAAGCTGTATTTTTATGATATAATATATTAATTTGCAACATCTTATCTTTATCATAATATTTTTATTTTCATTCAATTATCATTTATTTTCTTTTTCATTTTTTTCTTTTTGGCTTAGTCCCTTCATCAATCAGGGGTCACCACAGTGGAATAAACTGCCCACTTATTCAGCACATGTTTTTCAGCAAATGCCTTTCCAGCCGCAACCCAACACTGGGAAACACCCACACACCCTTGTACACACTCCCATACACTGGCCAATTTAGCGTATTCAATTCATCTGTACCGTATGTCTTTGGACTGCGGGGGTAACCGGAGCACCCGGAGGAAACCCACGCAAACACGAGGAGAACATGCAAACTCCACACAGAAATGCCAACTGACCCGAACATTTGGTCCTCACCATCAAAGAGAGCAGCATTACTTGATTCTTGTTGGCCATCTAGACTTTTTTCCTTTTGGCTAGTGTGTAATATTTATATTTATGTAGCAAACAGCAGTTCTCAAGTTCTCAAGCCAAGTAATACATCTGATCAAAATGTTCTTGTTCCACCTAGTCACAACTTGCTTTAATTTATTAGATCTACAGAGTGACCTAACGCATTCTTTTGATTATTATCAGTGTTTTTGTATCTAAGACAAACCGTATCGTAAAACTCTCATCAGTCCTTGCTTATTTTCTAGAAATGGGATTTAATGACCTGGGTTCTAATCTTTTGATGATTCTGGAAAGATCAGAGATTATCTACTATACCCAAAACTGAAATTTGCTGTTAATTTGCTTATCCCAAATCTATCCAAGACAAATTTTATTTAGTTGATAATAAAAATAGATCGACTTTGATTTCTAATGTTTGATATGATTTAAAAATGAATGCTTTGGACTTTTGTGAATGTGCATAGGTATTAATGTTGTTTTATATGTTGTATATATATATATATATATATATATATATATATATATATATATATATATATATATATATATATATATATATATATATATGTATATATATATATAGAAACAATAGTGTATATACAATTTGTATGTTATTAAGAGTTAAGTAACATTATTCCAAAAATAGACTATTCATAACATAGGAAGATTAGTCAGACTTTAAACGTGTTGTAGTCATCCATTGCTTACAATTTTATGACTGTTGTATATTTTTACTATTTTTAGACCTCTAATAGACTTTAACTGACAGCCCAAGTTTAGCCTTGCTTTAGAAAATTCTGAATATAATGTTCAGAATATTCTTGGCTATTAAAATCAAGAATCGTCTGTACTACGATTTAATTGCTATTATATTGTAACAATTGTACACTTCATTATATTAGTTCTAGTAAGTACTAACAGAATGTAAATGTAATTTTGAAATAAAAAACTAAATTTTCCTTTTCTTACAAAAAAAATACAGTGTAAGAATACAGCAGTCTTGTAACATAACTGTATGTTGTTCAGTTTGCAGATTCAAAAGCTCATTTAAGTGGTTAAAATGTATGCACTGATCACCTATTATGATGGATTATTTTGACTCTGATTTGGCTAAAGAGAAATTGACAAACTTACCAGATTAAAAATAAATGTGTGTCAACAATATACCCCAAAGATAATTTTCTTTCATATTTTACCTGTTAGAAAAAAAAAACAAAAAACGTTAGTTCTGTCAAATTCAAGTTTTCTTCATGTTCAGTAGTGGAAAATGCACATTTAAAAAAAAACAAATCAAATACCAAAAGTGCAAGTCCCCTGCAATCAACAAATACAGTATCTTTTACAGTATGCAGGAATACAGAATATTTTTTATAAGAACCTTTCAGAAAAAGTCGTTCCTCCTTTAGATGCTAAAGATATCTATAATCAACCTCCTTCTTTTCCTCAGCAGGACTCATAATCCAGGTTATACATTTTAACCATGAGCAGGATTTGTAATATTATGTAATCTCTTCTATCATCGAGTAATGATAAGGTTTCATCACACTAAAAGTAAACTTACACATAGATCCAATCCTGCCTTCATTATAGTGCTGGTGCAGATGGGAGCCTTTGTGTGGTATTTTTTAAGCCCACAATGTATTGATGTCAGAGTCAAATTACTGTACCTCGCATAGAATCTACAATGAGGTAAAATCATGCTCAGCAACTCATTCAACTAGTCAATTTCTATGATAAGATTTTTTTTTAGAAAGGGGGTGCTGGGGGGCTTACAAGGCCATAGAGTTGATAAAAATGAACACTGACAGAAAATAATGAACACTTATAGCATTGTAATGCTATTTTACACAAGAGCTATTATATGTCTATTATTCTTTTTAATACTTACATTTTTATGTCACTCACTGTTAACAAAACTTCTAATGCCAACTACTAATCAAGGCCCTTACAAATTAATCAAATTTATGAAAGCACAATTTTTTGACCATTTAGTGTTTGGTTTGGACTATATTCACACTAATTGCAGAATTAAGTGTAGGTGCAAAAAAGAGCTTTGAAATTTTGGCAGATAGGTCAAATGGCATGGAATGCATGACACGTTTAACTTAAATCACTTGGAATTCACCTCAGGCTCAACGTTCATGCAAGTTCAAAAATTCAACTTAAGCCGAAAATTTGCCTGATACTTCCGTTCCACATGATGATAAATCAAAATGGACGGCTGCATCATTGTTGCCCCCTCACACCCCCCATTTGGTGTTGTGTATTCAGGTACAATATCCCTGTAATAAACTGCCTGTACAGTTTCACTGACTTGTTTCTCCAGATATTATACATTATATTATTTAATTGCTTTATTAAAAGTCAGTAAACATCACTTTGTTAAACTGCAGAGTTGAATTTTGAACATCAAATGTCGATAGAGCAGAGATCAATGCAATTCACAACCATAAATCAACAGAAAACAGAATCACAAAATACAGAAACTGTTATTTAACTGATAGTTTTGACAGTGTAGCTAGCAGGTCATCACACTGGGCACACATCACCCTCACATTGATTAGGAAAGGTATGTTATCCACACTCATCTACATTTAGCTTTCTGGCATTTTTGGGAATTCAACAAATGTTTTTCTCCTCATGCAAGTTTTTTTAGCTTAAGTTTAGTTTTTTGAGGTGAATTCTGTGCTTTTGCTGCAAATGTGTAGCACATTCCGCATCATCAGTGCCGCGTGTTTGCATTGAATTTGTATGTAATATACTTATGCACAAATACTTATTAATTTTGTTAATAAGTACCTTTAAAACCTTTTTACAGTAGATAAAGTGTCAACAATTAAAACATATAATAAATAAAAATTTTTACTTGAGCTATTTTTAAAAGTAGCTATTCATCAGATGCCTATTACATTAAGACAATCCATCTGTTGTTGTCATTAATGGCAAACATGCTAAACTTCAAACGAGTCTGCTGGTACTTAAGGTAGCCTTTATGTGCTTAGAGCCAGAAAACTGACTGCGGTCATGCCAGTAACACTTAGATACTCATGTCAGTCTGAAACTTGACTTATGTTATTTTTCTCTTCTGCACTTTCTGCAAAATTTCTGAATTGTGTAGTCTTTTACTTGATTTTAAGCACAAACACAAGATACACTGAAAAAGAATGACTAATTGTATTCACTAAATGTTTTACAGTGGGGGAAATAAGTATTCAACCTGTCACCATTTTTCTCAAAAACATATTTTTAAATGTGCTTTTGTCTTTGATGTTGATAACAACCAAATAAATACATATATGTATGTATAAAGAAAACAATATTAATCAATTTACAATTGTAAACTAATATCAGCTGCTTCAGTCTAACTTCTATTAAAAGGATGATTATAAAACCAGAGTGGTCATTTCAGCAACACAATGATCCAAAACACAGCCAAGGAATATCTCAAATGGTTTCAGAAAAAATAAAACCAAACTATAGACTACCCAAATCAATCACCTGACTCAAGTCCTATAGAAAATACAAATGAAGATCAAATTTGATCGACGAGACACACAGACTCATCAAGATTTGTACACTCTGTTGAAGTCAATGCATGACTTCACACTTTATATGAGAGGTGAATTTGAGCTGCCATCACAGAAAAAAAGCTTTTTACTTTTTATATAAAATATTAAATACATTTCAGTAGTTCAGTACATTATCCTTGAATGAAATATTAAATTAGCATCTAAAAAAAATAATAATAAAAAATTGGACTTGTAATGTCAACACAAATGAATTTAGGATAAATATTATTTGAAGATTTTTATCCTTGGTTTCATACTTTTCACAGTTAGTAGCTTTCTATTGTGTTCTGTTTGACATTGTGTCTTTCAAATTTGATATATCACCCCGTAAAGATGATTTAGAGTAAAAACAATTATGGCTACCATTTTGAAGTCTCTAAACCAAAGTGCTTAAAACTGGCCACTTTGAAGGTTGCACATTGCATTTCATTCTTGGTTGTGATGTGTTTTTCATTTGTTGTGGGTTTCATTTTCCTGTACTATGACAACTTTAGTGTGCCAATAAACTTCTATTTGGAGTGCAACACTGCATTTACATATAAAGTTGAAAAATATTTAGGGTTTATTTGGCAATGGCGAAACATTACAAAACACTTCTTAAAAAACATGCTGTCATCATTTTCATACCCTCATTCGAGGCCCACATGATCATACTTCCCAAAACAGTTCACTCTGTTCCTAACATAAATAATTAAACAACTTCAAAACAAATCTATTTGTCCTATTTATTTATTTTTCATATGCACATTTGTAGAAGCAGCAACAATTATTTGAGTTTATGTACCAATTGTCATTAATTTTGTCTTAATTATTTATAATATTTAAACAATATATGCATATATATATATATATATATATATATATATATATATATATATATATATATATATATAAACACAACGATTGTCTGCATAACTTATTTGACTTTTACTTCTAGTTATTTCAACTTACTGTCTAATGTAGACATTAAAAGGAGGGAAAAATAAAAGAAGGCATGCAGAATTAAATAGATAAGAGAAGTAATGAAAGGACAAACAAATGATTGATGTGAATAAATGAATAAACATGGACAAGCGAATAAAAAAATAAGATAAAAAAGGATCAATGAAAAATAAAGTATGAACATACAGATCGAAAAGAAAGGAAGATTGATGGGAAGATTAACTAAATTACGGATCTGTTATGATCACCAACAATATTATCCTTACAGACCGCTGGAGAACTACAGATTTGTCACTAAACTGGACTACAAATAACATCATGCACCTCACGCACACCAGTTTCTGTTTTCCTCTGATCACACACACAAGCTGGTAACTCATCGTGAACTGATTAGCTGGACTTTATATTCACCCCTCACACACACACACGTTGCTGAGTCTTGCTTACCCTGCGTAGCATTTCTAAGCTTTTTTTTCTTTGTTTGTCTTGCCTGGTTTTGGTCTGTGTTCTCTTTACCGTTTTGACTCTTTGCCGCCTAGCCTGACCCTCGAGTATGTCTTTTGGATTACATTTATGCTCTTGTTTGCTCCTGTTTCTGACATTGCCTGCATGACTTCTCTGTAATAAACTGCATGTGGATCCGCACCTAAGTTCAACATCTGTCTCATTACAGAGTAAAAAAGCGCTACCCAAACTACCCATTCTGTAAAATTTCGACTCTATTGTATATATCAAGAAAATTGATTGAACTTGATCCTAACTTACTTTTTATTATTGTGCTAGAAATGTATGCACATTAGCACATTTAATTAGTGCCTCATTTACACATTTGGACAATTGAGGAAATGTGATAACTATTAAATAACTGTTAATAACTGTTAATTTTTCACATATTTACCTGCACTATCTTGCACCTGCACCATTAAAAAAAGACAAGAACAAAAGCAAGAGGAATAAAGCAGCAGAAAAAGAAAGAAGCAGTGAATTTTTATGTTGTTGTTGTTGTTCTACTCATTTCTCTATCCTGTTTATAACGTAGAGGGAAAATAGTGAATTCCTGTTGTCGGCTCTTGACAGCACTGACAGAGGAGTTTGCTTCAGTCCTTTTTAAGACCACCATCAACTAGCGGCGAAGACTTCATTTTGTCCACATACAGTATATTTAAAAAAGGCCACTATGTCATGCGAAAAAGAGCTTCAGGGGAAAATATCTTTCATTTTATTGTCTTATCTTATGCTCTCTGTCACTGCTGTCAGTTTTTTATGGGAAATAGAGGCTGATATGATTAATGTTATCATAAATGATTGCCATACTGTAAAACGTACTGTCAAACATTTGTTTTTACTTTGTCCAAAGACTAAATGCAGGATTATATGAAAGATGATGCTGTGCTAAATTTTAGGATAGATTTGTTACGTGATTTGTTGTATTTTTAATTTGCTAAGCACTGCATACTAATCACTTAAGCTTGTATTTGGAATGCAAGCAAATAGGGATTGAACACAGCAAAACATATTAAGTTGCTAAATATTTTGGGTATGATTGCCAAAGGCTAAACATTACAAAACAAAACAAAAATAAATAAATAGAAAATACTCTGGTCATCACTTCCATGCCCTCATTTGAAGCCCACATGATCATATGGCACAAAACAGTTTACTTTGTCCCTTACATAAAGTGAAAAATGCAGAGCCTCAAAACATTAAAATAATAAAAACAGTATTTTTTAATTCCATATATACATTTTAAAATGCAATTTATTGTTGTGATGCTGAATTTAAAAAAGCATTTTTTAAATTCAGAGCAGTTTTTAGTGACACCTGATTATTTCGAAATCATTCTAATATTTAGTGATCTAAAATAATATAGATAGATAAATAAATAAATAAATAAATAAATAAATAAATAAATAAATAAATAAATAAAATATGTCTGACTCTAGAACATTGACATTTAAAAAGTATATAATAGGCTTTTTTTTAATTGAGCGAATATCAAAGCATCCATTATTAAGAATTTTTTAATATATTAATTAATATATATAATATATCTTTTAATATAGAAAAAGTGCATTGTGTTTTGCATAATTCAAAAATTGCACATCCTTTGACTAATGAATCCAATCAGCAACATTAGTGTTTGTTTTTTGAGACACAGCATTGGACATCAAACAGTCTTTCGAATACAACCAAATGCAAAGCAGTGTACTGAATTACAGTGAGCAAAAAAAACTCACTCAACAGCATAATAAAAGTACAAAGCGAAAGGACCTTGGCAGCTCCCATTGATTAGTCTGTATTTTTAGGGTTGTAGGAACAGATAGTTGAAAATGAAATCTCTAAAGGCTACAGTAGATGAAAGGAGGAGACTGAAAACAAAGCTCCCTCTGAATTAATACTATTCGTTCAGGTAGAAAATCACGGTAAGAAAATGCATAATGTAGTTGCTATTTTGAGACTTAACCGTAAGGGTGTAATACATTAAAAAATAACCCATTTGAGCATATTTCAGCCGTTTTGGTTCAGTTTCATACCAGACAGCCTCCTCTGAACCAAACCAGTTAAAACAAACCAAAGCATCAGTTATTGGCTAGACAAATTTCCTGAACTGCATTTTGATTGTTCAGAATTTAACGCATTGGACTTACATGTGCATCAAAAATAAGCAAAGAGTAAAGGAAAAGTCAGCAGGCAGTATGACCATATATGAGGATCTGGACCTCCTTACAACTCCAGTGGCAAAAAAATAAAACAATTCTCACATGTTTTTCATGAAGTACTTTTTGCATTCGGATCAGTTCAGGGTCAGTTCATGTTCTCACCACAAACAAACCACTAAGGGTTTATTTGAAAGCGTACCAAAACCACCTCTTTGAGCAGGTTTCTGTATGTTTATTTGGTCTGCTTTTGGTACGCACCCGAATACTATTACTGCTTTCACACCTGCCCAAATGATCTACATTGCAATAGGCAAACTAACTCTGGTACGTTTTAACAGAACTAAAAGAGGCAGGCATGAAAACACCCAAAATCTAGGGATTATGATTCAAGTTCATTTTATTGTATTAATTATCAAATCATTCATGTGACAAAATTGTCCTGTTTTGCTAAGGAAAAAATAGTGAATTCTAATATATATTTTAGGAAAATGCATGTCAATATTTACCATCCCTTTGATGTCAGCTCACGTCTTCCTGCTAATTATTGAAACATTTCAGCGAAATTTGGATTAGAAACACAGGAGAAATCATTTTTGCAGCATAAAAGTATTTTTTATTATCAATAAATTTTTTTGATTTAAAAAAAAAAATCTGTGAAAGTATGAACGTACATTCTTATATTGTTGTGATTACTGTCTTCCAGGCTAAAAGATGAAACCATTTTGAAAGATGTAAGACACACAAAGTGACTGCAAGCCAGTTTTGAGGAAAACATGACTCAGCGGGGTTAGTTGTACAAGAGTGTTACAATTAAGCCACACACTGTAGGACACCTATTAAACAAACAAAATAATTATTAGAATTTTGAGTGTAATGTTGGTAACTTTTTAAATAAAAATGTTTTTTTTAATAGATAATATTGTTAAAAGAAAAAAATGATTGCTACTAATGCAATTACATGCATTGTATAATAATGGATAAATGGATAATAATGCAAATAGATTCAAAAGTGTTTATCCAATAACCAAATAAATTCATAAACATACTGTGCAATGTAGAATAATAAAGAAATGAGCCAATTAGGAAATATAGCTACTATTTAAAGTAAACAGAAATTAAATTAACTGTGTGAAATCTGCCTTTGTAAGCATGGGTTACAACTAACCCCTTGTCTGTTACAACTTACCCCGCAGGTGGGGTATGAAAGATTATGTGCAGTTTAGTTCAGTTGCATTTACATTGATTTAACTATGATGGGGTGACCTGTGCCTCAACCCCTACAAACTGATAGGTGTGAACTAAATGACTCTTTTACAATCTCATTGGGTGTTAGCAAAACAACAGCTGAAACATCTGATAAGTGGGTCCTGCTGAGCCTCGTAAACAGAATTGTTTGTTTGATGCTAGTATTGACCTTATTCTAAAATGTGTAAGTGCGCCTGTTTTCGCGATTGTCTTAGAACTTCCGATTCAGTCGCCTATGGGAGAAATGACTAGGAATAATAAACGGCAGAAAACGGTCGAACTACTTGCTCTACAAACAAATGTTTGCATGACTATACAGACCAAGTAGAATAATATAATAAGAAAATATCAAATTGCAAAATTAAGCAGCGTAATGAGCAGTTTTTAACGTCAAAAAATGAATGGAAGTGAATGAGACCGGAAGTCTCCAGCCAAAAAGATTCAAATGGCAGCGCCCACTCGTCGGCGGAGAATAAGGTGAATAAAGTACTGTCTCACAGTGGGTTAAGTTACTTGAAGACCGATGGGTTAACATCACTGCTGAGGAACTGCACTATTCATTGTCTTCAATAAAGTCTTCTCCCCGTAAGAACTTTGGTCAGCTTACTTATTTTATGTATTAGAGTCATCTGATACATTGGCGAGCCACCCAAGATTGGTTAAGCCAAATACAGCAAAATCTAGCAGGTAAATAGTAAAATTTTTACTCCTGGCACTGTTGGCAATAATGCACAGAAACCATACGTCCGGCAATCATAATTCCAGTGCTCATTTGTAGGGGAGGCTTGTGTGTTGTTGGTAAAAAAATATGGTTTGTCTAACCATATTACTTTGTTCATTATTTGACCAAAATATGTTACTTTGTGACCCGCTCTCCCCTACCCCTATGTGCATAGCATCCGTACGCAACAACTACAGCTCAGAATAATGTTTTGTACCTAAAGTAATCTTTACACAAACAATTTAAGGTGGCCCTAAAGTGGGTCTGTGTCTGCTCAGAAATCAGTGTAAAAATGCGGTGCCTCATTAAGCGGTTTATGTAAATACACTTTTTTTTTTTTTTTTGTGTGTGAAAGTATGCCACCTCTGATATGCAAAGATAATTTAAGAATTTACCTTTGTAGCAAGAAGGCATGCAATAAGCAGGAGCTGTGTATCAATCAGCACCCTAGCTCCTGAGGTCATTCATCAGTAGGTTGTGTGTACGAATTAGGTCATTAGTAATAAGTGATGAGCTTGGTTTATTGACACACTGAGAGTGACATGAGAACATCCTCATTGTACATCATTAAAACTAATTTATAAACAAAAAGCATGACTAATAATTTTATATAATAATTTTGCTAAGTTTAATAGTATATTATAGCTAAATATTTTGATTGTTTCATTTACCCAAACTATTTTAGCCATTAAACAATTATAAATGTTTGTTAGTTTTTTTTTAACCTATGTCTGTTCATGTTAAAAATATATATAAATAGCAAATAGTTTTTTGAAAAATGTCTTTTGTTTTTCATTACATTTGATGAATTAGGTCACATGATTCATATTTCACATTTCCGAAATTTTGTTCAGGACAAATACTGCAATGCGTATCAATGTGAACGTTTCAGTGCACCAGAAGACATTTTGCAATTGAGACAGCATTTTCGCTAACAATTAATCTGAAAGTCTTTGGTATATTTATAAGGAGCAGTTGTTGATTATCATAAATGATATTATTATTCTTTCATCTCAATAATAAAGCTCGTGTCCCCAAATCTACGGCTGGTTTTCCAGTCTTAAAGACTGCTGAACAGGAAGAAAGTGCCTGCTATTTTTAGCCCACCTGGCATGCTTTTGAAACACATAGAGAAGCAAGGAGAAACAGGGTTGGCCCTCTTCCCTGCTTACATTTTCCCTGTGACACAGGAGTCATTCTATAGATGGATTGTTTTATATTTGTAATATACTCATGCTGCTGCAAGTTCTGAGGAGGTTCTTAAGAGAAGCAAATTGCTCAGCTGCCTGAATCTGCTTTATGCGCAATCAATTCTGCAGATTGTAGGTTAACCAGGCCAGCCTCTCTATAAACGGCGCCAAACAGTTTTCTAGGACTTTTTTCTTTATCTTTGATTTGTTTGTCCAGTTTGTTTAACCTTAGTCGATAGCAAAATTATTAATTATTTTTAATTAAATTATTATTTTCGAATATCTCCCAAGTGATGTTTAACAGAACGAAGACATTTTTCACAATTATATACAATTGCACACAATGCTATTATAGATTTTCACAAAAAGGATTGTGAGAGACTGATGATGGCAGCTAGAGGAGAAAATAACATCATATTTGCTGTCTTGTACCATGGACGCTGCATTAGAAACCCATTGCACAAGCGGTAATTCATTTTTTGTAATTTGAAGCAAAGATGATATACTACATACAGAAATACTAAATGTTCGTTTTTTTTAATAAAAATGTTAAAAACTATAAACGATTTAAAATGCTGATGATCGTAAACACGTCATAACAGGCTTGTGAAAATGGTCAATAACACATTACAGCACACAACTTATTAGGTACACCTGTAACTGCTCACAAGGCAGTCACTCAATGCATTGAAGTATGTAAACATGGTTAAGACGATTTTCTGCAGTTCAATCGGAGGATCGGAATGGAAAAGAAAGTTTATTTAAGTGACTTTGAACGTGGCATGGTTGTTGATGCCAGACGGGCTGGTCTGAGTATTTTAGAAACTGCTGATCTACTAGAATTTTAACACACAATTATCTCTTGGGTTTAAAGAGAATGGTCCGAAAAAGAGAAAATCCAGTGAGCAGTAGTTCTGGGGGCAAAGAAGAATGACCAGACTGATTTGAACTGATAGAAAAGCAACATTAACTCATGTAACCACTCGTTACAGCCGAGGTATGCAGAAGAGCATCTCTGAACACACAACACATCGAACATTGAGGCAGAAAGGCTACAGCAGCAGAAGGCTACACCGGGTGCCACTCCTGTCAGCTAAGAACTGGAAACTGAAGCTACATTCGCATAGGCTCACCAAAACAGAGGATTGGAAAAACGTTGCCTGGTCTGAGTCTCCATTTCTGCTGCATCATTTGGATAATAGGGTCCGACTTTGGAATCAACTACATGAAAGCATGGATCCATCCTGTCTTGTTTCAACGGTTCAGACTGCTGGTGGTGGTGTAATGGTGTGGGGGTATTTTCTTGGCACACTTTGGGCGCATTTGTATCAATTAAGCATCATGTCAAGGGCACAGCCTACTTGAGTATTGTTGCTGACCATTTCCGTCCCTTTATGACCGCAGTGTAACTATCTTTTGATGGCTACTTCCAGCAGGATAATGCACCATGTCATAAAGCGTGAATCGTCTGAGACTGGTTTCTTGAACATGACAATGAGTTCACTATACTCAAATGGCCTCCACAATCCCCAAAACTCAATCCAATAGAGCAATTTTGGGATGTGGTGGAATGGGAAATTTACATTATGAATGTGCAGCCGACAAATCTGCAGCAGCTCCAAGATGCTATCATGTCAATATGGAGCAAAATCTCTGAGGAATACTTCCAATATCTTGTTAAGTCTGTGCCATGAAGGATTAAGACTGAAAAAGACTAAAAAGATTAAGTTCTGAAGGCAAAAGGGGTCCAACCCGGTACAAGAAATGTGTACCTATTAAAGTGGCTGGTCAGTGTATATATTAAACTTTTTAAACTAGGTTTCCTAAAGTAAATGTAACATTTTACTTGACATATAATAGTTTGCAATTGTCATAAACTGTTGCTTTGAGGCTCTTTTAAACAGGCACCATTGCAGTTTGTAAATCATCAATTTGGCACCGATATTGTAAATAAATAAATAAATAAATAAATGACACAATGCTCCTTTAATCTGGGTATTAATGTAGTAACTGATATTTGATTTTGATATTTGTGTCCTGAAGGCAGAAATAGTAGGACTAGTTTACATAGACTACAGACATTGGATTCTGAATGATTTATTTTAAACACTGAAAACTGACACCAAACCCAATTGAATTTGGTGAAGCCTGATGCGGATTGCTGGCATGTTGAATGACTGTTGCTAGTGCATGAAATGTACATGCTCATGTATTATTAAGACTAATCTTTGACCTTTTATATCTTCAGAGACTCCTGGCCAAGAATATCATAAAATCAATATAAGACAAAAGGAATGGGATATATGCCCCAAGGCTGAATGAAACAAATGAAGGTCTCTGATGAAAAAAATGTTGACCTGCATAATCAGATTCAAACAAGTATGAGGTATTGTGATTGGCTTTTATTGTTTCTTCTATATAGAATAAAACAGACACTGAGGAATCTATGCTCTATATGATATAGTTTCGTTTCACCCAACATTTGTTTCTGCAAATTATATTGCTAAACCAACAATGCTGTATCAACTCTTATAAGAGGTGCAATCATTGTTTGAGTGGCTGTCTTTGAGCAATTCAACAGCTTTATTTCATAGAAGGTACATAGTTTTTTTTCATTTATGAAGGAGTTATAATGCTTTATTTAATTAATTCATCTTCATTTATGAACAGCAGGGTATTTACAACTGTATATTTCTGTCAGTTCGCATCCCGTCCCTTTGTGCCCCTGATGGCGTTGTCACAAACTGCTGTTACACTTTAACAAACTTTCATAGTATATTTGTCCCACGGTGGCATCACACATGGTGGTAGTGTTCATTTTAACCATTCACTCACTGTATATGTAGACAGTTTATTTAATAGCAATGCAGCTTAAGTTGTTGTAGCTTAAAGTGTGGAGAAACATGCATCAAGGAGAGATATATATTAGGAAAAATAGCTGGAATGTGTGTTTTCTTGCTGTGATTTTACAAGACAGGTTATTATTTCTAGAATCCAAGCACATTTATGTACAGTTATAAATAAGTTATAATTTCTCGACTTGCATTAAACAGGTTGTGTGATTTTTGCCTCAGCAGATGATTGGTTAACTGGACTAGCGAGTGGAACAATATTTTTGCGCACCCTTTAAATTGTTGTTTTATTAATTCACAAGCATCTGAGCAAAAGACTTTCATCAAATAAATTTTGTATAGTAAGTTCTCAGAATGGTATTACTGCATTTATTTTCGCAAATATTAGGCACTGAGTGGTTAAGTGGCTTAGTGGTTAGCACTGTCATCTCACAGCAAGAAGTTTGAGTCCCAGCTGGACCAGTTGGCATTTGTGTAGAGTTGATTTTATTTTCTTGATCTCTTGATTCTGATTTCGCACTAGCTAAATTAAACTTTGGATGGAAACCTAGCCATTTAATTTAATCAATTAATTTATAAAGTATTCATACAGGTATATGTATGTTTTTAGAATTTATTTAATGTATACTAATGAGTATATGATATTAGTATACAAGATTTTAATTTACAGTTTTTCTATGTGTGTTGGTTTTCAGTGTGTTTTATCTCTTGGACGCTAATGGATGCCTGACGTTCCCTCTGCAGATTGGTGCATTCACAAATCTAACAATCTCAGTCCAACTAAAGAGATGGTTTGAATGAGCAAATATAGGCTTTCCAGTAAAAAGGCTGTACTTTATTTTAGTGTTGACGAATGTGAATTTGGCATTAGTATACAGTAACAATATTAATATACAGTACAGTTTTGTTTTTCTTTCTCTATTCGGAGAGTATGTGTGTTTGATTTCAGTGTTTTTTTATGTTTTGAATACTAATAGATGCCTGAATTCCCTTCTGTATTAATAAAGTAATAAACTAACTAACTATTAGTGCATTCATAAATATGAAGTTTACATATAACAGACTCAATGCAGCTTAAGATACAGTTTTAATGAGCAAATATAGGCTTTTTCAGTAAAAAGGCTCAAGTTCTCGTTAAGCAAATCCATCATAAGTCTGCATATGTATGTGTACATATAAACTACATTAATAGTAGTTAATAAACTGTAAAAAGGGATTGGTTCACTTTATAAAAAGAGAGTAAAGCTGTTTAAAGTGATTCGTTTGTGATTTCAAATTAATTAAATTAACTATATAATTATAACAAAAAATTAACCACATGGTTAATTACAAAAACTAAGATAGGTCAACTTAACAGTTCCAAGTTACAAAAAAATTCCCTTTTTTAGGTTAAATCAGTTTGTAGCTTTTAAGGCAACAGGTTTCTCCCTTTAAGCATAGTAACTAATCACTTTTTAGAGGTTTAATTGCTTGTGAAATGTTTTTATTGAAAAAAGTAAGTCACAGGTGTAATGCATGTTTTTCTGCATTGTATTTGTTGGTAGCAATTCAGTTCATAAAACATTTCTCAAGCAATTAAATATATAATTAAATATATATATATATATATATATATATTAGGGATGTAACGGTATCAGAATTTCACGGTTCGGTAATACCTCGGTATGAATGTCACGGTACGGTATTTATTGAATCATTTACAGGAAAAAAAAAACTTTTGAAAATACTCCAAAAAAAGTGCCAAAAGTGTCAATGACATACAAATTAGCCATCTATCTGTAAGCTTTGAAACACTAACTTCAATTTTAATAACAAAAAAATATTAAACCATGTAAAAAAATAAAGTTTCAATTTAGTATTGTTGAAAACTCATCACATTCAACATTTAATCACTCACTCACTTAGATAGAGATGGGTTTAAAGGAAAATTATCATATAATTATAATCTGGTAAAAGCTGGTATCTCTGGGCATTTACAATGTCCCCTGCAACAGAAAAAAAACCCTCTCATTTGGTACTGAGGTTTCTGGAACAAGAGAGATATGACTTGGCCCAGGTTGACAGCAGTGGGGTAACATTGTGCATTGTCTTTCCCCCACTTGAGAAGACAAATCATGAGTGAGATAGAGGTCTCGTTGCGGTACAAGTCAATGTCTGAATCAATCTGAACAGTGTGCTGTGTTTCTGCAGTCCCCATGACTTTTATAAGTCGTATTCCCCAACTTGCAGGCACGTGCACACATAGGGCTCAACCTGTGCAGTGCACATGCCCTTTTTAGTCTTGGATAGAAAATGCCCTTCCAAAACGATCAAAAGTGCCCCCGCGACGCGACACACCCTCCGTCCAATCCAGCCCTTCAGTAGGCGCGCGACAACACCTCTCTTGAATATGCGCGCTCAACCCCCCCTCGGCGCTTTACAATACGCGCGCGACAGCACCGCTGATCAGAACGCGCGCGACAGCACCGCTATTCAGCACGCGCGCGGCGACAACACCCGCTTTAGGTTCGATCATTTCCATCTTTTTTTCATCTCCGCTTCTAGCAGCACACTCCATTTCCGCATTACTGGATCTGTAGCGACAACAGACCGCAAAGGATTATGGCCACGCCGGGGCTGATGGGAAATGAAGTTTCAGCTACGTCCCGTTCGCTTCATTCGCCTGAGCAAATTTTCTCAGGAGACCTATAGTTTTACCGAGTCATGCGACTTCGGTAATATCGAAAAAAATTAATATTGCGGTATGACGGTATTTACAATACCGTTACATCCCTAATATATATATATATATATATATATATATATATATATATATATATATATATATATATATATATATATATATGTGTCAAAGCAGCTTAACACAGGACTTCTAGTACACTGAAAAAAGTGTTGCATGCAGAACTGTTGCAAACAATTTGTTTGTGTTGAATTTAAACAAACAAATTAAGTTTAGTAATGTTCAACTTAATTTGTTTGTTTAAATTCAGCCCAAATAAATTGTTTACAACCTCTTAACGTAAAGAAATTGAGTAAATCCAAGGAATCATCTTCGAATAATTTTTTTCAGTGTAAAGTCCTGATTCCAGAGTTGAAGTTCAGTTTAGTTTAGTTCAATATGGCTTAAATTGCACTGCTGAAAGTCCAAACACTGAAGAGCAAATCCATCGAGCTCCATAAGTCCCAACCAAGTTAATCAGTGCCAACAGGGCTGAGGAACAAACTTCACCAATTGACGAAAATGAAAGAAAAAAAAAAAAAAGGTGAGAAACCAGGCTCAGTTGGCCATGACCATTTCTCCTCTGCCCATACCTCTTGTGCACAGCTGCAGTCCAGGTCCCGGAGGCTGGAGGACACATCCATTGTGGAGAACTGCAGTTGTGGGTAGGTCACTGGCGGTTGTTCAGGCTAGCCTACGGGATAAATGCAAAGACTCGTCTGTCACTGGGGTCTTTTAGATATCAGGAATCAGCTCTCCGCTCCTCCATGACCACCACAGCATAAGGAGTGTGTCCTACAGGTGATCATGAAGCCCGCTTACCTGTCTGGAGCACACTCATGAATCATACTATTATGTGATGCATTGTGTGTATTCTTTGCTAAAAAGAGAGGTCTTTAATCTAGTTTTGAACGTAGAGAGTGTGTCAGGAGCCTTGGACATTATCAGGAAGGCCATTCCAGAGTGTAGGAGCCATAAATAAGAAGACTCAACCTCCTTTAGTAGACTTTGCTATTCAGAAGGTTGGTTAGATAAACATGAGCTAAATTACAATAAAGAGAAACCCATACAGCAATATAGTTGAGCTGGAATTTTTTTCACTTCTATCTGTATCGAAAAACATGCACAAATATAGATTTACCCATTTTTAACTTGTTTAAAAAGTAAATACCCTCCAGAGAATATAGTATATTGATAATGAAACCATATATTCCAGTGCAGTAACATGCACATGCCACAGAAGTAATAACACAACAGTAAATACATTGACTGAATAAAATGGAGTATTCTTTACTGCATTATGTATTTGGTGTAACGTCGTTTCATTAGAAGAAGCATCATTCACACATGTTCTCTTCTGTAGAAGTTCGCAAAGAGGCCAGATGTCTTATGCGAGAGTTAATGGCCTTCATGGCCACTTGACAGAAGGCCACAGTCTGAATTAGCTGATGACAGATTCGTTTAATGACACATGCTGAGGCCCTGTGAAGAAATGAGGGTTTGAGCCAATATGGCTGGAAGTAGAAGTATGTCAAGCATGAAGCAGTCAAGCCCTGAAGAGACGAAAGCAGAGTCCACTCTTGAAACTCAATCGATAGCGCTCTGTGATTAGTCACCTGCTAAATAGTGGCCACCCCGAGGACAAAAGCGTCTCATCACAAGAGGGATGAGTTAGAAAAGGGTTCAGGACCACTGTGAGATCGGCAAATGTCATCCAGGGCCCTGTTCCACTTAACTGACTGCTGAAGCAATATGGCAGCTAATCAAATGCTGTTTCATGAAAAGAGCTCCTGGCCGAATGCTTTACAGCGGATCCAGATCACTTGAGGAGAGAAATAAGAAGCACTCCAGTGAAGAGTGAAGTGTTGTGATTGTGCGGCCTTACAAGATGCCAAATACTAGATAGTACATTCTCCTGTTAATACAGTCTTATAATGCATTGTGATTAGGTTCTAAGGCTTCTAAGGTTGTGATCATGATTTGTATTTTGCCTCAAGTAAAACATGAATTTGAAGCACTGCACTTCTCACAATTACATTATCAAGCGCTCAAGGTCTGTCTATTTGCCACTTATGTACAATATTTTTGTTGTTATTTGTATTATCATGTGCACTGCATATGAAAGAAGAGTCCGATGCAGTCTGCATTAAGACTGCATTAATTTGACCATCTATCCATTTATCATCTTCCATCTTCTACATCAATTATCTTTCAGCGTCTTCTATCGATTGTCTTTCACTCATACACCATTCCATTGTCATCCATCCGTCCGTCCGTCCACAGTGATCCATCTATCTTTTCACTGTCATCTATTTACTGCCATCCACTCATCTAGCTATTGTGATAAATCCATCCATCCATCATCTTCCATCCATCCATTCATTATTTTCCATCCATCCATCCATCCATCCATCCATCCATCCATCCATCCATTTGTCCACAGTGATCCATCCATCCTTTCACTGTCATCTATTTACTGCCATCCATTCATCAATCTATTGTGAAAAATCCATCCATCCATTATCTTCCATCCATCCATTCAAAATGTTCCATCCATCCATCCACCCATCCACCCATCCATCCATCCATCCATCCATCCATCATCGTCTATTCATCTGTCCACCGGTCCATCCATTTATGTCTGTCTGTCCATCCATCCATCCATCCATCCATCCATCCATCCATCCATCCATCCATCCATCCATCCATCCTCTTTCATACTCTTCCATCTTCTTTGTAGTCTTACATCTATCCATCAATCCATTCATCATTCCACCATCTTCCATCCATCCTTTTATCATTCCATCATTGTCCATCCATCCATCTGTCCATCCGTCCATCCATCCATCCATCCATCTGTCCATTGTCATCTATTTATTGTCATCTATTCATCCATCCATTGTGATCAATCCATCCATACGTTCATCCATCCATCATCTTCCATCCATCCAATTATCATCTTCTGTCTGTCCACCCATCATCTATCCATCATCATCTGTCAGTCCATCCATCCTTAAATCCATCCATCATCATCCATCCATCATCATCATCCATCCATTCATATCCATCCTCATCTATCCATCCATATCCATCCTCATGCATTCATTGTCATCCATCCATCCATCCATCCATCCATCCATCCATCCATCCATCCATCCATCCATGTATCTATCCATCCATCAGTCAGTCACCATCCATCCATTCATAAATCGTCATTCATCCGTCCGACCATCAATTCATTCATCGTAATCAGTTTGTCATCCATCATCATCCGTCCATCCATCCATCCATCCATCCAGTTATACATCGTCATTCATCCGTCTGACCATCAGTCCATCCAACTGTTATTTATATATCCATCCATCCATCCATCCATCCATCCATCCATCCATCCATCCATCCATCCATCCATCCATCCATCCATCCATCCATCCATCCATCCATCCATCCATCCATCCGGGGCAGCAGAGAAAAAAAAAAGAAATGAAATATTACAATTTAAAATAATTCATCTGTTTTAAAATTGTATTTATTCTTGTGGCAAAACAGCTACATTTTCAACAGCTATTGTTGAAGCTATTAATGCGTGAAATTAACAATGTAAAAAAAAAATGTTTTTATTTGTGGATACTGTAATGCATTTTCCTCTCCAAAATAATCAAATAAAACATTTAAATGATCAGCATTTATATGAAATGGCATCTGTGAAGCATTATAAATTCCTGTTTTTTTGTATTCGTTCAAGATATTATTCTGTTATAATTATTTTCCTTTCTGTTTGAGTGTTAATAATTTTTATATATATTTTTTTTTTACATAGACTGTGTATATATGTGTATATATAATATATTTTGTCCAGCTAGCTGAACAACGCACCGATGAACGGCATGCTAACAGATAACCCCTCGAGCCATATTAAGCTTTATTGGTAATATTATTTTAACACTTACGGCTTGTTTTCATGTACACACTGTCAATTTAGACAGGAGGAATTATTTTATCAATGAATGGAAAAGAATGAAGTACATTGCTTTTTTTTGTATATACTGTACATAACACCCTCCACAGACAACAACTCAAAACGATAAAAGGTTAAAGAGAAAATTATGTCACATGTGCCCCTGAGCAAGACACTTCATGTCATAGAGGACTGACCTTACAATTACAGTACTGAGGTAATTTAGTGACACTGCACCACTGCACTGTAACAGTGTATACATCATCAGCATTATGATATTAATATGGGGATGTAGTGAGTATTAAATAGCTGTCTGGTGTGAGGAGACTTAGTGCACTGCAGGGGAGCTGTTAACCTTTATGTCTCGTTTTTATTTAAGGATTGATGTGTTTTGATGTTAACTCCATTTAGCGAATTGCTTGGCTTATTATTAATGGTGATATTTGACTTGAAGTAAGTCGTAGGTTACATTTAAGGTTAAATGTTTTGGGATTAAATCTTAAGGAATCATAGCTTTTAGATAAGAATGTTTCCCTGTGGTAGGATTAATTTTCCAAACGTATGAGTATGGCGTAAAGGGATTTTAAATGTGTTGAAAGAGTATGGTTGCAGGCACCAGGAGAAATGCCCTGTCATGGTTTGACTCCAAATATTGAACTCTTACAGTTTGTAAAAGCAGAACCTTTTCTCAAAGGATAGCCTACTTTCAGAGAGAATTTTATTTATTTATTTTACTTTTAACTCAGTGGATGTTGTACCGGATTGCTCAATGTCCACTAAATAAAAAACATATGGGTTGGAACTGATATGAGAATGAGAAAAATCATGAATGTTGATGGTTTAAAGATGTTTTACACCCATTGTTTTATTGTTTCACCAATTTTTGTGGTTTAATTTTACAACATTTATATGAAACTATAAAGTAGACACATTATGTGAATGCAGTATGTTTTCTTTGTATAGACATTAACATGGGGAATCTTTTATTTGACATATCTCTTTTCCAAATGTAAAATAATTTTTGGTATGTAGAAAATAGAGAACAAATTTAAAATCCACAATTTTGCAACACAATGACTGAAATACATCAAATTTTATTTATTTACATTTTATTTATTTATTTATTTATTTAGTTTAGTTAGTTATTTTTTATTTATTTACTTATTTATTTATTTGTTTGTTTTTATATGTTTTTATTTTATACTTTTTTTATTTAATTGATTACATAATAATTATTTAAACATTTTATTTATTTGAAAATCACTGAAAATAAAAGGAACATAACGATACATTTCCAAAATGTTTTTTTTCTGTAACCACTACATAGAATGCCAATTGGTCCAGCCGTTGTAGTTGTAGTATATTAGTATTAGTAGTTGTATGTTAGTATTAATAGTATGTTAGTATTAATAGTGTAGTCTTAATTAATAGTATAGTGCATCTTGCTGGGGGAGCCAAGGGGGAGACAGTGAAAAAAACATGCCACAAAAAAAATCAGATAAAAAGACACAATTTACTATATGTAAGTGCATTAATTTAGAGTGCTGATTCAGTAATAAAGACGTTAAGGGCCATTTACATTTGGCATCTTTTGCATGCGCAAGGTTGTTACTCTCAATGTGCAACCGAAACAACGCTGGGGTTTCATTCACCAAACACGCTCCCAGTTTGAATTCTGGGTGTGAAACCTGAGTAACAACCTTTTTGCAGAGGTGTCAGCATGCAACGAGTTTTGCAAGTCAACAAAACTAAAGTTTATGTAATACGATGATGGTCTCATTTTGACTATAATGGCTATGATGCAGAAAAGAGGGATCATTAGTCAAGAAGTTAAGACTTAATTCTCGGCCATGAGTCGGGTCTAAGAAAACAGATAATTCTATAAAACATATTTATTTTATGTTCTATAGAACCGCCATTAATTTTTTTATGCAAAAGATATGTAGTGGTTTTACATTAAAGTACATTTGGAGCGTAAAGATGGCCCCTCCACATTCTTTATTTATCCAGCAGTGGCTTTTTTCAGTTTTATGATATAGTATTGTCAGAACTTTCAACAGCCAGAATAAATAAAGCTAGAGCCTCAACACTTGATGCGTGAAAAGCGGCTCATAGATGATACAAATGAATTTGCTGCAACCTGAATCTTTAAATCTCTGATAGTCTCTGGAATTTCTACTTACTTTATTTAGTTTAATACTATGTGGGTATGAATGTTTATATGAACATGTGAATGTATGTATGTGCGTGTACTTATATGCATATCTATGAGCAGGTACATTTACATACATTTATGTACAGTTGAAACCAGATGTTTACATACACTGTTTAAAAAGGCACATAACCATTTTAAAAAAAGTCAGATGTTAATATGACAAAATTTTTCTCTTTTTAGGTACTGTAAGTTAAGATTATCAAATTTGTTTCTGTTATGCTCAATAGCAGAATAATGAAAGAGATATTTTTTTGAGAAATTGTTAACTTTTCTTAAAAGTCAAGTTTACTTACAAAAAGATTATTATGCCTCACATGATAGTGTCAAGGTTTTGGAAGTTTCTGATTGGCTAATTGATATTTGATATACTATTGATATAGTTAATTGGAGGCACAACTGTAGAATAGTATTTAAGGAAAACCTCAAACACACGGCTTCCTTTTGTGACAACATGGGAAAATCAACAAGCCAGAATCAGCAAAAATCCAGATTATTATTTGCTAAATGAAACTTAAAATAATTACTTTTGGAGACATGTGCTGTGGTCTGATGAAACTATTGGCCATAATGAGCAGTGTTACATTTGGAGGACAAAGTGGAAAGCTTACAAGCCTAGGAACACCTTCCTAAATGTGAAGTATGGGGGCGGCAGCATCATGTTGTGAAGCTGTTTTGTTGCAGAGTCCACTTTACAGCATAGATGGCATCATGAAGAAAGAACAATATGTAGAAATACTGAAGCAACATCTCAAGACATCAGCCAGGAAATTAAAACTTGGCCACAAATAGGTCTTCCAAACAGACCATGACCCTAAGCTTGCTGCCAAATTACTTAAAATATGCTTTAAGGACAACAGGGAGAATGTTTTGGAGTGGCCATCACAAAACCCTGAGCTCAATCTTGTAGAAAATTTGTGGGCAGAGTTGAAAAAGCTTGTGCGAGCAAGATCAGGAGGAATGGGCCAAAATTCCTTCAAATTATTGTGAGAAGCTTGTGGAGGAATACCCAAAACATTTGACCAGTTACACAGTTATAAAGCAAATCTAAAAAAATACAAAGGAGATGTATGTAAACTTTTGACTGTCTAGAAATAAAAAATAAATAATTAAATAAAATTCTCTCATTATTCTGGCATTTAGCAAATGTAAATCATTTAGGTAATCCTAAAGGACCTAAAATAGTAAACGTTTAGTATGATTTACCATCAGACATTTTATTTTTTAAATGGTTATGTTCCTTTTTTAAAGTGAATGTAAACTTATGGTTTCAACTGTATATGTGTATCATTTTCTATAATATTACTGACTGTAAATATACCCTGTATTTTTTATGTTTGTGTTTAAGATGTGTATATGTTTATATGTATGTATATATTTTCTGTTAGTTATTTGTCTTAATTGCAATGTTATTTGTGGGATGGCATGGATTTTGGCACCACTGGGGGGTGGGGTCGGTGTTTTTCTGCGTGGGCTTGGGGGGCTTAAAGAGTTGATCTTGTTTTGTTTATTGGAAATAAAATTTAAATATGTTGTGACCACTCACATGGAAAATCAATAAAAACTTAGTCACAAAAAAAGTACATTTGAAGTAAAATTATGCTTTTTTACAGCTGTTTAGCATAATTAACCTTTATCCCTGTACATCTGCAATGTGTAACAAAGCCCCTGCAATGCACAGTTAGCCTACAGTTCATAGTTGACTGGGTTCCCTTTGAATTGTTTCGGTTTGTTCTGTTATGCATATATTGATATTGTTGCACCAAACTGTATATACCTTGCAGCTGGCTTTTATTTATCACCATGATGCACAGTGCACGATGAACTCTAAGAAACGAGATAGGTTTTATATGAAGTTAAGAAAGTGGTTGTTTGTTTTATATTTAGTATTGATTCTGATTGCATTTTGTATTGATCTCTTGGGCAGAGCAGGTGTTTGCTGCATAATGTCCACCAAAATTGGAGCCCTATTTGAAATCAATGTTCTGACATTCAGCTTCTCGGATTGGGAAAATTTAGCAGCGAGTGACTCACCGTGCTATAAAAAGGACGTGACTGGGTACCTTGATGTATAATGCCGCCACCTTAAACATGACAGTACTTATGTTTTGCCGATGTGCCGTTTGAATCCAATCCTAAAGGAAGGTGTTTGAACAGAGTGCTATTTGGGTTGCCATAGTTACCTTCCCAAGTGAACGTGATATCTCTTTACAAAAGTCAATTTGGTGGCAGGTGAAAATGTGATACTTTTTCTGGGTTACTGAAAACTTGTTTGGAAAGCGTTTTTTATTTTAATGCTTGTGTGGAATTAACCCAGGGTCACAGTTTATCACAAAAACAAAAAAAAACAACAACAAAAAAAACAAAAAAAAAAACAAAGCGTTTTTACTTCATTAATGTACTTTCTACATTACTCAAGAAATACAGTACATTGTAGTTTTTACTTCACTAAATTTCATAACTCATCAAATATTCTTATAATATATTTATAATATAGTATTTATAGTTAATAAATTTGTGTTTTTGAAACACTTAATAAAATACTTGAATTAATTATTGTGGCACATTCTACTATAAAACACCAGAGTTAATGTAGTGAAAACTATAGTTTACTACTGTTTTTCTAACAAATCAACACTAAAGTCCCTTTAGGACAAGTCATTTCAGCTGGTGGCCATCTTTGAAACACCTCTCGAGCAGTATGCTCTGGCATTCTGTCTGAATGATGAAAAATCGAATTTTCCAAAACATTACATATTTGGAATTGTGCTGTCTCATAAGTTTAGATTCTAAACATTGGAATTAAACTAAATCTGTTTTTTTTTTTTTTTTTTTTTTTTTTTTTTTGCCTTTGCTAATGTGCATGCGCAATCTAAATAAACGAGATCACGGCACCAACCCCATTTATGGCCGTTCTACACATCATCATCCTCTGGATAATGTTTCGTTTGATCACGCTGGCCTTTTGAAGTAATTTACAACTTTGTCTGAATGGTGAATCTCCTCCAGAAATAACAGTGACTCTGTTTACAAGTTCGTGGACGTTTGAATATTTGCTGATGTCATGTGATGTGCGTTTGACAGGACAAGTTAAATTCATACAGATTACAAAACCAAAAAAACATTTGTTTTCATGTGCACTTGGATTTTATTTGGATATTTTTCTTATGTCTGTGAAGCAAGTATTGGCTGAGATTCCAGTGTGTTTGTTGTCGTGAAAGCACACGTCTGGTCTGAACTTCTGCCCCAGAGAAACATCAGTCTATAGTGATTGATAATTAGCTACTGTACGGCAGGGCTTCATTCAGTCCATATTAATACTTACAATTTTTTTTTTTCAAAACTATATGAGTAGCATGTCTTGTGTATTCTATAGTCTTTGATATCACTCACTAAAGTTAATACCATAGTATGCTGCATTCATTACCAAATTAAACACTTAACATATGGTTCAAAATCACAGTAGTATTTATTACAAATAATAAAGTATTAATTTCATGTGGGGGTGAAGTAAAACATTGTTTTGAACTTGAGAATTCGGTTTTAATAAAATGTTCATTTAAATGCTTAGGGCTCTATTTTGACTGTCCATGCGCAGAGCGCAAAACGCAGGGCGTAAACACTTTCAGGGCGTGTCAGAATGCATTTTTGCTAATTTAAAGACAGGAAAATCCGCTTTGCGCCGTGGTGCATGGTCTAAAAGGGTTGAGTTTATTTTCTTAAAGTGTTATAGGTGTGTTTTGAGAATAAACCAATTAGAGTCTCATCTCCCATTCCCTTTAAGAGCCAGCTGCGTCGCGCCATAAGCGCATTCGCTATTTACAGGATGTAAAGTAAGTCTAAGTGGAAAAAATGAGCATTTCACAAGCAAACAGTTAACAGTTTTTTTTTTTTTTTTACAGAAAACTGTTAAACAGAGCATCTACTGCGTGAGAATGAGAGATAATCGATCTACTTTCACTTTCGCTCTTGGATAGGGAAACCTTTACGCACAGACATCAATTAGTCTATAAATAATTAATTTAGTTTGTTAAGTGCAAATATTCGTTTCAAAACTATTTCTAAATTCAGTTCTATTTTCCAGCAAACGAATAAATGAACAATAATAACAAAGTGTGTTCAAAAACCTGAGTTATATCCTAAAACACATGCTTTGCCCCATACGGTCTAAAACCTGACAGGTGGGCAAATCTAAGCTTGTATTTAATAAAACAAATATAAATATAATAAATAATACTGCTAATAATAGTAACATTATACAAAAGCACCCCGAGATGAAGAAGACATAAAAGCAGTGTAATATATATGTTTTGTAATATTTTAATCCTTTATATTTATATCCTATATCCATTCTTATTGTATCCTATATATATATCCTTAATATTTAATTTTTTTCATATGTAAAGATATTTGCCTATTGCTCTCTTGTGTGTATTAAGCAGTGTGTAAGCGAGGCACAACTCTGTGCTGGAGTTTAGACCGGGTTTGTTTTAGTCTAATGAAAAATCTATTTTAGTTTTGCAAAATAGCAACGCGCCAGCAATGCGCCTCAGAACGCCTTCCTTTTTAGACCAGAACGCCTATGGGCGCCCATATGAGCGCAAATGCATTTGCTATTTGAACCGCGTAGCGCAACGCCTCATAACCACTCTTGCGCCAAGCTGAAACTACCAAAAGACTATTGCGCCGCGCCTTGCGCCACATTGCGCCGGGTGTATGATAGGGCCCTTAGTGTGCTTTGTCCAGCACTACTGTATTTCCAAAAATATGCAATTATAGTTGTGTTAGGTTCAAATGTAACTTTACAATACACTTTTGCCAGCAGTTAGCTCTCTGCAACTCTCACATCGTCGCCCACTGAAGATAAGCAGGGCAGTACCTCAGTACCTGGATGGGAGACCACATTAAAAAGCTAGGTTGCTGCCGAAAGTGGTGTTAGTGAGACCAGCAGGGGGCACTCAACCTGTGATCTGTGTGGGTCCTAATGCCCCAGTATATTGATGGGAACTCCATACTGCTCAGTGAGTGCCGTCTTTCAGATAAGCCAAGGTCCTGACTCTCTGTGGTCGTTAAAAATCCCAGGATGTCCTTAAAAAAAAAAAATAGGGGATTTAACTCTAAATTTGCCCACTGTAGTAATAATAATAATAATAATAATAATAATAATAATTATTATTATTATTATTATTATTTATAAGGCTACCAAGATCTGTGTTTTTTGGATATATGTGGCTATATATTTTTTTACATTTTATAATTGGTTTTAGTATAGCAAACTGATGTGTTTTATTCATGGATATGATAGTATGCAGATTTCATTTTTGTCAAGTATGCATTTTTCCTATTTACATGCTCCTTGGTTAATTGGGGTGATTATTGTTTGCAGGTGTGACGTCTAGAGTTTGACTATATCTTGAGTTCTCTTGTGCATTCTGTCTGACCTGATGAAGACCTTGTAGGTTGAAACATCATCCAATTAAATTTGTCTTTTGAGAGCTACAGTGGAGGTATTTTTTTTTTCCAGTATGCCGATTTCATACACAAATGTGTATGTGCGCATGTGAATGAACCCAATTATGTTGTGAAGCATTCTTTCATGCATGGCTACGTTAGCATGCCAAACTAACAGCGGTGTTCCTGATCAATTGAATGCATATTATAGATCTTTATATCTCCAATCAAAATTTTATCGAAAATCTTTTTTTTTCCCAATAGACAGTGCACAAATTGACAGATGAAGCTCGACTGAGTGGCAGTGAAATCATATCAGCTATAGCGAACGGTCAGTGTGTGGTGAAAAAGCTATGAGACAAAGCTTACATTTTTATCATTATTCTGTGCCAGAAACTAGCTTCCATTCCCTATTCTACTATGTCTTCCTTTAAAGTAAAATAGAACACAAAACTGTTCACTTGCCCACCAAACTCAGTTATTTACAGCCGCTGTTGACCCTGAGAGAGGCGGTTTTGTTATAAATACTACAAGGCTGACAGCGGAAACATAACCACACCGTCCTCCTAGCATGAGTTATGTCTCACTCCATCTCAGCTGTGTGGAAATTCAATTATCAGTATGCACGCGGGTTTAAAAGTGCAGTCTTTGCGTAGAACACAATGAAACACATCCCAATGCATACCACTGACTCTCAGTGCCTTGTTGGAAATGTGGTTTGGTGAATGGGAAAGTTAATAATGTGTGTGTGTGTTTTTTTTTAAATCATTTTACAGTGGTGGGCTGTAACATGTTAGCAGAGAGTATAACTTCTGTATTGTACTTAAAGGGATGATTCACCCAAAAATGTAAAATTACTCAAAAGGTCATGATCCGCATCAGGGGCACTGCCAGACATGAAGCTCTACTGGGTGGGTCACGCCTAGTAGATATATGTCATGGTCATCAGCAATCCAGCCCATGCAGATCGCTGGCATTTACACGGATCGATAATAGACTACAAATCCCAGTCATGCACCACACACACACAACCGGTTCCTGAACTGGACTGAATGCATACACATAGCCGGAGGATTGTTACGAACTGATTACATGGACTTTAAATACAGCGCAAACACACTTCATTGCTGAGTCTTGTTTACTATTTGTGACATTACAATGCATTACCTTTGTCTTCTTTTGCTGTGTTTTGACCCTCGTCTTGTTTGTCTGTGTGTCTTGTTTGACATGAAAGAAAAAGATTTCACGTAATGTTTGTAAGAAAAAATACAGTAAGAACTTTGCCAATGATTATTTGAAGTATTTGTTGTGGAGTAATTCAAGTCTTTCTACAATTAGTCACACACAAATTTTGTCCACAAAACATCCACAAACCGAGACTGAAGCATCTTATTTTATAATCGTACTGACACGTGGCTGTGATGATAAAGACGGTAAAATTGCTTGAAATCATTACAAACATGCACTGTTTTAAAAACGTTTTAAACTTGTAAAACTTATTCATGATGATGGTTGATGATCACAGAGAGCTGAACAGATCTTTTAATCCTGGTTGCTTCGTGCACGTCCTGTCTTGTTGATATGATTATACGTTTTACTACGGAGACATGTTAATATGAGGCTGTCAATTTTTTTTGGTAGCGGGGATTTTTCTCAAAATGGCAGGGATTTGGATCCTATTTTAACATCAGGAAATTTTTAAAAGACACGTTATCGTTAAATCACCCCAATATGACTGTGGCCACACTATACCTACACACGTCTGTCCAAACAGCTCCCAAAAGATGATTTTCATATGTGTTCTTTAAAGTAACATATATTAATAATCAAGCATTTCTGCTGTCATATAGCACATAATTGGCATTGAGTTGTATTTTTGCACTGTTGAATTTTCACGAATTATGACTTAAAACTTTTGGTAATAGAGTTTTCTTGCTAAATAAGTATCAATAATTACTTTTATTGCTTATGTACATTATAAAATCAAGCACTTTTGTATACTTTGACTCAAGTAAAATTGAAAATTTAGGCTACTGGAGTATTTTTTAGGGTATTTGTACTTTTACTCAAGTTCCTAATTTGTATACTTTGTCCATCACTGCTTTTTTAATCCACCAAAGACACATTCAATTACACCATGCATTGATTGGGCATGTTGTGAACTGATATGCAAAGTAACGGTTCGGAAAATTACTCAATCGTCATTCATAATCCTCTTAAATTGCAAATACCGGCAATGTTGTATCATCCACGGCCAGAGGGCTGTTCTCGTAGTGTCTTGAATTAAACAAAAGCACGGTTCTCCAGCACTCCACGTCTTTAAAATGCTAATTAAGTACAAATTGTTTTCGTATGAGATCAATGGATGCCATTTGAGATGGTGATAAAAAGACATTTAAAGGGGATGGAGCCCCACACATAAACAATCAGATGGAAATTACCTCCTTTTCATTTTACAAAGGAAGAAATTAATTTGCATGTTAAGTGGTTGTAACCGCAGCTGATAATAATGGTAGGAACGAATGCAATATTTATCATCAGAAACTAATGTTGAACCTAGAAAATAGTTGGCAATTATCTAATTATTATATTCAGGCTCTTCATTCTTCCTAATGAAGCAGGGAACAGACCTGTTGCAGTTCATTTTGTTTCCATTACAATTTGCTCACACTGGGGTAAATTACCTCCGCATAATCCAAATGAAAGTATCATATTTACATACGCCCAGCCAAAGGTCTGAGTGGTTTTGAATGAGCGTGCGAGAGTGAATCATGGACCCCCATATGAGAATCGCTGACCTGCTGTACACATTAAATCTTGATGGTGATATACATGCTGTTATTATATTCGCTCCCCCATTGCCTGATTGCTCATCCTGCTGAACTGTTGATGTGTGCGTTCCTGCTTCTTCTGTTGTTGTTTTAAATGCAGAGGTAGATTGATCTGCTTAATTCGTATTTGATTAACACTTTGGGTATTGCCTTGTTTATACTTTGTACATAAAAAAATGATTCATTGGATTTACTACATTCATTAAGGTGATTGGTTGCAAACTATTTATTTAAGCTGAATTTAAACAAAGTTGAACATTACAAAATTTATTTAGTTTGTTTAAAATCAGCCAGTTTAAAGTGTTTGCAACTAGTTACCTTATTACACCATCTTAAAATATTTAGTAAATCCAATGATTTATTATTATTATTATTATTATTATTATTATTATTATTTATTTATTTATTTATTTTTGGTGATAGAGGGATAGTTCACCTAAAAATGTAAATACTATGATAATTTCCTCACTCTTCACGTGCTTGAAACCAATTCAGATTTCTTTCTTCTGTTGAACACAAAAGAAGATATTTTGAAAAAAGCTAGTAGCTGGCACTCATTCATCTTCATTGTATTTTTCCTTCTAGTGAAGTTATTTTTTTTTATTTGTTTGGTTGTTAGCAATTGTTGTTTCTGCATCTCCATGAGCTGTTTTCCAGACAAATGAAAGACATTCTTTGACCTCAAAGTTGTCATCATCATCAAACTGAATCACAACGCTGACATTTTCGGTCCCTGTCTGTGGTTCCATCAACTTTGAGTGAATAAAATGCCTCTCCTACTTCGTTGACTTCTCTTAAGCCAGACCTGGCCTTAACTACTATGTCCTTGCATGAACAAAATAAGTACAGTGTACTTATTTTTTTCATGTTGTATTGCTTATGCTTTTGAGGTGGAATATGGGTAGGCCCACACGGAATCTATGTGCGCAGAAATCCGCAGATTTCTGCGGATTTTTAGTCTAGTCAATGTATTTACTTGTGTAAAGTACACATTTATATTTATTCAGTTTTTAAATTAATTTCACTAATTTTATTGTGATAATAATAGTAATTTTAAAATAGTCATATGATTTATTAACAATACAGTTTGTAAAGTAATATTTTATATAAGAGACTTACTTTGTTTACCACATATCTAATTGGATTTGCATTGTAAACATTAAATACAAGTAAAAAATGTAGTTTAAATTTCATATATTAAGTTTACTGTGTAGTTATACTCCAAAAATCATTTGGGACAAATCCGCAGATTTTTTATAAATTTCTCCACAGAAATAGCAAAAATGTCTGCAGATTCTGTCTGGCACTGGTTATAGGTAAGGTTAGGGACATGTTTGGTGGCACAGGTAAGTTTAAGGGTCAGTTAAGGTGTGAGGAATAGGTCAACTGTATAATCATAGATGTAATTACATGCAGATGATATAAAAATATAAGTGTAAACAGTGTAAGTGTACAGTGCTCAAGAGTATACTCTTTTTAGAAAAAAATATATTTTTATCAATTTCTCAGTGAATATAGGAGAAGTATTTTGGTGCATTTAAACTGAACCGATTTATTGAACAGATATATTTATTAAAATAATATTTAGGTCAAAAAATATATTTAGAAATTGAAAGATAATGCAATCAAATTCAAGCAAAATATTACGTGAAAAAATTACAACCTACAAAATGTCACCAGAATTTTTACATTTTTTTGCTTCTTTTGATTTTTCCTCTTTAAATTTGTGTTTAATATTTTTCTATAACATACATTTGGGTGTACTAGTTTTTGAACCATTAACGTTTTTAATGTTAGATAACAAAAAAAGTGTACGTATATATACTGAGCACTATATATATATATATATATATATATATATATATATATATATATATATATATATATATATATATATATATATATATATATATATATATATGGTGTAACAGCATGTCCACAAGTATGCACTACTAAACAATTAATTTAAATGAAAATGCGTTGTAATGGAGATTTTCACAGTTTTGCAATAGAATAATCTTCCTCAAAAACCTTTAGTGAAAGGTAAAAAATCCATTTTAAAGAAATGTTGGATGTTAAATATTCTTCATGAAACAATCAATGCTAATATCAAAGCTTGTAACATCTATTGAATTAAGAGTGTAACTTCTGCTTTGATATAGCAATGTTTCAATGCAATATGAATTTAACCCTGAATAATAGCCTACATGTAACGTAATATGTATTCATGTAGCGCATTTATTGTGTATGGCCATACACACAAATCGCTTCACAATCATGAGGGGGATTGAGGGGGACACCAGTGTGCAGCATCCACTTGGATGATACGATCGGAGCTACAGGACAACGACGCCAGTGCGCTCACCACACACCAGCTATTTGTGAAGTGGAGAGATAGTGATAGAGTCAGTTCGGTGGATAGGTGTTATTGGGAGGCCATGATGGGTTAGGGCCGATGAGGGAATTAAGCCAGGACACTGGAACTAAATCCCTACTCTTTACAAGAAGTGCCATAGGATTTTTAATGACCACCTTGAGTCAGAACCTTGGTTTAACGTCTCATCTATAAGAGTATAGTGTCCCCTTCACTTTACTGTGGCATTAGGACTCACCCAGGCCATACATGTAGGTTAGCACCCCCCTGCTTTCCTCACTAACACAACTTCCAACAGCAACCTAGTTTTCCCATGTGGTCTACCATTCAGGTACTCCCATCCTGGTACTGACCCTGCTTAGCTTCAGTGTGTAACCGGTCTTGGGCTGCAGGGTCATAAGGCTGTGGCATGTAATGGTACATGATTGCATTCATTACATTTGGTTTTAATAGACTTTCATTTCAACTTTTTTATTTTATTGGAAAAAAATTGGGCAGGGTGAAGAAAATACAAAATCAGAAAAAAATTTAAATTTATAGGTGAGAAAAACTTTGACTATATAAAAATATTGCATAAAACATTGTAAGTCAATAATATGCAGTATGTGAACCCATTAAAGGAAACCTGTTTATCAGTTCTGAATGTCGTACGACCCAATTCACTATCAAAATATTGTATTACAGAAATAAAACAAAACAGGACAAGAGCTCTATAAGAACAATGCACCACACTTTTTTTTTAGCAATGTAGCATCGTTTTGCTGTTCTTGTTAGCAAAACCACAAAACATACCATTTTCATATCTGCATCATCCCAACTGATTGTCAATCTGTTTATGTTAGTCATGGATAGTTCAGCACTTGCAGAATATGAAAACATTTGTTTGGCAGATATATTAAAGGCATAGAGCTTGCATAAAAATGACTGGTTGATGAAAATATAACCTGTCTCTAGCTGAGACCTTTATGACATGAAGCTCAGATCTTCCTCTGCAAGAACAAACTGCTCCTGTGTTATGCAATCAGTGAGATTCATATTCTGAAGTGTTGAACCCAGACGTCTGCAGTCAGCAAGGGAACCAGGGAAACGGCACGCAGCAGCATAGGTTTAGATAGAGAAACACTCTATATCCACACTGCTTGCAAAATTCATAGGATTATCTGCTATAGTAAAGTATTTTGCACGTGTTTGATTTGCTTGCTGTAAATAGTAGCAAATATTATTAAATATATATATATATATATATATATATATATATATATATATATATATATATATATATATATATATATATATATATATATATATATATATATATTTGTTGTTGCATCTTTATAGTTTGTTTCTGACACATTAATGAAAATTCTCTTGAATCTAGCAAGTGTTTTTAAATGTTAATGTGAAATATGAAAAACATTTTTTTTGTTGTTGGTTTGTTGGTTGGTTCGTTGGTTGGTTGGTTCATTCGTTCATTCATTTGTTTGTTGGTTCGTTCATTCGTTTGTTGGTTCATTCATTCGTTGGTTGGTTGGCTGTTTGTTTTATTTCTTTGGTACATTGGTTGGTTCGTTTGTTCATTCGTTCGTTCAATTGTTCATTCGTTTGTTTGTTTGTTTTGTTTGTTCGTTGGTTGGTTGATTAGTTGGTTGATTGGTATGGTTCATTCACAGGTTCATTTGTTTGTTCATTCATTCTTTCAGTTATTCATTACTTCGTTTGTTCGTTCAATGGTTTGTTAATCCATTGGTTCTTTTCTTCCTTTCATCCCTCCTTCCTTCAAAAACTTTCATCATTATCCATCTAATTCAAGTGGTGCTCGCTGCAGAGCCATTTGAGGAGAGCTGAGCTCCAGCGAGGGGGAGCTTAAACTTGAGCTCCACCTTTTTTGCACTTCTTCTACAAGTGATGTCACTGGGGGTAGGGTTAGGGGTGGGGTTGGTGTACGCATTAAAACAGATTACAGGAGGAGGAGCGACAGCTCATGCTCCCCCTCGCTGGAGCTTAGCTCTCCTCAAATGGCTCTGCAGCGAGCACCCTCTCATCTAATTTGAGTTTGTTTATTTAAATAAAAATGTATTTAATTCACTAAATAATGTATTCATTAATTTGGTTGATTTTATTTATTAATTGAATTATTTAAAATACTATTCACCCCTAAATATTTCAGTCTTTTGTAATAGTAAAATGGATGAATGGATGAAAATTCACAGAAATAAGATGTTCAGTTCATTTTTAAATGTATACCATCAACATTCTACTACTATTGTAAAAAATAGTAATCTATGCATATTATTCCTACTTTCCTCAGTGTAAATAATCCACAGTACACAGAGAGGAGATCCGTATTATTACTGGAGCTCTCTTTCCACTCACTGCATAATCCTGCTCACAAGAGACCTGAACAACACCTGTCTAATCTATCTGACATTAGCACACAGCAATGACTGCATTCATCTTTATTATGTAAGGGCTTCTTTTCTACCCTTTCCAAACAACACAAGCACTACCATAACTGAATTAAATTTTTGATCAACTTTTCTGTATTTGCATTGCATCAAATATCACAGGTCAAGTAGAGAAAATTTACACTCAAATGTTGTCCATATACATTATATATAATAGTCAAAGGTAGCTCAGTTTAAGCTTGCATGTTACTAATAAAACTGCAAATAAACAGTTTATATTCAAATAACAGTTTTATATTCATTTAGCTTTTAAAATTAGGTGTTGTTGGGGTAGCCAATGTTTTTAATCGATTTTTTGTCATATTAGTTTAAAACGGCCTCATAACCTTAATAATGATAGTTTGCTTTGGGTTCCATTGATATTTTCCCATTGGAATGTATGATGGAGATTAAAAAGGGTGACATAAGGCATTTGGTAAATATAACAAAATTATTTTGCTCTACAACATCTCACTGTTACCCAGTCACCCTGCTGCGGAGGCTTTTCAATCAGAACTGACCAATGTACAATATGTGGCACGCTGAGCTTCATGCATCCAAAAAATTAACAAAAAGGACTGTCTTTCCTCAGTGCATGATCGTCTGTCAATATACACAACAACAATACTATTTCTGTTACCTATCTGATGACACACTCTGACTGTTTAAAATGTAAAAACATTTATTTGCATTAGAATTCACTTTAAGCATGAATGCATAATGTTCAAATATAAATCAACTAAAGGATTGTTATGCTGTGTTTACACTAGATGTGGTATGTGAGAATAAATCATGCTAGGATATTTTGAGTTTACTCACTTCATTGCGCGTCAAATTCACTTCAAAACTTTAAAAATCTTCAAAATCTTCAAAAAAAAAAAGGCTTCTGTCTACCTGGTCACTCTAGCTTTGTTGCTAAATGGCTAAAATTTTAATGAGAGAGTAGCTGTGCTTTTTGTCCTTTAGGAATGCTGAAAAACAGCATAGATTTGTTCGACGCAGTGTCTGAGTGCACTAGATCCTATCAGAGGTGCACCCAGCTCTGTGAGTTCATAAAGTTCATAAATTCCTCCAGAATCTATACCCGGATGAAAGAGACTTTCGGTGGTGCCTGTGACTGAGAGAGCCCAGTTTGATGAGGTGTTCTCCGTTGTTGGCTCATAATCACGCCCACACTAGAGTAAGCTCCTGATGTTAAAGTGGCATGAATGTCCGCTAAAGTTCAGATTTTTCGTCAAACGTGCAAAACGCTCAATTTGCGCCGCCAGATGTTTATTCCCATCTTTGCATTGACTTAACATGTAAATCACTCACGCTTGATGTTCTTTCATGTCTGGTGTGAACGCACTATTAAACTGCTTGATTCAGAACACTTTTCAATATCTCTGTAATTTAATGTTAGTCTGTCTGATTGTCCACAAGCAGAGGTTTACATAATCTTGGATCCAGCCCGTATTCAGAGCAGATGGTTGTCATGGTCAAAAGAACAATATTAATGTATCAAGTTATGTACCACATAAATTTTTTTTAAATGCTTGCCGTTAATTTGACATCATTCCTGCTCCACTCTATTGCTACTTTATATGAAACAACACACACTCTTGTTTTAACAATGCCCAAACATGGAAATGAAACTCATGTATCATGATTTTATGTGAACTTTTATTTTATTGACTGTTTAAGACTCCATACCAAAACCAAATGCCAAATGTTTGCCATTTCAGGATAGCGGATTAGCAACTGTCCATCTATAATTAAAGGAATAGTTCACCCACAAATAAAAAATTACCCAACATTTACTCACTCTCAAGTGGTTTCAGACCTTCATGAATTTATTTTCTTTCTTTGTTGAGACAAAAAAAAAAAAAAAAAAAAAAAGATATTTTGGGAACTTTAGCAACTGGTACCCATTCACACCCAAAGTAAAGAAAATATACTACAGAAATCAATGGCTACTGGTTTTCCTACATTTTACAAAATACCTTCTCAGAGCAAAATATTACTTTTTTAAAAGTGAACTGTCACTTTAAGGTTAAAATGTGCTTTATGTCAAAGGTAAAGTTGTGATGATTGAGACGTATTGTGACCAAGACAAATGGTAGTAATCTACATCACAAGGGCAAGAAGTGTTTGGTCATGGTTTTAATGTTCAATGTTGTCTAAGGGTCTCAGGTCTCTTCTCATGTCATTGTTCAAGTCTGCAACACTGATAAATGAGATTCTACTCTTTTCAGGTCTCATTAGAAATCAAATCTAATTAGAAAAATTATATCCCTCAGCCAAATCGTCTGGTGTTGAGAAAAAATCACACAAGTGCACAGCTTCATTCAGAAATCATAAAAGAAT
The DNA here is from genome assembly GCF_052040795.2 of Danio rerio. Lineage (NCBI taxonomy): Eukaryota > Metazoa > Chordata > Actinopteri > Cypriniformes > Danionidae > Danio > Danio rerio. The sequence goes on from NC_141023.1 coordinate 21,058,823, forward strand.
GTAATCAAAATGCAAATGCTTTCTTTTAAACTCAGCGTTATGGATTTGGCCTTTTCTTTTTATTTTTCCTGCAGGAAGCCCATCTGAACTCAATCAAACTCCTTGATCAGATTCAAAGAACTAACCTCAACATTTTATCCTGTATGCAACTTATTTAATGTTTTCAGTCTTCATGGAATGAGATTTTATATAGTTTAAAGGATAATCCTACTCAGATATTGGCCTTATCTTGCATTGCATGCATCAAAAGCACTATTTCCTGAATTTGATGCTGGCATCTTTGTGGATGAATCCCCTCCTGTGTGTGTGTGTGTGTGTGTGTGTGTGTGTGTGTGTGTGTGTGTGTGTGTGTGTGTGTGTGTGTGTGTGTGTGTGTGTGTGTGTGTGTGTGTGTGTGTGTGTGTGTTTGTGTGTGTGTGTGTGTGTGTGTGTGTGGAGGAAGCTTATCAAGATTTGGACTGATCTTCGATTTCACCAATTTGGGAATATATGATAAACCTAAAAGATAGCTGAGACTTTTGATGGTCACCAAGTTCATTCTTAACTTGATATACCACTGTGCCTGCTGCAACACAGTGCAACATTTTTCTTGACATTGCATGTGTTTGCATTATGTACACACATTTGGATCCAAAATATAAAATGGCTCTATTACAGGAAATGGTTTCATAGCACCCTGGAGATTAGTCTGTTCAAGGCAAATGACCTCGGAAGATGTGTGTTTTTAGAGCACTTAGCCTTTGTCGAGCACATAGTGAGAAAGTGTTACTTTAAAAAGCTTGTATATCTATTAATCAGGCATCTGAAAGATCGCTTACTGACTTTGACATTTGCCCAGATGGTGTATTTGTGAGTTTCCGTCTCTTAGAAGGTGAACAAAATTAATCTGACCTACCTGCTCGCCCACTTAGTACATATAAAATGACACTGTTGATATTTATGAGCATGCGTGTAGTAATATCTTTGACCTTAAGTAAAAGTGAAAACCATAAAGCAATATGTGATGAATGAAGAGAGAATGAATGAATGAAAGAAATCTCTCTTTTTTCATGGCTGTGCGGTTGAATGGAGTGGATCGGTCATATATCTCGCCCGCTGATGCACCATTTCTCATATGTCAGATTAAGAAGAAAGTTTTCTGTGGGAGAAATGAGGCAGATTTGGGTTGAAGGTGGCTCTCCGTTGGAATTCATCAACATCATTTCAGAAAGCGTTTTCCTTATTATTGAGCTATACGCCGTATGACCTGTCATCTTGATTGAATGTAGAGCATCCGTATGGCAGTTCACTGAACCCCAGTCTAATTCTCATTCAGCTTCTGCTCTGTTTACTTTAACTTCTAAAAGCAAATCGCCTGCTCGGTTTGATCTTCTTTTATATTTTCATTTGGCTATTCCTTTCAGTCTTCCCCGCAGTGAATCCCTGCTCGTGTACAAATGACACGAATCTTCAATTATGTGGCTTGAAACACTTGACTGGAAGCCAGTTATTAATATTCATTCATCAAAATAAGCCTCTGCTGGATATACTGTACATAGTCCAGAAGTTTGAAACCATTACTGAAAACGCTTCTGTTTTGCATAATTTAATACATATTTTTAGCATAATTTAAGTCAAAAGTTAAAGCATTTTTCATGCATTGCAGAATTTCGGATCACACTTTATTAAGTTTATTCACACTTTAGTCTGTTTGTTGAATTTAAGTTACATTGCATCTACATGCCAACTAATTCTCATAAGATTATAAGTTGACTGTTAGGTTGAGGTTAGGGTTACTGTAAGTTGACATGAACTTACTAAGCAGTTAAATGTCTGTTGAAGGAGCAGTATCAACAAATATTAAGCAGACAGTCTACTAATACTCAAACATCAAAATAGAGTGTTACAGAATTTTGTAGTATTTAGTAGCTCGTTTTGTTTTAATAATAGCAGGCCTGTGTCTGTAAGTCTCTGATTAATGTAATTGCAGAGACATCATAGCTGAAGATTGTGTGGACATGTTTTCTTCAACATGCTGATGTTTGTGTGTGTGCCTTGTATTACTTACCTTGTGGGGGACCAAATGTTTCTATAAGTATAGCAACACCTGTAAAATTTTGACCTTGTGGGGACATTTTTTTATTCCTCTGAGGAAAATGCCTCATTTTTAAAAAGAATGAAGTCTTTTTTTTAATTGTTCAAAAATGCTAAATGTTTGGGTTAAGGGATAGGATTGGAGTAGGGGGATAAAATGTATATAGAATCATTATGTAAAATGTATTTATAAACTAATTTTGAGAGGATCATGTGCTTATGATTTACTATGGTCAGTCGTGCATTAGCTAATGTATGACTTATTAATTAGAAGATTCCTAACTCACTATAAATAACAAGAGTGTCTTACCTTAAACGTTAAGTGTCTTCCACCCCCACTCCTCCCCTTTTCCTTGACAGGGTGGCACAGCGGCCTAGTGGTTAGCACTGTTGACTCACAGCAAGAATGTCTCTGGTTTAGTTCTTTACCTAGCTGACATTTCTGTGCAGAGTTTACATGTTCTTCCAGTTCTCACGTAGGCTTACGCTGGTTTCTCTGGTTTCTTCCCACAGTCCAAAGACATGCAACATAATTATATTGACCAAACCAAATTGGTACCATAAACGAGCTTTTAATTAGCAGTATATCTTCGTAGCAACCCTTAATCTGCCATTTCCCTTAACAAGCAGGGGAGCTTTTGACAAACCTAAGCTCAAGCTCCTCTTTCGCCCTGCAGACGGGAGGAAGTCCCTAGCTCGAGGATCTTATGACCTCTGGGCTCTCTCCTGGGACAGCAAAAAGGCTGCATTTATTTAATCATAAATAGAGTAAACGTAAAGTTCCTCTGATACTTATTGTAGCTGTTTTTTTTTTTAATTTGATTACATTTTAATCATTCTAGTATGTATATCTAGTTTTCAAGAACATTTGTTATGATTAGCAGTGTTGGAAATCCCAGGTAGCAAAGGATTTTGGCCCAGATTTGGCATACAGCTGGCACAGCAGGCATTCATCTGGCAATGGCATACAGCATGTGGGCCATACATGGCGTAGGTTTGGCAGAGGTGACACCATCTTTAAGCTGGCACATAAGATTTGGGCCAGATCATATGTAATATTTGGCCCGGGTGTCAAAGATTTGTTTGTGCTTCATGTAAGTTTGGCCTATCTTGACCCTCTTAAAATACATTTAATAAAAAAAAAAAGAAATTACTAATAGGGTCGCTTTTAGAAAAAGCGCGGTTTATCAAATTCACTGCTGTCGTAACACACCATCATATCTGGCCCAGTTAATGCCCAGTTATGGGTTATTAACTTTGCTGAGACTAGGCCCAGATACAGTATGGTTCATGTTTGGCCCTTGTATGGAAGCCAGACTGGGTCCAATCATGCACAACAATTCACTGTCCCACACGGGCCAAGCAAAAGCTTAATGTGTGGGCCATATCTGGGCCAGAGATATTTTGGTATGTGGCATGCTTGTGCTTTTTAGTGATTGAGTAATTCTTTCACAAATCTTTCATAAACTACAAAAGCACAGCATTTATTTAAAATTCTGTATTAATAATAATGTATGTATTGTCAATTGATAGATTTTTGCAAACACACACACTCACACAAGCACATACTCATGCCCACACACAAATATACCAGTAATGTATACAATTTTTTTGTATACCAAATGTTTGACTGCTTGCATATATTTTGAGAAGTGTTCTGTCAAGAGCCTCCTTGTCCTCAGAAGAACAGGTTGAAGTGTAAGGTAGAGTAAACTCGACTGAGCTGTGAGAACATGTTGACAGTCTTTCCCATCTGTCTGTCTGAATCTTAAGTACATAGCAGGCTTTTTCAAGATCGAAACAGCAGTAACAGTTCTTTTCCATTAATCCAATCTTTAGTGTACGTTTTCCTCATAACTGGTTTTGGTAGTGTGAAATCTGATCTCATACATAATTACTACACGCATCACTTTTTATGTCACCCACTTGGAAATGTGTACAGGTTGATGGGACATTTACCACATTTTCTATAAAAACTAATATTTTGAAATGTATTTTGGCCATTTATTTGCACACCAATGGCTTTGGGAACTCTGTTTTCGGGACCTAAAAATGCTAACCTTTAGAAACACATTTTAAAATGCAAGTTTTAACCCCAATCCCAACCCATACCCTTATCCTCTCCTTGTAAAATACAACAAAAAATATTTTTAGACAACTGTGACTTCATGTCTATTACACACTTTATATAGTATTTAGTATGAAACTTTTCAAAACTGAAAATGAAAAATGTTGGCATAAAAACTGTAAAACTCCTGATGTGCAATTTGTCTTCTGGCAAAAAAAAAAAAAAAAAAAAAAGGATTAGTTGGGATTTGGAGGGATTATACAGGATATTTGCCTGAGAATGAAATTCATAATTTATTCATGTCATTCCAAACCTGTGTCACTTGTTTTGTCAATTAATAAAATACTGGAGTCCAAAACACATTTGTACCTGACTGATTTTTATTAAGTACACACATTATTACACATCGTATTTTTTTTTGTTTTTACGGTAAACTGCTGTATTTCTTGCCGTCATGGTGGCTCAGTGGTTAGCACTGTCACCTCACAGCAAGAGGATGTGGTTTGAGTCCCGGCAGGGCCAGTTGACATTTCTGTGTGGAGTTTCCATGTTGGTGTGGGTTTCCACTGGGTGCACCGGTTTGCCCCACTGTCTAAAGACATACGCTATAGGTGAATTGAAAAAACTAAATTGTTCGTGGTATTAGTGTAAATGAGTGTGTATGGGTGTTTCTCAGCACGGGGTTGCAGATGTAAGGGCATCCGCTGTGCAAAACATATGTTGGATAAGTTGGTGATTCATTCCACTGTGGCAACCCATGATTAACAAAGGGACTAAGCCAAAGGACAATCACTGAATGAACGCTGTATTTCATTCATTAATAATCCATTTTAATTCATCAGCATACTACATCATATACTTGTGAGGGTGAATTTAGCACAGAAGATTGGAGGCAGGGTTGGATTTAACCCACAAATTAAGTGCTTTGCACACACCTGGCAACCCGGGCTGCATTGTGTTACGTGTCAATCATTTGCTTGGCCAGGTGTGACATAACCGCTTTTTTGACTGGAGTTCAGAGGTTGCTGCTTCCAAAAGCAAAGGCTGCTCAAACTGCCACAACCGTCATCATTGTCATCGTTTATGCCATCCCCCCCCCCAAAAAAAACTAAGTTTCTTAGTTTCTTTAATAACACTCTATTACAAGTTTATTAAAAAGACACCTACATTTTTTTACCATGTTGTGATTTTTTTTCTTCTGTTGAATAAAAATCTTTTTTTACATTTATATGGTAGCAAATAGTTTGCTAATATTACAAATATATTTATACATAAACACTGTTTTCCATTCATTTATTAGCTAAATATTTTGCAGTGTTTGCATGCCCTTTACAGCATAGAATTCATTAAAACAAGTAAAATAACATTCATTACAAGTTGATTTTAAAGGGTCAAGAAAACACCAAAACACATTTTTTTTTAGATGTTGACAGTCATATATGTGTCCCAAGTTGCTAAAAACACTATTAGGACACATATATTTCACTAAAAAGTTAAAACTGTTTGTTTTTGCATCCTTTCGAGCAAATTTGTTCTAACCCTTTTAAAGGAAATTTTGAAGGTACGATACAGCCATGTGATCCTTTTGTAAATTCTAGCGTGAAGACTGGATGTCTGTACCGGCCGGTACAATGTGACGTTTTTGAGTTTTCAGCATTAATTCATGAGAAAGACTTGGTTCGAAGCAATCTGTCCGCTCTGTTTTTTACCTGTTACAATGTTCAGACAGCAGAGAGATGCCACGTTGTGTTGCCAAATGTAATTGAAACAAATGAAAGAAGAAGAACGGTTCAGAGACAAGGGTCGTCAGTGTTGCGTATGTAAATATGTCACAACAAAGGTTTTGTTTCCTTTTCCCCATGATGAGAGAGGACCCACGTTTGTGGATTACAGTAGTCTGCTAACGTGCGACAAAAATATGTTTGTAAAGAACATTTTTAATCTGGAAATGGTAAAATCCAGATTTACCACTCGTCTTTTAAAAAAGATGCAGTTGCAGTTTGTGTTGAATGTCCTGTCTCCAAGAATTTGGTAAGAGTGTGATCGGTGTTCTTTGTTTATGTTTATTCAGAGGGCAAGTTTAGTTAGTGTTGTCAGCAGAACTCCTTCAGATTTTAAAGACATACTTTAGTCAAAATGATTTAGTTACTAAGTTTACAGGACGTTAATATCCCTACAATATTATGGACTGTAAGAGGCTCAACAAATGTAAACATGTAAACACCTTAATCAAACTATTAGAGTTGTGTTTTACCGTATTTTGTGACATGATACACATGTCTGTTTAATGCTATTCTCTGCACCTACAGAGCGTCTGCATCTATCGAGAAATGTGGAGGGATTTTTTTTCTCCCATACGGCGTGCAGTATCAAATTCGGTAACACTTTACAATAAGGTTCATTAGTTAATGCATTTACTAACATGAACTAATCATGAACAACACTTGTACAGCATTTATTAATCATAACTGAACATTTACTAATGCATTATTAACATCCAAGTCCATGCTTGTTAACATTAGTTAATGCACCATGAGTTAACACGAACTAACAATGAACTACTGCATTTTTATTAACTAACGTTAACTAATATGAACAAATACAGTTGTAAATGCATTGTTCATTGTTTGTTCATGTTAGTAAATGCATTAATTAGCATGAACTAATGAACGGTATTGTAAAGTGTGACCTCAAATTCCATTAAAATACACTCTTCCAGCAGTTCCTCAGATCCAATATCTTATTTGTCACAGGGGGCATGCATGAAATGTTCCTGAATGAAAATGAAAGTGCCAAACTGCAGTTAAAGTCGACAAATTAAGATTAAAACACCCAAAATTACATGAAACACCCCAGGAAATGTGGTGCATAGCCCTTTAAAAAAAGCACCTAATTAGTTTTGCATTTTTTTCCAGTTAAATAAAAGACTATTTTCTAGTCATACATTTCATCATCAAGGATTCCAAAAAATAGTATTAAAATCTTGTCTCGTCTCGTTCTTGTAAACCCAATCTCATGTCTCATCTTGTGAAGTAAGCATCTCATCACACCCCTATCATATATAAATATAAAAAGTAACATAGCAGGCAGTGGTTTCTGATAGTGTTATAGACATTCAAATATCATAGCAAATATACTTAATTAAAATCAACAGTCATGGAGTTTTTTGGGGACAACGTAATTGTTTTATGTTCAGTCCACTATAATTTGTAAAAACAATTAATTTAACCTAATTTGTGTCAACGTGAAGAGATTTGTGTGGAACCCTGCATTTTTACAGTGAAATTAGTACTATAATAGTGATAAAAAGGTAGGAGTTTTACTGTAGCATTTCACATTTTTCTTCCATTTAAATATTTGACATATTTTACAGTGAAAAACAGAGTTTGGATGATCACAGTTTTGATGAACGATTCCTTTAATGTTCAGTGTTCTGAGAGCAGTGTACAGTATAACGTCTAATTATAGATTGCAACTGTGGATTAAAAGGCCAGCAAGACAGATTATCTAGCATGAAGTCTTAATTGGTCCATAAACACACAATGTAGAGAAATTTCTGAATTTCTTAAGCTGATTATATAAGGGTTAAAACAAGTTTCTGTGGCAGGCACATTAAACATCTTGTAAAAGGCATGCGAATCATGTTTCAGGCCACATTTTTCCTGTTTCCTGTTTTCTGAGCTCCTGTTTTCTGTGCATGAAGAACAATCAACTGAAATGTACTGAGTCGCGCTTAAAGAGGGGATTTGTGCATTTTCTATTATCAACTTAATTGCAGGCTCTCGCTGATTTATTTTCACACGTCTACATCTCATTTTTTTGTGCCGCTGAATATGCTGTTACATGAACATCTCTGAACAAACAGGTGTATATGCTCCCATGCAACTGAAGGTTAAGTGATTGTTAAAAACAAGACAAAAGCACACCCTATCAAGGTCGCTTTCATGAACGAGGTATGATGCAAAACATATGATCATTAGCATTCGACCATGGACTCTACATATCGATTGCGGCCCTCTTCAGAATATGCTGATTGTGTGTAGGTGCTTTAAAACGTTTGTGTTCACATGGTGCTGTGAATTATTCATTTGACAACACTGTAAATTATAAGGTAAAAAGGCGACAGCTGTTGTTGTCAGAAGTTTACTGTTGAATACGGTAGGGACCATAAATTTATTTTATTTTTTTAAATTATGGTAATCTACCAGATTTAATCAATTTATACAATGTTAATACACCAACTATTTGAAGTTCTAAGATATGTAAAATGTAATTTTATTACACAGAGAAAAAAACAAATCAAAAGCATGTGAGGATGAGAACATCATAGGCTCATTGTAAAAATGTCCCCCTATATGCATTTTTGGAGATCGCAAATAATGTAATCAGAAGTATGGTTGCATTTCATTTTTAAAATGAACGATGCAGTGCAGTATGACGCTGTTGATTTTTGTGCTTACCAGCTGAGTGTTTACCTCCGAATGGACGGCTTTCATTGGCGAACTTGCGATGCAGAGAGTAGTTGTGCACGATGACAGGGATCGAGACCGGCGAGGAAAGGTTCCAGAAAGATAAAAACAGAAGCCAAAAAATAAAATAAACATGTAAAAGTGATAAAATCTGAAAATGTGGTAAAAAAAAATCAGGCTGCTGCGAGGGCTTTCCTTTTGAAATTAGATTGCTTTTTAAAACACTATCTCTTGGGTTTAGGGAAGGTGGTGTGCTGGTCAGAACAGCTGAAACAGCTGTGATTTTGAAAAAACTATTGGTTAGGTTTAGGGAAGGAGGAGAATGGGTCAGTCGATCGGTCAGTCAGTCAGTCGACAGCGGCCACTGGTGGTTTTACGCAAGAACAGCAGGTGAGAATGTGTAATGGTTGTAGGTGTGTGCACACTTCTGGTACTGTCTATGGCTATTCACCACAGCTATATCTAAGCTGCAGTCCATTGTTACATTGCCACTTCGTTAGTGTTTTTCATGTTACTCTGTGTCTTGCTAGGATTTCAGTGATCTGTCTCTGGATTTCTGGACTGTTTGCCTGGTTATCGGCTAACCTGTGGACACTTTTGGCTCATGTTTTGTCACGTCTTATGAACTCTTGTTTTCACTATTTTTGGATTCTTTTTACTCTTTTACTTTGGCCACCGGTCAATAGTAAATTAACTAAATAGTAAGTACACTTGCATCTTGGATTCATCTCTGTATTATAATTATTATTATTTACGTGAGCATTACAGAATGGCCCTCGCAAGAGAAATTTGAGATTTTAAAAAAGCATACACCTCTACGCAGCCTTTGGTAGATTGAAAAAACAAAAACTGCAAAAAAATTACCTCCTGTGACATATTTGGTGCTCTCCAGAAATATATATATAGTGGTACGTTTCCAGAATGAGCCTGGGTTGGATGAGAAAGTCATATGATAAAGCAATCACAAACAGCTTTTCCACAAGCTGAGAAACATACTAATATACACTGTTAGACCTTACCAGGCTTTTTTACAGTAGAACACTGGCAACACTGTTGCCAGATACTCACTGTAAAGATTTGGTTGCAGTAAGTAACTGGCAACAGTGTTGCCAGTTATTTACTGTAACCTAACCATTAAAGTGAGTAGCTGGCAACAGTGTTGCCAGTTAATTACTGTAATAGAGCAGTAGTGGTAACTAACTGGAAACTGTGTACAGTTAATTACTGTACTGTAGTGTTACAACTTACAGCATTATACTGCATACACATTAATAGTATGTCATAGTGTTACTAAAATTAATTAGTATTATTACCTGTTATTAAAAATAGAAGGCATAAAAATTCTGACAAATTTATTTTATTGTTTTGGCAGCAAACAAATATACAACAGAAAATATATAACAAATTAAGAAACCAGCAGATATAAATATCATCTTACATATTAATGAGAGCCACAAGTCTGCACAGTAAGGCTGTGGTCACACTAATGTTTGAGTATGCGAAATTCTGTCATATGGCTCTGCGTAAAGGAGTGGGATTAAACAAAATAATTAGAGATTGAAAAAGCAAGCGACTGGTCCATAATTTTTGTTCAGAGAGGTCATGATTTGATCTTTGATTGGTCTCAAGCAATCACATGATGCAGGTCAGAGTTCTCCAAGCTTGAACTTTCCAATACTGCGAAATTTTTTACTGCTGTAAAATTTGTCACATGAGATTGCATTCCAGGTCTGCAGCATTCACATATGTATGAATGGAAGTCTATAGGGAGAAAAGTGCAGTGTGACCGGGACTTTAAGCTGTAACTCTAATTAAACACACCTGATAAAACTAATTAAGGCTCGTTAGAAATCTACAGGTAATGTTGAATCAGGGTGGGAACTAAACTCTGCTGCCCTGCAGTTCTCCAAGAACTTGGAGTTTGACCCCCATGGTATATAGCAGGGGTGCTCAATCCTGTTCCTGGAGATCTACCTTCCTGCAGATTTCAGTTGCTACCCATAACAAACACACCTGCCTGTAATTATCAAGTGGTGTTCAGGTCCTAATTAATTGGTTCAGGTGTGTTGCAGTGAAACGTGTAACTCTCTCCTCAATGCGAACCATGCATAAAAAACTGAACAGCAAATAACACAAAATAATTATTTTATTTTTTAAATTATTTAAAAAAGGCATATGAAAAGAACACATAGATAGAGATATAGATAGAAACATGTTTGTCAAACACAGGCACATACTGTCAATTCTCAATAAAAAGTTTAAAATAATTATAAAAAAACAAAAATAAAGTCGGCAACACAGAGTATCCAAAGGATCCAATCTTTTATTGTAATACTTATTATTTACTTTAAAAATCTCATGACAACAAACATTTATATTGTTTCTAATGTAAATTCATAGGTGGAAACACTGCTCTGAAATCTGAAATAGCAACAAACTCACAACCTGGGACCTGACAGTGGAGCTTTTGTGTGTGTATGGTTATGTGTATCATGTTTTTGTGATTCCCTGTGATGATTTCTGTGCACATGTTACCTTACTAAGGTGATAGAATTTAATGGTTTTTATGTGCATTAAAACTGCTTATTTGCCAGAAAGATACATGAAATGTTAGCATCTGTACATTATGACAATATGCAATATCCAATAAATAAATATACTTAAATAAAAGTAATGTAAGAAGTTATATGAGGAGAGGCTAACTAGCTAACAATGTAGCTTTCAACACATTTCAAGATAACTACAATATAACTTAAAACACAGCCTTATTTTAGAAACCCTCAAAATTAATTTGAACACATTTTACTTACTCATTGTAGATTCTTATTTAAAGCTTAAAACATATCAGACTACATTTGAATTGATGGACAGAGAATAGAGCACACAGCAGTAAACAAATCAAACTCGTGGCTCCCTTAAAGGGCCAGCATTTTCTGAAAACTTTTTCTAAAACTTTTTTGTTAAGAACAAGACAGCCTATGGGAGTGTCTGGTGATGCCTAAATCATTGTTTTCTGCCTTTAAAATGCACGTCTCTATGATTAGCAACATAAAGCATCAGAGTAGATGGGACAGTACTGGTTGAACAGTAATTTGTCATTTATTGTCACAGTTACTACCTGTAATGTGTACGTAAAGTAGGTTATTGTAATTTATCATTTGCACTACACAATTTAATACAACGTCTGCTCCTTTTACAGTAAAATACTGGCTATTTTACAGTTATTTACTGCATAATCTACAGGGTAACAGTGCAGTTAAGCTTTAACCTTAATTAAACACACCTGATCAAACTAAATCTAAAGATAACATGTTGAAGCAGGGCTGGAACTAAATTCTACTAGGCTGCAGCCTTCCAGGAGTTTAACACCCCTGGTACATAGTATATTTTCAAAGCAACTGCCTACATGTATCACAATTATGCACATATCGTTTAATAAAAACAATAAAAATATACAAACTTTATCCAAAGCAAAAAATAAAAAATAAATAACAATAATAATAATAATAAATAATCTGATTCTCATGTCGTTCCAAATCTGTAGTAATAATAAAAAACACAAAAAAATAACATGGTTTATACATTTATTTAGGAAAGCCTTTATACTATACTGTTAATGCCACATTAACTTACTTCCTTTGAAGTTTTCCAGACAAATTCATTGAGTCTCTGCAAAAATGTATGTGCGTGCTGTTTAAGATGTATATATATTTTTATAAACATTTTTACTAGTAATTTAGCAATGCTTGTTTATGGTTGAACAGTAATTTCCCAGTTATTATCACAGTAAATATCTGTAATGGTACATAGAGTAAATTACTGTAATTTATTCTTTGCACTACAGAATTTCATACAAATCCTGCTCCTTTTACAGTAAAATACTGTTTCTTTTCATTACAGCTAAACACTGGCTATTTTATAGTTATTCACTGCATAATCTACGGTAAGGGTTAACAGTGTATAAAAGGGGCTCTTTGTAATTCACACAACTGATAAACACCATCATGGTAACATAACATTTAAGTAATGTATACAAAATCAAGTATAATCAGTGGTGTAATAATGTAACAAATTACAAACACTCAAATGACTGTAATTGAGTAGGTTTTCTCAAGAATTTTACTTTACCAAGTAGTTTTAAATTTGTGTATGTTTACATTTACTTGAGTACATTTTAGTGTTGTATCGGTACTTTTACCCCACTATTTTTCTTCAACATGAAGTCACTGCTTATTTTTTTTATGGTGATTGGTTATGAAGTAGAATCAAGTAGTGTGATTTCTGTCAAATCAAGTGGCATCATACTGAACAACCTTAAGACAGAGAAGACAAAAAATGGTGCATTGACCAAGATGCTGTCTAAATCATGGTTGCCCAAACACTTTCATATGAAGGGTCAAAAACCAAATGTCATTGAGAGCTGTAGGCCGAAGGTAAATATATCAAACTAAATCACTTTAGAATTGCTATAATAATATATATTTTTTTAGTTATAACCTATTACAATAAAAAATTTTATGACACAGTGGAGTTTAAAGCTGAATTCTAGTCAATCATATTTTGTCTTCATTTGCTCACTGATGTCTCTGCGTTGTGCTCTAACACAAATCATTTACTGAAACATTTACAGTAATTTCGCTTAGCTGTTTGGGGTTTGGCAAACAAAAAACAAACAAACAAAAAGTTTGATTTGATTAAAAATTGCTCTTACTCCCATGGCCGTGTATATCAAAGTTAATATTTAGCCGCACCATGTTGGTGTTTCGTGGCATCTAATTTTTACAAGGTGGGTAGTTAGCCCAATGCTCAACCCCAAACCTGGAGGACCAAGACATACACAAATAAACTATAGACAATTTAGCTTACACGATTCAACTAGTACATGTCTTTAGACTGTGGGGGAAACTGGAGCACCTGGAGGAAACCCATGCGAACACAGGGAGAACATGCAAACACCACACATAAATGCCAACTGAATCAACCAGGGCTTGAACCAGTGACCTTCTTGCTGTGAGGTAACAGCACAACCAACTGCGCCACCGTGCTGCCCATTTAATTAGAAATTACCGTCTCTAAACCATCCCCATCATTCTCCCTCTCTTGTCAGATGGGATGGTGAGGTGCCAAATTTAGCCTGCGGGCCCTAGCTTGGCCATCTCTAGTTTAGATGCATGTCACTGATGAAAAGATTATGAATGCCCATTGTATGATGACTGAAATTGCCTATACAATAACCAAATGCACTACAGAATGTTACGTTTTCACACACATGCACAAATTGCATGTAAACATCAACCTTTCACAGTATAATACTCACCACTCTTGAGTAATATTAAAAGGGCTACATTTTACTCATACTTTGAGTAATATTTACAAGAAATACTTTTACTCTACTTGCACTACATTTTTCAATTAATTAAATTCATCTTTATTTCTATAGGGCTTCTACAATATAGATTGTGTCAAAGCAGCTTAACATAGACGTTCTAGTCAATTAAAACTGTGTCTGTGGGACAACTCTTACTTTGGGGTAAGTAATGGTTCTTATTCTTGAGTATGATTTTTTTTAGTACTCTTTCCATCACTGAGGATGATGTAAAGAATTCTGAGAAAATACATTTACGGATATTCAACGTATATATCTAGCAAAATGTACTGTTGACTGGGTTACAAATTTTTACCGTAGCATTTTTTACAGCATTTTATAACCATTCCAATCACAGCCATTTTTTTTAACAGATTTAAAAAAAAAAACGGAATTGTATTCCGACCTAAAGAGAATTAGTGGATAATATGTTTAAAGAGCTAACTGTTAGCATTGCCATTCACCTCAGTGGTCGATTGGCCAGAAAGTGATTCCCTGGAAGTGCATGATATTAATTTGTTGATGTAGTCTGATGAGCTGTAAATACCATTTATATGACTAATTTCTACTGGAAAATGTCATGAAAATGTTGCTTAATGACACACAGTTCTAGACCCTTCTCTGCATGGCGACTCCCCTTGACTTGTGACATTTAAAGGCAGCATGATGTAACGCAGATTCACATTTTAAGAGCTTTCCAAATAAATTAGTTAACTGTATAAAACTTATAATAAAATATTCAACATAGGCTCATTGGAAAATGGTGACATTTCTACACAATAACGCATGGCTTTCGCAATACTTTCAAAGTTAAATGTGAGTGCTCAGCACTCAGTGAAAGCAAGTTTAGTTTAATTGAAAACATATGAACAGGAATCTGGCAGTGTTTTGTTATGTTGGTTGTTGTATGTATGATAGCCGTTCAGAAATTAAATGTTCAGCGAGTGGAACTTAAAGGTCAGTGCTATATGGCATTGGAAAATAACATATAAACTGTGTTTTCCCTTGCTGGTTCAACTCCACAATTCTCATCTGAGACTTTTTCCAAATATCCAGTCTTTTAATCCAGATTGGAGATAATGTATGTATTATCTAGCATCTGCTTTGCATTTCTCTAGAGAGAACATTTTTCCCCCAATTTGTTCCAGAAAAATCCTTAATAAAAAAACTCAAGAGGTCATTAGTGTGTATTATTTATTCAAACATCATTTTCATCCTAAGAGCACGCAAACATGCTGAATATCAGGTAGATTGCTATAAATAATATACAACTTATTTAATGATAAATAGAATGCTTTTTCCATCATGCTGAATCATAGAAGTTGGTTGTTTTAAACACTTGACTGCTGTTATGTAGGGCGAAACCTTGTCATTAATGCTATAAATTGTTGCGCTATGAATCTTTATGCCTGCATGCTGTAACCTTAAGCAACATGATTGCTTTTTTTACATGGATAAAGCTAATTTCTGTGCATCATTGAAATGCTTCTTTTGTAAAAAAAAAAAAAAAAGCTTGATTCATGCAAGAAGCCAAAGTTGAAGGAGGAAAACTGATTACAGAAAGGATTTAATAAAATGTGTGAATGGAAAGGCGTTCTCTCCTGTAGTTAAATAATCTGTACCATTCTGCACAAGTATTCACCCACACATGATGTAAAATGAGCCACAGTGGCTCAGTGGTTAGCACTGTCACCTTACAGCAAGATGGTCACTGGTTCGAGTCCCGGCTGGGTCAATTGATATTTTTGTGTTTAGCTTGTATGTTCTCCACATATTGGCGTGGGTTCTAAGACATGTGGTATAGGTGAATTAGGTAAGCTAAAATTGTCCATAGTGTATGTGTGTGAATGAGTGTGAACGAATATTTCCTAGTGCTGGGTAGCAGTTGGAAGGGCATTCGCTGTCTAAAACATATGCTGGATAAGTTGGCGGTTCATTCTGCTGTGGCCACCTTAGATGAATAAAGAGACTAGCCCAAAAGAAAATGAATGATATAAAATGATCTCTCTTTTTTTGTATTTATAGGGATAAAGATTCATTTTGGGGGTCTTTAATAGTTTTAAAGCATGGAAAAAATTATAAGCAGAAAACTTCAAAAACAAGTATTGGTTTATCATTAATCTGCCCTGCAATCATAACTTGGGTGAAAGTAAATAACAAATGTGCTTTTAAGAGCCACTATTGCATTCAGTTCAGCTGTTTTTTTTTGTTTTTTTTTTTAAATAAAAACTGTAGGTTAAGCAAGTTTGATGATACCAGTATTAAAATAAACTTCTACTCACACATAAAAACAAAAAAACAAAAAAAAACTGTAGTAAACTGTAGTAACTGTAGTAAAACTGTAGCAACGTAGTTAGAGCAAATGTAACATGTATTGTTTTTAAACATCTTTATTCGCTTAATAAGTTGCAATGTATTAGTGACGTGTGAAATACTCTTTGCGGGAACAAGTCGCTATACATCTGAATAGAGAAAATATTGATTTATGACCCCTTTTATTCATATCATAGTGGATTTTATAAAAAATCAAGGTGTACACATCAGTCTCTGGACTTGCTGCACCACAGACACCAATATTTGAACAATTTATAAAACAATAATCACTTTCTGGCCATCAGATATTAGGCATGGATATACAGTTGAAGTCAGAACTATTATCATTCCTGAATTATTAGCAATTTCTGTTTAACAGAGAGCAGTTTTTTTCAACACATTTCTTAACATAATAGTTTTAATAACTCATTTTTAATAGCTGATTTATTTTATCTTTGCCATGATGAGAGTAAATTATATTTTTCTAGATATTTTTCAAGACACTTCTATGAAGCCTAAAGTGACATTCAAAGGCTTAGCTAAGTTAGTTAGGTTAACTACGCAGGTTAGGGTAATTAGGCAAGTTTTTGTATAACGATGGTTAGTTCTAGAAAAAAGGTTTTGGCATTCAAACATAAGTTCAACAGTTCACACTTAGTTGATTGATTATAAAGCTTGTTTTACATGCTGTCCCGGGACAGAGCCCTGAGCTCATAAGATCCTCAATCCCAGGGCTCCCTTCTGTTTGCAAGACGAGAAGGGAGTTTAAGCTTAGGTAGATATCAAGAACTCCCCTACTGTAGTAGCTAATTAACAGATAGTGATTGCTCCTAAGAAATAACTACTTATTAGAAGCATGTCTATGGTGCCGATTTGGATTAGTCAGTTAACTTAAGTTGCATGTTTTTGGATGGTGGGAAGAAACCAGGGAACCCGGGGGAAACCTACGTGAGCAGGGGGAGATTGTGTAAACTCCACACAGAAACGTTGGCTGGCTTGGTATGGACTAGAACCAGTGACATTCTTGCTGTGAGACAACAGTGCTAACCACTGGACCACCGTGCCACCCATCTAGTAAAGGAGGAGGAGTTGTGGTGGAAGTGGGGATTCTACAAAACAAAGATGGCTGTTATATGAAACGTAGGGTATTTACTGGAACTTAGTGGCTTAGGAATCGTTTGATTGGTGAATTATAAATTGAATAATGCGGGACCGGCCGCAAGCAATCATAAGCACGTGATCCTCTCAAAATCCCACGGGAACGCAGGGAGAACGTGCAAACTCCACACAGAAACGCCAACTGAGCCAAGCCGAGGTTCGAACCAGTGACCCAGCGACCTTCTTGCTGTGAGGCGACAGCACTACCTACTGCACCACTGCGTTGCCCCCCTCTCAAAATTTGTTTAGTAATAAACTTCACTAATAATTTTACTCTGAAAATACATGACAGAACAATAAATCAATAAATAAAAATATAAGAATGAATAAAAATGTATTTGTCTAATGTAAATCTAAGCTACATATTAGCTAAGTGTTTCCCTTTTAAAGAGAGCAAATGTAGTCAAAGACTGTTGAACCTTTGGTTGAAAGCTACTTTTGATCAACTATATTACAAAATTATTTGATGTTTTCAGTTTTTTTCTTCTCGCTACAGTAGAAATGTTTATATTCCATACAAAGTATGAAGCTGATTGGTCCAGTTCTTGTCTCTGTGCTCACAGCATTCTTTCAACTGGGTGCGCCCGAAGGCGTGAGCACATAACTCTGCACGCTTCCATTGGAGTTTAGTTTCAACTTTAATTAAATCCACCTGATCAAACTTATTAAGTCCTTCAGGTTTGTTTGAGACCTACAGGTAAGTGTGTTGGAGCAGGGTTGGAACTACACTGTGCAGAGTTGCAGCCCTCCAGGAACTTGAATTTACACCTGTGGTGTACAAGCTTGGAACTTTAAACTGGTGTACAGCTGACATAACGCTGTTTTAATGTAGTTGCAGCAGTTTTGTTCCGTGCAGAAACACGGTGTTAAGAAGCCTTTACGATTAATTAACTGTGTTGAATTAAAGTGCGATTAATAGTGAAATCAGTTAATCGTTGCTTCCAGAGTTACAGCTTCTACCAGTGCCATGCTAATAATCAAAAATGGTCTCTCACAACATATTTTTTTTCCCTCTTAAAATAAATGTGGTCTTTGTTGAAAATAAAAGACTTTACAAATCCCGTTTCACCTGCTAGCATACATGCTAACATTCCTATCACACTGAAAAATGAAATGGGTCTTCCACATTCCTGCACAAAGTAAAATGTTATAAGTAACGAATGCTGCACTTCTCTACGTGCTGTGATTGTGTTTAGTTAATAACTGTGTTAGCTGCATCTCTCTGGTGGGCCTTATCATCATGGAAACAGTTGGCTTAAACGTCCCTTCCCCCAATCTCTATTTAGACAAGCTAAGAATTTGGCAACAAGAATGGTCAGTAAATAAAAGGCGTTTACAGCACCTCAGCCCTCATCTGCTTTATGACCCGCAGCTGTCATTCCAGGAAAAGTAGGTTTGAAGGAGAATGGCATATACTGGGTGCCTGCTTGCCATAAAAAGATCAAACCAGGCAAGGTTTGCCAGAAATTTGCCACCATCTTCACCGTGACCTTGTTGAAACCTGCCGTCTCATAGCTCATGGGCATTTCTGACCCTTGCTCTGACTGTTGTGGCTGCGTGACTGACATGTAATTTAAAACAGTCTAGTGCTTCCAGTGTGATGATGAAATGAATTACACTTAATGGAAAATTGCTTTAGAGTATTTTTGTAATCATTGAATTGTTTTTTTTTATATATATACATTAATTAAAGTGAAGGCATTTAGAAGGTATTTAGATGATTTTGGTTTTAAATGAATGCTGAGCTTTCTATTAATCAAAGAATTCATAAAATAAGTAAATACATACAGTGCATGCATAGTTACAACATTATTCGAATACTGGATTATTAATTATCCCTTTGAAATTTTCAAATATTTCTTAAGTGCTGTTTAATGGAGATTTAAATGAGTTTAAATAACTCATTTCCAATAACTAATGTCTGCACGATGACAGCATACTGTTTTACAAGATACAATTATTCAGCTTAAGGTGTCATTTAAAGGCTTAACTACGGTAATTAGGTTAATTAGGCAAGTTTGGCTAATTAGCATACTGCTGGAATACTAGTAATGACTGTGAAAACATTTCCTTGTTAAACATAATTTGGAAAATATTTGAAAAAATAATCAGAACTCGGTTTCATAATAATAATAATAATCAGAAAACGGTTTCATATGTTTACCTTTTTTTCAGTCACTGACGAGCATTTATCAAACCAGTTGTCCCATTTTCACAACTCTAAACACAATTAGCACAGCATCCGTCTTTTGACATTGACCATTCACACCTATTTTCACCCAATATGCTGTCAGTGAACACATTTCCACAATGCTTACATTTTCTTAACAGACAAGCTATACCATTGGTCTTGATAATGCTTTGTGTAGTTTCGATTGCTGTTCTTCATCTTGCAGGATATGTGAGCTATTTTGCAGTTTGGGTGTGTGGTTTTGTGAATTGAGTTAAGTATTTTTATAAAACTAGACTAGTTTGAAAAATTGTGTGTTAGCCATTGGAAAAAAACTGCAATCAGTTTGAAATGATACAAGTGTTTAAGATTGACAACAGCAGTGTGTAAATAAAGCAAATAGATTTATATTGAATGAAGCATGTGTGTTCCGTTCGGTGTCAAAGTTGTGTTTTGTTATATTGTTGTAAAGTTTTGAATGAAGTGTTTCATTTTCCAAAAGAACTGATGTGTTCTGCTGTTTGTGTGTGTGGATGTGGAAATTCTGTGTTGTGTTTTGACAAAATGAGCCTTAATTTCAAAGTTGTGCTTAAGCAATCCCAAAGTAACTTAACAATAGTGTACATATCACATTACATGACCAAAGCTAAAACTGGTGAAAAAAATCACTTGTACACTTACCTGTTTGTTTGTCTGTTCATTTATTTAGTGATGTTTATTCTTTCTATAACTTTTTAGATATATTTCTAGACATCTAGTGACTCGGATCTAAAACACATGCAAATCATGCTAAAATCATAAGAGCATACTGTACCAAACACATACTGCAGTATTCCTTCTCAGATTTTACTGTTGTAATTGCTAAGATTTATTTCGTATTTCAGTATTGATTTTTTAAATTCCATCACAGTTCGGTCTATATTGCCTAAGGAAGCACCACATACTGTAAGAGGTTTTATTGATTGATTGACTTATGGTCGGAAATGCACCCAATCAAATATTGAGCAACATGATCGATGACATCCTTTAACTACTTAGACAGGGCTGCAAACTGAATGGATAAAATTATGCAACCACCCCCCACCCTCCACACACACCAGCCCCTAAATATATGATACAGGTATACCTAAATCTAATTATTATTTTCAGTTTACACTTACTTTAAAATGACTGCTGCTGTCTGCCACTAACAATATTCATAATATAAGATAAAAGCACAGTTCTTGATTCATTTCTGAAAAACTTTATTTACTTACAGTATATGATTTATTTATATTTAATTCGTGCAGCAAAGAAATTCCACTGTTGTTTAACATGTCATCTCACTATTCTAATTCTGCACACCCCAAAAAATGTGTTGGTTTTACTTAATGTGATTCATTCATTCATCTTGTCGACTCTATTAATCCCTCTATTAATCCAGGGTCGCCACAGCGGAATGAACCGCCAACTTATCCAGCACATTTTTACACAGCAGATGCCCTTCCAGCCGCAACCCATATCTGGGAATCATACACACACACACACACACACTCACACACACACACTCATACACTACGGACAATATTAGCCTGCCCAATTTACCTGTACCGCATGTCTTTGGACTGTGGAGGAAACCCAAGCGAACGCAGGGAGAACATGCAAAATCCACACATAAACACCAACTGAGCCGAGGTTCGAACCAGCGACCTTCTTGCTGTGAGTTGACAGCACTACCCACTGTGCCACTGCATCGCCCTAATGTGATTTAAATGAGTCAAAATGTGTCATAACTAAATTATTTCAGCATACAGTATTTTAGAATTAATTTTAAACCCCTGATGTTAAATCATTCTCATTTGTATGACCATTTTCTGTAAGTGTTGTACTTCGATCTTAACAACTACTTTAATAATGGTGTTGACTGAGATTGATTTCAGAACTAGCATTAGCATTGTTATGGCTCACTGAGTAAAACAACAAACATTTATGATAATAAAGCTGCCTGAATGCAAGGCGGTAACCTCAAAACTCAAAACCTTTCATTTAAACTCTTCTAAATCATCAGACAAGATCAACTAGATTAACCTGTAACAAGCCTTTCTCTTACCTTAACACATTCATTCATGCATTCATTCATGCATTCACTTATTTTCTTTTTGGCTTTATTAATTTGGGGTACCTTTGTTTAATCTGGGGTCGCCACAGCGGAATGAACCACCAACTTATCCAGCATATGTTTTACACAGTGGATGCCCATTCATCTGCAACCCAACATCGGGAAACACCCATACCCTTCTACATTCACACACATACATACGGCCAAGTTAGCTTACTCAATTCACCTGTACCGCATGTCTTTGGACTTGTGGGGGAAACCGGAGCACCCGGAGGAAACCCTCGCAAACACCGGGCTAGAACCAGTTACCATCTTGCTGTGAGGTGATCATGCTACCCACTTCGCCACCGGGCTGCCCTATCTTAAAACACATAAGATTATTTATTTTATTGTCAACAGTATTTCCTCCTAATGCAACCCCACACAAAGCATACCTGGAACTGCACATCCACTAATCAGGTGGTTACACCAACACAATTTCTTCATGTTGTCCTAACACAAACTTAACACAAATTTAAGTGTAATGAACATAAGAAAGTCCAAAAAAAAATAGATAGATGGGTTCCCAAGTTAGTGCACTCTCACAGCTGACTTGTGCCAAGAAGGGGATCCACTGGTAAAACATATGCCAGAGTAATTGGTGGTTCATTCCACTGTGGCAACCCCCAATAAAGCAAGGAATTGTGAGTGGGTTTGAGGAGGGAAAGTCAGTAAGTTTTAACAAGCAGCAAAAACATTTTTTGTACAGTGCATCCGGAAAGTATTCACAGCGCTTCACTGTTTCCATTTTTTTTTTTTATGTTACAGCCTTATTCCAAAATGGATTCATTTTATTTATTTCCTCAGAATTCTACACACAATAGCCCATAATGACAATGTGGAAAAAAAATATTTAAAAAAAATATTATAATTGTTGCAAATGTAATTAAAATAAAAACCTTGTACATAAGGTGCATCAACAAAGTATTGAGCAAAGACTATGAATACTTATGTACATGTGATTTTTTTCAGGTTTTTTATTTTTAATAAATTTGCAACAATTTCAAAAAATCTTTACGTAGCAAGCTAAGCCAAAAGCTACATGGCAAAAGTAGCTTAGCTGCATTTAGGCTCATTTTTCTTTTAAATTTAAGCTACTTCAATCCAAGTTCTATCTTATTGATCAGTAAAACCGACAATGAAACATAAGCGGCATAAGTGTTAAGTTCAGTTATTTACAGCAAATAATATACAAATTTTACAAGACAGCAAAAAATTCGAGAAATCCTGTGTTGCACATTTAAAATACTATAGTAATGTCTAGTTCAGGGAAATATATAGAAAAAATATATAGTATACTACACTATTAAAGTACCACAGCAACATTTTTCAATCAATCGTAACTCTTTAGATCGCTGGATCTCACATACAATACTTATGGACTACAAATCTGCCATTTCTGGATTACATTTTCATATATGCAACACCGCTCACTGATGCACATGCTTCCTCATTTAGACTGATTACACTCGCACCACCTGAAGATTGTCACAGACTGATTACACATACTATTTAAGCAGCACACACACTCACTCCCATTGCCGAGTCTTGTTAGCCGTTTAGTGAAATTTACAACGCGTTATTCTTATCTTGTTTTCCCGTGTTTTGAACTTAGCCTTGTTTACCTTTTTGTCTCAGTCTGCCACCTGCCTTCTGACCTCTCGCCTGTTATTTTGACTATGTTTCTGGATTGCCTTATACACCTGTTTGCACCCGTATTGATTATTGCTTGCCTGACTATCCGAATAAACCTGCACGTGGATCCAAACCTCAGATGTCAGTGTCACTCCCCATGTTACAATTTACATTGAACTACCATATTATTTTTCCATATAAATGCACTTGGGCACATTTACAGAACAAACAGTGAATGCATTTAAAAACTAATTAAATTCTAAATTTAACTCAAGAACACAGCATTAAGCAAGTTTCTCGTGTCAGCCCAATGGTTGATTGGCGACCTCACAGACCAGAGATAGGTGGCAGTAACTCAAAAAAAGGGTGTTCGTGACCACTGTAAAACAAGAAGAAGAAGAGGAAGAAATCCTCATTCTCGCTATAATATGGATTTACTTTCATCGGCCAGACACCGGCTTCACAGCTCCATGAATGGTGGTGGCGTCGCTTAATGATTCGCACTCGATAAATGTAGGTTGTATGGATGCTACTTGCTTACAATAATAGCTTTGCTACCGAAGAAAAGCTATTTGATTCAGAAAGTAGCGACATAACAGCCGTGCTACTGAGAAACACTATGTTTATAATCATATAATAACACAAATATTATGTATCTAAAAATGTATTATTTGCAATCGTTGGGGTACGTAACTTGCCAATGCTCAAAAATTGTGAATAACATCTAATGCCGCAGTCACACTACAGTTTAAGCGTGCATAATTCGTATGGTGCTACCAAAAGGGGTGGGATTAAACGAGATGATTGGACATTTTAAAAAGCTAGCGATTGGTCCTTAATTGAAATTTCTGTAAAGAGAGGTCATGTTGATCTTCAGTTGGTCTCATGGATTCACGTGATGTGATTTCGCAGGTCAGAATGCACAAACCTTAAACTTGTCGCACAAGCTTACATTTCTGGTCTGCCGCATTTGCATGCATATAAATGGAAGTCTATAGGGTGTAAAGTGCAGTGTGACCACAGCTAACCACACGTAAGCTAGCATCTATAAACACAAAATTGTGTAGCCTTTTTTTTTTTTTTTTTTGTGGGTGACCTTGTGGGGGGCACTATTCAAAGTGTCATCTTGGGCACCAACAGAGCTTGAGCCTGCCCAATTCAGTCATGCTTTTTCTCACCAGGGTCAACAAGCGGTCCTGGGCTGCCAATGGTGCCCCCTCAAAAAATAGGCCTATGTCAGTCAGTTCTTATAGGAGTCTTCAATGCCAGACAGTCACATGACCCTGCATTGAGGGCATCAAGCTGATAAAGACTGACAGTGAGGTTGACTGAACAGCTCGATTTTTCTCTTGAGGTAAAAGCAGCTGTCTGTCACTCACATCAGATTTTGAAGCCTATATCTGTAACCACAATCTGGGTCATTATAAGTGATGAACCTGCAAAACATGTCTGGGATCAGCATAATCTTATAAACTACCAAACATAGGGAATTTTGGTGAGGTGACTCAGACCTGAAGAAGTCTTGCTATATGGCTGACAGCCTTTTGCAGTAATTCAATTCGTTTTTAGTAATATGAAGAGGATAAGAGGTTTGAGTAGCGTCTGAATCAATGCAGTGAGTTTTTGGTGTGGTTGATTTTAACTGTGCTATGCGCAGAATGACCAGCATGAACTCTCTGTGCTTTTTTTTTAGCTTTTCAGTATTTAACATATTTAATATTGCGATATTTTCATAACATTTGATTGAATTGCAGCATCTTACATCTTTACAGATTGGGGATGTATGCTGCATTATGCACTTAAAAAAAATTTATAAACACTTTTAATTTTGATTCCATTTTCATGAGCTGAACTCAAAGATCTTAACTTTTTCTATGTACAGAAAACCAGCCAATATCTAGTGTGTCCATCACACCAGAGGTTGTTGATTGTGGCCTCTGGATTGTTAGTCCGCTCCTCTTTAATGGCTGTCAGAAGTTGCTGGATATTGGAAGAAACTGGAACACAGTCGGGTACATCGATCCAGAGCATCCCACACATGCTCAACGAGTATGCCTGCCATGAAAAAACTGGGATGTTTTTAGCTTCCTGGAATTGTGTACCGATCCCTGCAACATAGGGGTGTTCATTATCATGCTGCAACATGAGGTGATGTTCATGGACGAATAGGACAGTGATGGTTCTTGGGATCTTACTGTGGCATCACTGTGGGTAGCACAAGCACCTCACAGCAAGAAGGTTGCTGGTTCGAGTCCCATCTGGACCAGTTGGCATTTCTGTGTGGAGTTTGTATGTTTTCCCCACATGTTAGATATGTTGGCGGTTTATTCCGCTGTGGCAACCCCTGATTAAAAGAACCTTGGCCTGCAAGTTCAATATGAAAGGCACTTTACAGTTATTACACACGCTCATAAGCATGCGTTGTGTGCAGGGCTGAACAAACCTACCAATCACGGTGGGGTAAATAGCTCTCGGGGGCGGGACATCGGCAGGTCAAGTCAGCTAACTGTGGCCTCTTCTTGAGAATTAGACAGATTGAAATATTAATTATTATTTTTCACTTAAAAGTGAACTGAAATGGCACTTAGAGAGTTAATGTGATGTATCCCTCTCAGAAAAAAAATAATCAAAGTGTTGTATACAATAATAAAAGAAGAGGGAAAAAAGAAAAGTAATGAACCCCTAATTTAATCGTCTGCAGGCGTTTAACAACACATGTCCATCGACAATAAGAGTCCCTGGTAAGTGGACCAATTATAGGGGTCACACCGTTATTTGTGCGTCATTTGCATCGGTCTACCTGCATTGTATTTGCATTGCCTCACACAAAAATCACTACATATATTTCTGTATGATGTAAAAGTAGACAAAACAAATGACAACAACACAGTGTTGCTTTCTTTAACTACAGCACACCAGATAACAGCAAATCTAATTATTATTAATGCTACTGATTGAATTATTTTGTCATACATTTTAAAATTATTTATATAAATGTTTTCATCTTATTTCGTGTTTAAATCCAATCTTCTTAAATCTCTTTATTTTTATTTTTTAGCTCAAAATTAGATTAAAAAATAAACAAATTAGAAATTAATAATTAATAATATAATTAATTTATTGTGTAAAACCTAATGTGGCCCAGCCTCATTCAGACTCAGCCTCCAGCAGCTCTCAGGTAAATTGAGTTTGAGACCCCTGGTGTAAACAAAAAAAAAAAAACCTGATATAGGCAATAAATTGTAATTGGGCATTAAGACCTGACAGAGTAAAAGGGGCCCTTGATATGCCATTACCTGTCAGGTGGATGGATTATATAGGCAAAGGTCAAGTGCTCACAAACATATATTTTGACCAGGGTTGCCCAAACTTGGTCCTGGAGGGCTGGTGTCCTGCAGAGTTCATGTTTAACACCAATTAGACACACTTGAACTAGACAATCAGGCTCTTATGTATACTAGAAACCTCTTGAAAGGTTTAATTTGAAGCAAATTGGAGCTAAACTCTCCATGACACCAGACCTCCAAGACAGTTTGGGCACCCCTCATTTAAAACAAATGTGTAAACAATAAAAAGGGAATTGGATGACTACAACCGCTTTGAAAAGAAACATTATAAACAATAATTTGAAGAATACTAAAGCAATTTCCAAAATGTTGACAAGAATATGTTAAAATAACCTCTGTTTAACATATATTATAAAAGTTAATAATATAACTTAAGCCACACTCCACTATTTTTCAAATATTTCTGCAAGATTGTAGCTTGTCAGTCTGCAAGAGCTAGCATCATTTATTTTAGCCAAAATGTCAAAAGGCACTCATGTTTCCAAATGAGTCTTGATTTATGTTTAATGTGCATTAGGTTTAATGTAACTCAAATTAATATAATTATTTTTCTTTTAAAACACCTTAAAAGTAACTTCTTATTCGTATAGTGAAACTAGGTACTTGAAAGCTGTTACTTTAACATAGTTGAACAACATTATGAGCGGCAATACTTTAAAAGTAGTGAAAAATCAAACTCAATAAACTTGAGACATATTTAAGACGAAAGGACAGGAAATCCCACTAGCTGTCAAATAACAGAAGGGTGATTTCTAGATGGAATATCATAATTGTCATAACTCATTATGCTCAGTTTTCAAAAGGGAATATATGGTGTAACTGTTTCCTGGAGCAGAGCCTTGAAGGATTTCCGCAGGGCATAATTTAATATTCTTATCTGTGCAAATAAGATAACCTCATGTGACATAGGATGCGCTTGCTCCTTTTCAGAGTTCTGAATATTTATACATATTTCAGGGCTTGTTCAACTCTTTGGATGGCGTTTTGTGACCTACATGTAGCAGCACTTAGCCAAGAGTCTTATTTTTAACACAATTCTCTTTGTCCATATTTTTGGACTACTCAATTCTCAGTGTCTTCATTCAGAATTGAAAATGATTCGTACACCGTGGGACATGTGGCTAACTTCCTGAAAGATTTTGACTGATTGTTTGATTGCGGTGCATGCAGGGACAGTGTCCGCATATCAACAAAAATGAGGACAATAATTTGTTTACCTAAATAAGTGAACCTGATTTTGGTTTTATTTTGATTTTATGTTTGTTTTGTTTTGATTTAGTTTGTGCTGTTTCTATGTTTGTTTTGTTTTTTTAATGTTTATTTTGTTTTGTTTTTGTTTGTTTTGTTTTTAGTTTTTTTAATGTTTGTTTTGTTTTATTTTATTTTGCTTTGTTTTGTTTTTGTGCTTGTTTTGTTCTTTGTTTGTTTGTTTTTTATGTTTGTTTTGAGTTTTTTTGGTTTTTGTGTTTGTTTTGTTTTTATGTTCGCTGTCTGTTTTTGTTAGTTTTTTTGTTTGATTTTCAAGTTGGTTTTGTTTTGTTATTTGTTTGTTTGTTGTTTCTACTTTTTTATTTGTTGTGTTTTTGTTTGTTTTGTTTTAGTTTTGTTTTTTATGTTTGCTTTGTTTTTGTTTTGTTTAGTTTTTATGTTTGTTTGTTTTTATTTGTTGTTTTTTGTTTGTTTTGTTTTTGTGTTATGTTTTGTTTTAAAAAAGATTTTTAAAAAAGATTTTTTTAAATAATTGTATTATTATTATTATTATTATTATTATTATTATTATTATTATAACTCAATGGTAACAAATGAAATATGCTTTTAAAAATGTTATTTATGATATTTATATTTTTAAATTATAACTAGATTTTTTTTGATGCTGTAGTATTTAAAAAGCCATAAAATGCATGCATACACTATATCAATGTATTAATGTATTAGAAATATTGTGCAGGGTACTGTTCAGTACATTGTGTGCTGCATTTCACAAGCATTTTCCATCAATAAAAATTACTATAGACTAAAAATAAAAATGTGCAGAAAACACTTTGCTGCCCCTGACATATGCGTTTGTGTGCCACTGTAAGCAGGTCAGACCTATCTTGTCTCTTGGCTCTGCTCAGTTAGTGCTGACCTTGAGCGATTGAAATCGATGGAAGCTGTGGCAGAGTCTGTTTTGTTATGCAGACAACAGGCACATTTCAGTGTGAAATGGGTGTGCGGTGCGCATCAACTCTAGTGTGCACCCACTATGCTAACACTAGCACAGCCTTTAACAACAGCCTGACAACAAAATCATTAAGCACGATAACTCATGCATTACACAAAACGAAACACTACGATCAATCTGTAGCACAGCACATGAAAGGACAGTTGACATAGACTAAATGCATCATAAGAAATAATCAAGAACATCACAATGGGCTCAGCAGCAGCATACAGTGAACATCAGGAGTAGCTTAAACTAAGTTATTGTGAGTTGAGAATGGGTGATACGGACTTGCCCGCAGCTAGCTCTCTGCAACTCACATGGTCACCCACTGAAGCTAAGCAGGGGTGTGCCCGGTCAGTACCTCGATAGAAGACCACATGGGTAGGTTGCTGCCCGAAGTGGTGTTAATGAGACCAGCAGGAGGCGCTCAACCTGCAATCTGTGTGGGACCTAATGCCCTTGTACAGGGGTCGCCAATCTCATTCCCAGAGGTCCGGTGCCCTGCAAGGTTTAGCTCTAACTTGCCTCAACACACCTGTCTGGGTGTTTCAAATATACCTAGTAAGACCTTGATTAGCTTGTTCAGGTGTGTTTGACTAGAGTTGGAGCTAAAATCTCCAGGAACAAATTTGGTGATCCCTGCCCTAGTATATGGATGCTGCTCTATACAGCTCAGTGAGTGCCATTTTTCAGATGATATTGTAAATCGAGGTTTGTGTGGTCATTAAAGAACCTAGGTTGTACTTTGAAAAAGAGTAGGGTCTTAACCCTAGCATCCTGGCCAAATTTGCCCACTGGCCTCTGTCTATCATGGCCTCCTAACCATCCTCATATCAAATCAGGCTTCATCAGTCTGTCTCCTCTACATCAATCAGCTGATGCGCAATATGGCTGCCGTTACATCTTCCAGGTGAATGCTGCACACTGGTGCTGGATAAGGAGACTGCCCCCCCCAAAGCATTTTTAAAGTGCTTTGAGTGTCTAGAAAAGCGCTATATAAAAAATGTAAGGAATTAGTATTATTAAAAAATATATCACAATATTTTCTGGTGTTTATTGCGATAACAATAACAATGATCAAATATATAGCTGGATTATGATTCTCAATTCATATCAATTGTCTAATACACAATCGACATTATTACCTCTGGAATTTTTAAACAAACAAGCACTTAAACTTCTATATAAAAACAGAGAAGGTTGTATAGTAGTACTATATTTAAAAAAAAAAAAAAGCTTAACTTGTTTAGTTGGGAAAGCAACATTAGTTGGCTTTTGAAAGTAATGCATTACGATATTGAGTTACTACCCAAAAAGTAACTAGTTGCACTACTTATAGTAATGCCTTACATTACTTTTGCATTACTTTTTCATACCTACCTGAGGCTTCATCTCTTTCAGAACTTGTAGGGTATTTTTAAAATAGAGGACCTCTGCATTTAACGACACACTGTAAAACCTACAACTTCATTCACCCTAAAAAAATAAATATATAGTAATTTGTAACTTCGGTGTCCTAATCAAATTCCCTCTGGGCTCTTACCCATCATGGCCTCCCAATCATCCCCATCCACTGAATTGGCTCTATTACTGTCTTTCCACTCCACCTATACAAGTAACTCAAAAATTATTACTTAATTTTATTTATTTATTTTTTTAAATAATTCTTTACACGTTTCTTAGAAAACTAATATTATTACGTAACTCGTGTTACTTGTAATACGTTACACCAACACTTGAAAGTAAATTAGGTTATTTGGAACAACAAGTTTAAATCACCTTTCTTCCTCATTCTGATGCTCAGTGTGAACTTCAGCAGATTGTCTTGACCATGTCTGCATGCCTAAATGCATTGAGTTGCTGCCATGTGGTTGGCTGATTAGAAATTTACATTAACGAGCAGTTGGACAGGTGTACCTAATAAAGTGTGCCGGTGAGTGTATATTTATAATGCAATGCTAATTAACCATAATCACTACCTACATGTTACCACTTGGGATGTTGCCGCTTGGTTTGAACCAGAAAATGTCATTGCCATCGTCGTCATGTGTCGTAGTCAGAGGTCATTTTAATGTTTGGGTGAACTAATTCTTTAATGTGAACAATTTTAAATTGGATAAAGTATCCAGTACACAATGCTTTAAAATGTGCACAAAATAGGAAGGTGGAAACAATTACAATAGAAAATACTATAAAATTAACAATTTCTTCATGTTGTAATATGAATCCACATCTTATAAGTTGTTTCAAGCGCTCAGCTGATTTTATGAAACAAATTTGGGGTAAAAGTATGTCAGTAAATCTCTTAATAATGCACATATGTTACATTTATTTATTACACGGTGACTGATTTTTGTCTCATTTTTATCGCACTGTACAACCATGACCAAACCAGCTCCGGACGGCAGAGGCAGATTCCAGATTTTATCGTCATTATTGCGAAGTGAATTTTTGATGAGATATGACCAACTATGGGCCGACCAGTGGCATCAGTACAGACGACTGCATGAAAAATACACGCAGAACACCTCATTACCAAGCACTCAGAGGGATCCTGTGACAAGGGGCTAAAAATAGTGGATTCTTCTCTGGCCTTTCTGAAAAGGTTGCATTGTACTGTGGCATTCAGTATTTGAGAGATAACATAACTGACTCAAGCGCACTGCGGCCTGTCCTCAGGTGACGGTGAATAATTTATGGACAGGAAGTACTAACGGCTATTAGATTTTCATAATCCCAGGACACAGAGGAAGACGGCAGCCTCAGAGACGCATTGTTAGCGTGGTCCGCACATTAAAGCTGAACGCATTTGACGTCTTCAGATTTTTTCTTGTATTAGAGTACTGCTTGAGCTAAAAAAAAAAAAAAAGATTGCTTTGTTACATACTTGTGTAAAACAGAATTTATGGGCACTGTTTTTTTTTTCTGCGTCATATACAACAGAGTATATCAAGAATAAATTCGAAATAATATGTATTGACAGCTTCTGTAAATGCCGTATTCTGTAAAAATTGCAGGCATGTTCACTTACGAGTGCATATTTTGTACCTTAATTTTACCTTAATAATAAATCTGGTTAATCTCCGGCAGGCATATTTTATTAAATACCACAATAAAAATTAAAATAAATGAACAATCAGTATGTTGTATACAATTTTGAACACTTGTAAGAAATGTAAGAAAGCTGGCCCACTGATCATTAAGACGCTGATAGTGACATGAGAACAATGATATAGATTTAAATGATAAATGTTTGCTAAATTGGAAATTTCTAGCAGCGTTTATCAGTTGTGTCATTTTCGGCATTATATGTGGTAAGATGGTTCACATGATGCCGTTTTTGAGAAACAAGCTTTGGTTACGGCAAAGCCCCCGCTCTGCACATTTTATATGTCTCTTATATTTGACACAAGCATCAGTTCATGGATCTCTCTGCTAGCAAGTTGATGATCTAAATAAGGTGTGTTAAGTACGGAAGACTAAATGTGCAGGGCGGGAGGGCTCAATTACCGGAATTGAAAACCACTGGGTTAAGGAAATATAGTGAGAATTGATGCTCCTTGTTATTCACACACAGTCATCCCAAAAGTTTATTAAAAATGTAACCCTGGAACACAAAAACCTAAGGGTCAGTTTTTAAAACTGTTGAAACTGTATTATAACTTTGAAAACATTATATTACATATATTATAAGAAAGAGGAAAGCTTTGTTAGGATATGAAAATAATTGGCCAAGATACAACTATTAAAATCTATAATCAAAGGGTGCAATACAATCTAAATATTGAGAAACATTTTCATGGATGATCTTTACTTCATATATTAATGATATCTGGCAAAAAAATAAATATTAATATTTTTGCCCCCATACAATGTTTTTGGCTATTGATAAAAATATACCTGAGCAACATAAAACTGGATTTGTGGACATACTGTTAATGGTCTGTCAAAGGAAAATATTCAGCAATCAGCAGTTCTGTGGTTGAAAATACCAGAGGTCAGAAAAGAATGACCAGACTGTCAAGCTGAACAGAAGGCAAGAGTAACTGAAATAACCACTTGTTTTACTCAAAAATAAAGATTCTTTATTAGTATTATTAATTCTTTGAAGAACAGTTACATCTGTGACATATTTATATACCACGTGTTCACAAACTGAAGAAAAAGCTAAGATACAAAAGCTGTCACTGGGGCTGTACCATTTTAAAAGGTCCACTTTTATATCTATCAGGTCTACATTTGTACCTTAAAGGCACATTTATATCTAAAAAGTAAAATTGTGTACTTCATAGTACCTTAAAGGTGCAAAAGTATACGCTACAGATACAAAAATCTTCCTTTATGGTACAATTGCAAATTGAAACCATTGGCATGACCCCAGCAGAGCTTCAACTCCGGAGGAAACTGCAAGGTCCAGTAGATAAGCTACTGCATGGACACAATTTATCCCCTGATTCTCCAACCTACATCATTGCGGAACATCTGTCAAATTTGAAAATGAACGCTATAGAATGCAGTAAAAAAGCTATGGCTTGACAACTCTACAGTTACAATAAAACCCGAGAGGCACCCTTTAGACATCCTATATCAGGGGTCACCAATCCTGGTCCTGGAGGGCCGGTGTCCCTGCAGGGTTTAGCTCCATCTTGCCTCAACACACCTGCCTGGATGTTCCAAGTATACCCAGTAAGACCTTGATTACCTTGTTCAGGTGTGTTTGATTAGGGTTGGAGCTAAAATCTGCAGGACACCGGCCCTCCAGGAACAAGTTTGGTGACCACTGTCCTAGATGATCCAATGTGCACTTTTTGAAAAGGCACCATCAAAGTTACAGCATTTGTACCTTTTATTTCTTATTGTGTGTGCATGTGTATTATATGTGAATATACAGTCGAAATCAGAATTATAAAACCCCCTTTGAATTTTTTTTTTTTTCATTTATTTTTTTTTTTAAGATTTCCCAATTTATCTTTAACAGAACAAGGAAATTTTCACAGTATGTCTGATAATATTTTTTTCTTCTGGAGAAAGTCTAATTTGTTTTACTGTTACGGTTAGAATAAAAGCAGTTTTTAATAAAAAAAAAAAAAACATTAAGGTCAAAATTATTAGCCCCTTTAAGCTATATTTTTTTCAATAGTCTAAAGAACAAACCATTGTTATACAAAAACTTGCCTATACTTGTATATACAACTTATACTATCACCTTTTCTTGCCTAGTTAACCTAATTAACCTAGTTACGCATTAAAATGTCACTAAGCTGTATAGAAGTGTCTTGAAAAATATCTAGTCAAATATTATTTACTGTCATCATGGCAAAGATAAAATAAATCATTTATTAGAAATGAGTTATTAAAACTATAATGTATAGAAAAGTGTTTAAAAAAACTTATTTCCATTTAACAGAAATAGGGGAAAAAATAAACGGGCTAATAATTCAGGGGGTTTAATATTACTGATTTCATCTGTATGTATGCATAAAAGAGAAATTCTAAGCTAACTGAGACTTGTCATTGCATCTACATTGCTCACTGGTGATTTAAAGTTTTTCTTTTATGATTATTTGTCTTTGGGTAAAAATGTTTGCTACGTGAATAAATGGAAAATCAGATATGGTCAAATTAATTTCCTATTAAAACAATGCCAATATATGACAGATAATGTCATTTGTTAATTTAGATTGTAAGATTACTATCAATTAAAAAATATATACCAAGAATGTAAGTTTTGAAGCCTGAGATAAACCATTTATGCTATAGTATTTTAATCAGAGAAACGACCTAATGAATGAAAAAGCAATTAACTTTTTTCCTCTTATTCTAATTAAAAATATATAAACAGGTGAAGTCAGAATTATTAGCCTTCCTTTAAATAGTTTTTTTTTTTTTTAAATATTTTGCAAATGATGTTTAAAAGAGCAAGAAAATTTTCACAGTATGTCTGATAATATTTTTTTCTTCTGGAAAGAGGTCTTATTTGTTTTATTTCAGCTAGAATAAAAGCAGTTTTTAAATTTTTAAAAAACATTTTAAGGTCAATCTGACTTCAACTGTATAATTTGCTTTTTGTCGCTGTTCTGGTTACCCCAGTGTTGTGTTTTCACTTTGCCATTGTTCTCTCTGTGCTTTTTGAGCGATACCTCAGTCTACTCATATTAGTCTTGTTAGTTGTCCCAGAGACGGTCTCCACCCCCTTGTTAACCTACCATTGTGAATTTAATCCCTTTGGTTTCCATCATTGTTTATTGATCATTGAATGTATTTAGTTTTTCCGTGTTCCTGCTCCTGACATATTTCTGTGTCTTATTTTTCATGTTAAATTAATCTTTAAACTACACATGCATGATCTTTGTCTTGTTTGCTCCAATCATTATACTTCTGCTGCAGAATTTTACTCAGTTATTGTAAAAAGTGAACCTTATTTCAATCTGCTTTTATCTAATGTTTTAAGAATAATTCTAGAAATTATTTGAAAATGTACTGCACAACAGAAGGATGCATCTGGCCACCATCTGAATCAGCTGTGACCTTGACTCTTGTGCTGCACAGCTCAGCATTTTATATAAAGTAGCATGCGTTAGCATTGGGTTTGTTGCTGTCCTTACAATTAAAAACCTGTGCAATGCTGTTCAGAACCTTTTATAGTTAGCTTTTGTTTGCATTAGAGTGGAGCTTTGAAGACAGAAAACCAGTTTCTCCTGAATATAAAAGGCAGCGTTTTATTGTATTGTTGATGACTATAAAATGACTGCTTTGTTTATGCTGTCTTTTCTGGCTTCATTTCAAACCCGGTCACATTTATTCCAGGCCGACCGTATGACAGACAGGTCTGGTAACTGTGATTGTCAATAATCTCAGGGGGTTGGGATGTGGGTCAAGGGTTTGTTGTGCGAGTGTGTATGTGTGTGCATTTCTGTAGACCTCTCAGGTTACGCTGCGGTGGATAAAACCATAGTAATCGAATCACACGACGCTGAATAAATCAGCAGAAACCAGAGACTAAACTGTGTGTGAAAGGCAATTATTCATAGCTGAGTTTATTGTGTAAACATTCTCTATCTTGTTCTCTCTTTCAGCCTGAAATAAGCAGTGTCTTGATAGACTGGAAGTGCTGAAGACGTGCTTAACGTTAATGCATAATGAGAAATTGAACAATATAAGCACAACCAAGTGGATTAAAATCTTAAAAATGGTTTAGTCGTTCTTCATGCTATTGCTTTAAATTCCTATACTGGACAATTTTGGAAATGAAAATCAATGTCAAATCAAAACGTTTAAAGTCTAAATGGACACTATTAAAACATACTTAAAAATACTGGTAACACTTTATTTTGATGTTCCATTTGAGTATTAGTAGACTGTCTGCTTAATATCTGCTGATACTGCTCCTTCAACAGACATTTAACTGACTATAAGAAACTTTGCAAGAACATGTCAACTTACACTAACTCTAACCCTAACCACTACTTGATAATCTAATGAAAATTAGTTGGCATGTAGATGCAATGTAACTTAACTCAACAAACGGACCATTAAAATAAAGTGTAAACAAAATACGAAGGCCTGTTTACATTGGATGTTAAAATGCGTGTTGAGCTTGTCCATTTTCAGCCACTTTCAGAGGTAGTTGAAGAGCACATTCAATCTGATTGCTTTTATAATATAAATGCTTGTGTGGTCAAACGCATTCAAACCGCCACAAAAGGCCAGCTACTCTCCACCTGACCTCATGAAAGTAGTCGAAGTGGACAAAAGAGTTGGAATAAAATTGATACCATGAAGCATTAAGGCAGAAAACTCAATATTTGCAAGGTGTACCTAATAAAGTAGCTGGGTAGTGAGTATGTTTTCTGTGTTTTTAAAGAAATTCATTAAATATGACAATTATAAATTATGAAAATAAACAATTGTTTTTTAAATAAATAAATAAATTAGGATGCCACTTTCTGCTCAATGACACTAAAGAGTGACAGTATCATTGCTAAAAGGGTGGATATGACTGTTTAAGGACCTTGTTACCAATAAAAACACTGAGGTGCAGTGTGTTATGGTTAGGTTTAACAACTTAATTAATCCCGCAAGGGGCAGTTAAATTAGGGTAGAGCTGCTCAGGTCTACTGTATATTCAGCAATTTTAACTACTGAATGAACAGGTTATTCCATCAATAAATTTGCCCTGATGCCAAAGATATATTCCAATATGACACTGCCAGGATTCAAAGAGCATGAGATATCCCTTTTTACACATGGATTGGCCTCCACAGAGTTCAGATATTTACCCTATTGTAAATCTTTGGGATGTGCCTGAGAAAACTCTGGCATAAACTCAAAGCAACTTTGGACTAGAAAAAAAAGAAGTGACATTGCAGAATCTTACGTGTGCCGTCATCAAATCTAAAGGTGGTCCAACAAAATATTAGCAAAATAAGAATTGCTTGAGCTTATATCCCAGTATTAAAAAGAAACAGTTGAAAGGTCGCATACACTTACTCGTTGATTACAATCAACCAATTAACCGATCAATCGACCAATCAGTTAATCAATTAATCAATGGGAGGAAGTTAAACGTGGACCAAGAGTTTCATCAAATCTTTCATTCTATTGTAATCCAAATCAAACAAAATGTCATTGTAGTCAGGCATTTCTGTTTCATTTAATTTAACATTGATTAAACGACAACAAATAAAATAGGATGAATTTTAAATATATACAAAAACAGCTAACAAAATTAGTAAAACATGAAATGAAAATTAAAACGATAGATTCAATTAATACAGAAATTAATCATTATAAATACTTTAAATAAAAACTCAAAACAGTTATACTTGAAATTACTTGTCAGATTATAGCTGTATAGATGTATATTTATTTTTCCTGCAAAGTTTAAAGGCTTTTCCTTTGAAGGTAGAAATGATTTGATAGTGAGATACATGATATTTGTTTAGTATTTATGCACAATATTAACATGCTTTGTACTTACCATCTTTTAATCATATTTACTGTTGTTTCATTACAATAAACAAATAAATAAATAAATAGTCATCATCATCATCATCATGATTAGAATCAGACAACGGCAGCATTTCAGAAAAACCTAGGGTATGGCATGATTCCCAACAACATTCCTGAACCATAAACACCCATTATACCTAACCAAAGTGAATTATGCTAAACAAAATTCAGTGAACCACATTAAGTATTCTCCGTGATTTTGCTTGCTACAAATATCTAAGGAATAGGCCTTGATTTTAGAAGTTGACATGCGCATGGAATTCGAGGGGTATCATTTTTTTGACTGAAAGTTAAAAAAAAAAAAGTCCATAAGCTAATGTTATTTAATGTATTTACAAGCATAAAAATGCATTTATTTTACTACAGTATTTATTTATCTTTGATAATGTTACTTAATGAAAAAAGGTGTTCGTTTATAGTTGATGATAATTCACACAGCATTAACTAATGTTAAGAAACATTAGATTTGAATAAAATATTAGTAAACATTGCATTGCTTGGGGCCTTCTGCACCTACTGGTTGGCTCAGAAGGCTGTCGTCTTCCATCCACATAGTTTATCAGTAATAGATCACTTAAGACTGTGGCCGGAAGTTAACAAAATTATTTATATTATTTATTTAATTTCCCATTTATTGTATTTTATTAAAGTCTACACCAACCCTAAACCCAACCATCACAGAAAATGTAAAAACAGATCTGGATTAGGGTTGGGTGATGTCGACCAATTTGGCATCGTACAATGTTTAATATGAAACTATGCAATGGACGATGGCATTGTCATCATTGGCAGCGGTGAATTAATTATGAATAATTAATTAATTCAAAACAAATTAATTATTTGTAGCCTACCATTTTAACTACCTGACCCGCAAGGTCTTTGTTTTATCCATAACCAAATCATAAATAAATAAAGAAAAGTTACACACATAATTACCACCTGTCAATCACTTTTTCTGTGGGACTCGTGAATAGGCATGTATAGGCAGAGGGATCTGTGTCGTTATAATTGCAGCGACAAACTTGGTTTGTAAAAAAAGGTGCACAACCAACAGGAACCAGCCAACAGTATCTGAGGTTTTCGCTTAAATAACTAAGTACAAGTGTGAAAGCGAAAGATTGAACCACTTTAATGATCCGCTGACTGCCTGGACCCGCTGTCTCAAACGCATGAAAGTGTGTGTGTGATGTGTCTGTGTCTGAGCCTGTGTATGTGTTTGTGTGGTCACGTGATGTGCGTTTTCACCTGTAGTGTGGAAGGAGGGAATGCTAGATGAAACGCCAGAGTGGATGTGGATCGTTTTCGTTCTAAAATACCATTTAAAAACTAAGACTTATTGATGTAAACAGGGTCTGATTGTGTATTTTTCGTGAGTGGATTTGCAACGGGGGCGGGGCGATGGATCGCGATGCTGGCTCAGCATAGTGGTGTCTGTCGGCCATCGACGATGGCATCGTCTATCGACCCAACCCTAACCTGGATCTAGAGTCTTCTCTATTAGTATAGCTGACCTACCCTGTGGATCAACGATAACAGCTTCCTCAGCCTACCAGTAGGCACAGAAGGCCCCTTCTGGCTCATATCTATCAGCTAATAACCACTTATAATGCCCATTCAATCGAATGATAACATTCGAAGTAGGTGATTAAATGGGAAAAAAAAACAATATTGTTTTGATTTAACATGTTTTATTCTATTTTACTTCAAACTTAAAGCATTCATTTTTTCTCAAAGAGGTATTTTTAATACTATTTTGTAGTATTTAGTATTTATTTAGTATTTAAAAACCAGCAGTTTTCCATAATTAACATGTACGTTGTACCAAAGTAAAAAGAAAAAAGAAGTGTCTTTTAGAAACTATATTTTTTCTTTGTGTGAATGTATTTTTTTATAGTATAATCTATATTAAAATATTTTTCAGTGTAGTTCAGGTTGAACAGATTCTCTAAGATGCATTATAACTCAACAAAATCTTTTTTCTTCATACAGTCACATCAGAATTTGCCCTATTTGAAAATATTTTTAATCTACTTCCCCAGCATCCAGGACAAGTAAATTGATTTTATTTTTACTCTTTCCAGACATTTGCTCCTAAAATTGCTTGCATACAAGCTTTACTTGATAGAGGGAAGATGTCTCCCAAACAGAGGCAACAAGCTGAGGTCTAAAAAAGCTCGGTGGAACGAGGGAAGCAAGTTAGACAACATTCTGGTCATTAACTCCTCTGGAGAGGCATAAGTGTTTGGAGACTGTCATTACAGCGCGACTCAGAGACCTACAGATCTCATTCTCAGTCTGAAAACTGGGACGTGGCATATCCGCATGACACATGAGTCACAGTCGGTGTATTATTTCTATTTCTGAAATGCTGTTGCGCGGTGTAGAACGGGTTTCTGAATGCGATGGCAAAAGTCATAACTTGAGCATTATTTTCATCTCAGATAAAGATTAGAGACTCTCGATCTTTGCTTTGCGCTGCTGGTGTGTTTCGACAAACTGAAACTATCTGATAATTCGTCTTGCAGTGCAACTACTTTTTTTTTTCCTCTCCAGGAGGCGTAAAATATGGTTTGCCTTTAGAAGGGTTAGCAGATAAGTTCACTTTTTTCTGTGGGATGTTCGTGTGAATCTATGAACAGACATGCCACCTGTCATCATTGCATTCATAAACACACACACACACACCAAAAACATTAATTGGACATCTCTACATTGATAGATACATTGTATTTAACAGTGCACTACACTGCTGGTTTAATTTTAGCAGGACACTTTTAACAGTTACATTTTTTGAGTTGTTTCTCAATTTGATAGGCTTTTAATTGTTGGGGATTTTAATATTCATGTCTGTTGTGATACAGACCTGCTTGCTAAAGAGTTTAAAAGCTTTATTGACTCATTTGACTTGGTCCAAATGGTTGTAGGACCAACACACTCTATCTGTCATACTTTTGATCTTGTCCTGTTACACAGTATCACTGTTCACAATCCTAACACTGTTGATTTAATTTATTATTTTTTTTTTTTGATAACCCCGTGATGTTTAACAGTTTTATTTTAGATCAGGCTGTTAAGAAGCCTCCCAGCATACACACAACATGATAAGACATTAATATTAGGTTAGATTTAGGTTGGGATGTCAGTTGACCAAAATTCAATGTTTATCCAGTGTCTACGGACAATGTTATTTTGACGCCCAATAATGACATCAAATGACGTTGATATTTGGTTGATTTCAGGTTTTGTTGGAAAGTGACCAAACCTCAACATCGAACCAACATCTTAAACCAATGTCATATTTGCATAAAATACTGAAATGGCAACCAAAATCCAATGGCTGATAGACGTCATAGTGGTAATGTCCACACAACGTCAAGCTGTTACATCACCAGACTTTGATATTGGATTGATTT
Organism: Danio rerio; assembly: GCF_052040795.2. Classification (NCBI taxonomy): domain Eukaryota; kingdom Metazoa; phylum Chordata; class Actinopteri; order Cypriniformes; family Danionidae; genus Danio; species Danio rerio. Next base: position 21,100,189 of record NC_141023.1, read on the forward strand.
TAGGTTAGTCGTTGGACATTGAAGTCAGCCTGACGCTGGGTTATGACGTCCACCCGATTTGACGTCAGAACAATCTGACATCAGGGTAAAGTCCCCTGCCTGCCTGGGCTGCTATCTGGTCATGAATGGTTAGTTCTACTTTTGATTAATATTTTATTTGCTATTTTAATGAGGCTTGTACGGTAATGTTTCTTCACTGCCCCATAATTATTTTGGATGCTGAAAAACAACTTAGTTAATCCTACCATACTGAAGTATAAGATGGTATTGCACCTTTTAGGTGAAAGCAATTTAAACCTCAGGCAGAACCGTTGTTCAACGCAAATACAAAGACCATGATATAACTATGCAGATACGCAGAATGATAATGAAAAAAAAAGAAAGGTTGCATGTGTCATAAGATATACTACATAGTCCACTAACCAACTATTAAAGAGCTGTGAAAGAGACTAAATCAATTTCTCTGACATCATACACTGTAAATATATATAAGGTTTTCTGATTCACAAGAGTTTTTCGTTTATTTATAGCTGAGATTTACATCATGGAACCTCAATCTCTGCTCTGTCGAGTTTTTATGTCAAAAACTCAAGTTTAACAAAGTAACTTTTATTGACTTTTCAGTAATTTTAAATATTATACTGTACAGAAAAAATATATATATATATCGAGAGAAATTCATCTGTAAAATAACAAAAAAAAAAAAATTTACTGGTCGTTTGTTACAAGGCTGTACTGTAATACACAACACTAACTCAGACAATATTTCAATTTAGACTATTAAAAATGATAATAAAAGTAGTTTTTTGAACTTTTCATGTTTAAAAGTAGTTGTAAAACAATTTAAAGGCCCATAATGCAATTTAAAAGCATAAATAAAAAAAATAAAAACAGAATTTACAAAAAAGCTGCTAATTTACAGATATTTTATAGCTCATTCATTCATTCATTCATATTCTTTTTGGCTTAGTCCTTTTATAAATCTGGGGTCGCCACAGCGGAATGAACCACTAACTTATCCAGCCATTTTTATGCAGCAGATGCCCTTCCAGCCACAACCCATCTCTAAGAAACATCCACACACACTCATTTACACACACACACTCATACACTACGGACAATTTAGCCTACCTAATTCACCTGTACCACATGTCGGTGGACTGTGGGGGAAACCGGAGCACCCAGAGGAAACCCATGCAAACGAAGGGAGAACATGCAAACCCCACACAGAAACGCCAACCAACCCAGCCGAGGCTCGACCAGCGACCTTCTTGCTGTGAGGCGCCAGCAGTATCTACTGCACCACAGCGTTGCCTAGAGTATAGCTAAAAAATTTTTTTTAAGTTTTTGTTTTCCACAATTAACTCTGATGTAAATCTCTCAGTTGTTTAATGGTCCACAGTCTGTTTTTGAAATGTTTTTCAAATATTTTGCAAACAAAATACGTGACATTAGGCAAATCATTGTCCATGTAAAAAATGACCCTTCCTCTATTCCACTTTTCACCTCATTCTTTTTTGCTTTTGATGCTATTGCAATAGATTCTCTTAATGAACTGATTATGTGGATACATTTTTTGGGCCCTGTATTTTAAGACTGATAAATAAGATTCTGCTGGTTTTGTTCTAAAGTATCTAAAGCATGTTACTGTCATGCACTCTGTTGTAACAGATTTCTCAAAATTTAGGGCAATTTCTGAGTTACCTTTCATCTAAAAAATCCTTGAGAATGTAGTCTCTGTTCAGTCATTATAATTTTATAGCTAAATGGAATCTTTGAATCCTTTTGGTCTGGTTATGGGAAATATCACAGCACAGAATCTGCTCTTTTAAGAGTGACTAATGATATTTCATTATCTCTTGATTCTGGGGATTTTGTAAAACTTAGGTGGTTGTGTTTGAGTGCAGCCTTTGATACAATCGGTCATGACATTCTTCTTTTTTGACTTGAACATTGTGCTGGTATTAAAGGTCTTGCTCTTAATTTGCTCAAATTTTATTTAAACAATAGAACCTTTTCAGTTCATGTAAAAAAATGTATCGGATGTTGTTTTTCCTCCAATGCACATCTAACTTGTGGGGTTCTCCATGGATCTATTATTGTCCCTATTTTGTTCTCATTGCATCCACTCTCATTGGGATCAATTTTTTTAGAAAACAGAGTGCTTTTCCATGCAGATGACACTCGGTTATATAGTTTAAGTGAAAGGGGGCTGGGCTTTTACCATTGTTGGCCTCAAAGAAAAGATCTATAATACCTGAGCCATTTGAGTATGCTTTTTCCTTTGTTTCATGTTTGTATGATGTTGTTTATTCCTTTGATTTTATTTATAATTCTATTCAATTTGTGTACAGTAGTAGGTAGTGCTGTCGCCTCACAGCAAGAAGGTCGCTGGGTTGCTGGTTCGAACCTCGGCTCAGTTGGCGTTTCTGTGTGGAGTTTGCATGTTCTCCCTGCCTTCGCGTGGGTTTCCTCCGGGTGCTCCGGTTTCCCCCACAGTCCAAACACATGCGGTACAGGTGAATTGGGTAGGCTAAATTGTCTGTAGTGTATGAGTGTGTGTGTGAATGTGTGTGTGTGGATGTATCCCAGAGATAGGTTGCGGCTGGAAGGTCATCCGCTGCGTAAAAACTTGCTGGATAAGTTGGCGGTTCATTCCGCTGTGGCGACCCCGGATTAATAAAGGGACTAAGCCGACAAGAAAATGATTGAATGAATAAAGGATTAGATCATCAACAATTTTAATTATGTTTTACCGTTCAGCCTCATGGTCTTATATCTCCCTTGATCCTTCGTCAGTCTTCAAACACAAATCAAGATTTTTTAGATGAAATCTGAGAGCTCCCTTATCCTCCATAAACAGTGACAGTCCTGACTTGTCCAGAAAAATAAATACCGAAGGACATCCTCAACTCTGGAGAATAAAGCCATTATTTTTGTCTTATGCTTTTACAGAGGTATTCTTGTAGCTTCAAAATATTCTGATTGAAATATTGTTTAAATTGTGGTAAAAAAAAAAAAAAAAGTTGAATCAAAAGTTGATCTTCATGTTAAATGAGGTGTATATGTTAAATTATACAAAAACAGCTAATAGTGGCTTAAATAAAAAAAGGAAATCTGTAATTGTATTTCTTGTAAGTAATTGTATTTTTTGCTTAATAGCAATAAATACACACACTCACGCACACACACACACACACACACATACACAAAAACTCTTTATGTTAATAATACCATTATTTTTTGCATTTACTTATACTGTACACTACCTGAAAAAAGTCACCTATCCAACAAATGATAACTTGAGATCTAGTTGATCATTTGATATCAGAAGTGGCTTATAAAAAAGGCAAAGGCCTCTAGATTACGTTTATTTTACCAAAATAAAATATGATCATGTCTTGATTTTTAATTATTTATTTAGGACAGTAAGCTCTGACTTTGCTTAAACAAAAGTCTTGTCACTTAACAGTAATTTTGTACAGTATAGAATATAAAGTTATAGTGAAAAAAAGTGGAAAAATAATTATTGTGTATAACTCCCATGAGCTTGGAGGACTGCATCCATACATCTCTGACTCAAATAACTTTGAAAAGAAATCGTTCTTCCAGGACTCCCAGAGTTTATCAAGATTCTTTGGATTCATCTTCAATGCCTCCTCCTTCATTTTACCCCAGACATGCTCAATAATGTTCATGTATGGTGATTAGGCTGGCCAATCCTGGAGCACCTTGACCTTCTTTGCTTTCAGGAACTTTGATGTGAAGGCTGATAGATGGGAAGGAGCACTTTCCTGCTGAAGAATTTGCCCTCTCCTGTGGTTTGCAATGCAATGGCCTGCACAAATGTCTTGATACCTCAGGCTGTTGATTTTGCCATCCACCCTGTAGATCTCTCGCACGGCCCCATACTAAATGTAACCCCAAACCCTAATTTTTCATTTGCCAAACTTGACTGATTTCAGTGAGAATCTTGGGTCCATACAGGTTCAAATTACGTATTCTGCAGTATTTGTGAGGATTGGGATGCAGTTCAACAGATGAATCATCTGAAAAATCTACCTTCTGCCACTTTTCCAAATGATCAACTAGAAGTCCAGTTATTATTTGTTGCTCTTACAATTGGAATCGATGACAAGGTTCTTTTTAAGGTTGTGTAGTTACTGTTTTTGTTTTTTATGTTTATAACATTTTTGAAAAATAGTCACACAATTTTCCAAAACAAAAACAAGGATTATCAATCAAACCAAGAAGCAAATTATATCTATTTAGCAATAAATGAGAATGCCCTAAACTTTTTAGCCGGAAGTCTTAGTGGTAGTTTGATGGACATGACCTTTGACTTTTAGAAAGAGCTTTCATTATGTCACCCAGTTTCGTTTTATTTAGCAGCGACAACCAAGACAAATTAAACTGAACAACCCCTGAGGCTATAAAAATGCCCTGCATCAAATTAAGCTGTCATGTTTTGCTGAAAAAGAAAAGGCTAGTATCACTGAGATAACTTTCCGGTATGTATTTCATCTTTTAGCATAAATATTCTCCACTCAATTACATGTGTGTGGGCTGAATCATTTCCTAAATAAACAGTAAATGGAACAGATATAAAGAAAAATCACTTCTCAACATATTAAAAATGAGTTCAACTCTCATTTCCAGGCCTAAAAGGAAAACAGAATCTGATCTTGTCAAGTGCATACGTCTATATCAATAATGCCTATCCTGCTTGCTTTTAGAGCTTGCTCTTAAATTCAGTCAGGCTAAAAGGACATTTCCCTTTGGGAGGACAAGATCACCCTTACCATTTTGACTCTGTTCGGAAATGCCCCTGTGACGATTAGTGGCGATATGAATAAGTCACGTACAACATGTCGAAAGTGCACAGTGCGCCATCATAACTGATGTCAATATGTCACTGCAGAGCTGACAGTATGCCATAAAGTAAAATGAGACGTATGGCACTGCAGGTGCTGTCATAATGAATGGTTTTGTCTTGAATGGCTCTCCTGGAAAGTGTGTAAGAGAAAAAATATATATGGATTTCTGACAGCATGACATGAGATTTACTGTACGCAGGTGGCAGATACAATAGATAATTATATGCAATAAAACACTTATAAATTTTGGTGTTCATTACTTTTATATTCTAAAGTATCGTCTGTTTATTGGAAGATATTACTTTTTAAAAAAATATTTAATCCAGTGTTAAATTTTCACTATTTACTTGTTGTGCGTTGCTGAGTGCTTTTATTTATTTTATCTGAACAAAACTGTTTAGTGAAAGTCCACTGTTGTAACAAAAACAAAAAAAAACAAAAAAAGAAAAAGAATTCAAACATTCTTTAAAATATCTTCTTTGGTGTTCCACAAAAGAAATAATATCATACACAACATTTGGTTAAACTCTAACTCTAAGTTTTAAAAAAAATCAATCTTGCAATACAGATATTTGTACGAGCTGCAGTTCATTTTAACACGGTAAACAATTTTAATAATGAAACACACGTTGAATCATCAGGCTGACCTCAGACAGCTTGTGGAGGGTCGTGCATTTTGAATCATTTCCTGTGTCTTTATAAAGCAACTAGAATGCAGACCTGCATTAATGCGATATGGAGAATGATTGAATATAGCCAGTTGTTCTTTTCGACACCTCTGTCTTGGACTTGCTGCGATTCCTGACCCTGAAAACAAATTTAAATCTAAAAAGGGGACAGTGTCTGGAAATACATGTGGAGGATTTGCTGTGCTGTCAGCTTTACATAAGAGTGGTAACAACAATACTGAAAACTAAAGTTCACCATGAGTTTAAGATGTAGTGTGTGTGTGTGTATACATATATGTTTTAGTGAAAAAAAAAGTATGTAACAAACCTAATTGATGCTATATTGTTTAGACAAAACTGTCCAGAATTTCTTTGCACTAGAAGGATCATTAGACGGAGAGCTGGATGGATCGAGAGATAAAAAGAGCTAAAGGATTATATGATTCCCTAGCGTTGCATAAAGTATAAAGCCAAAATAAGCACTTTTCGCCCTGGGGAAATGGGATGACAATTTTTTTCTAAATTACACTTATGCTAAATAACATACTTTTGCTTTGCATACTGACAAACAGATCGCATTCTCCAAAGCCATACAAAAGTGTGAATGTTCATGTTGAATGCACTGTCCATAAATGAGACAAAACCCCACCACTGTAGATAATGGCTCTCTTTCATACTGGAGGCACCTATTATTGAGACAAATTGGCATATCCTGTCACCTCTCATTCAAACATTTTAGAAAACCTTCAGATGAAACTTCATATTAAAGATTTGATATTATGTTTTATCTCTGCATGACAACCCATTCGCTTAAGACACAGTGAATGAGGGGTTATGCAACTCAATCAGTGCATCTATAATGCATTGACTGTAATCAATGTGCTAATTCAAACTTACTTCATGGCATTTTCTTTATTCAAACACTTTTTTAATCTCATGCAACCCAAATAGTTACAAAACAAAACTTTTAAATCTGTAAAAAAAAAAGAAAAAAAATCAGCGTACACCATTGCAAATTACCTTAAGGACAAATCTTTTACGCAAACATTACGGCATCAAAATGTTGATTTCACATCATAACTTTAGGATGAAAATAAGTGCCAGTGACGTAGACACATATCCATGTGTTTCAAATGCGCCCTGTTCCCTTCAGAGTCTACTCTCTTCGAGTGCTCCCCCTTTCAGACTGAACAGGGTGTAGTGATGCTCACTTTCGAATGGAATTCACTCATTATGAAGGCTGCTCGGTGTTGAGTCTCATGCCGCTGCGGAGCGCGCGCGCTAAACAGTGAACCGCCGGTTTGGTTAAAGACGCGCAGCCCGCGTGGGAACGGCACGGATTAGTTTGCACCGGCGAACTCCGCTCGCGCGTCAGCTAGACTTCTTACAGTTGTCACATTTTCTCTCGGACTACATTTTACCCGCACGCGCGCAAAATCTCAGCGTCTGTTCCTTTTATCCGCGCGCAGTGACGCCTCCTCGCTGTCATGTAGGGCTTCGTGTGAACGCTTTACCGTTGACCGATGGGACTCAAACAGAGGGTCAGTCAGTGCGAGGACGCAACGTGAAGAGGATCCGCCGTGTTAACAAGGAACGGATAATTTTGTAAACGAGATTAAAATTGTGGTAGTACTTTTGGAAAAGTTCAGTTCCAGCCGCAGGGGAGCAGGTCGAGACGCTTATCATATCTGGAAACACTGACTGGGTGTCGGGCGTGATTGGTGTCGTGATTGAAGCGCTTTACACCTGCCTCCCAGGACCTTAAGTAGTCAAACTCGACAGAAGATTGTTTATTGAGGATTAAGTGTCCACCGAATACCCCGAAACACAAGGATATGTCGCTTATATTAATAATAACTCCTCTGGAAGTGGGTGAAAATGAGGCAGCGATTCAAATGCGCGCATAATTCGCCCTGCTGATTTCCAGTTGTAAATGCTGCACTGATCATCCTCGGGGTGCAAATCTATTGTTTTTCGAGCAGAGGTCTGTCACCCCGGAGCAGAGCATCCGGACAGCTGCATCTGGAGCACGAGAGCGCTCTGCTGTTTGAAGGTTTCTGCAGAAAAACACACTGGAGCAATGAGTCGCATCCTCCATCCACAGGTACGACTATTATCCCATCAAAGCGTGTTTTAGCTTTACTGGAAACATGTTGTTTGTTATAAAAGCTACAAGAACTAAAACTCAAGAACATTTAATTGGTTAACTTTAATATGCTTATTAGTTAACTAGCTATGGTGTAAAAATGGTAGAAGACCGCATTGTGTTGTAAAACTATTGAAATTATGGGAGAAGAACATAAACATGTACATCATTATTATTAAAATCATGTTTATTGTTAAGTAGAGTTCCTAGAACCTTAAGTGCAAAGTGCCAGTGTGTTTTGGTCTCATTTAAAAAGTTAAATTGTTAATAGTTGTGCGTTCCGGTTTTTGTTGTGTCTTTAGTATTTGTAGCAATATTCTTTAATAGTGTGTTTTGTATTGTGTGAGTAACCCTGTGCTCTGTCACTTTGTTGTTGACAGTTACTATAGAATAGAGGTTAGTTTTTATTCAGCACATCGTGTTACTTTTCCATTGTATCACCCAACACCTGGGTTTGGTGCTAGCATCTTGTAAACAAAAAGATTTAATGCTTTAAGTATATTGGTATACTTACAGTCTAAATAATATATGCAGCTGTGAATATCATAAGTGACTGCAAAGCATTTTGTTCCTGGAAGTTGAACCAGATATTCAAAAACTTTTTTGTCGTTAAAACATTTCCAAATGTGTTTGGAATTTAATTAATTTCTTCTATTGAAAGTGACAGTATATTAAAAAGCTGTTTTTGTTCTAGTTTTACTGTGCTTTTTCTTTCACTTTTTTTTTTTTTATCGCAGAGTAGCACTTAATGGGTGTCATTAAACTATTGCCTGACACTGAGATTTTAAGGGAAGCTGTGGAGGTAATTAATGACAATCCTTCCACGAGGGAGATCATTGCCAATGTGACTCAGCAGTGTGTGGGTGTGCTATTGAATTCTGTAGACAGTAAATACAAGCAGGGACAGGACACAATCCCCTGCCAGTCCTCAGCTGAGCTGCAAGACATTCTTTAAAGAATGTCAATTTCAGCTTATAATAGAAGCTTGGCACAGCATCACAAGCATATCATAGATTCGAAATAATGCGAAATGACATCACTTAAAGGTAAAGAGGAACAGAGCTGTTATTTTTAGCCTCAAATAGGATGCAGCGAGTTTATCAGTCTCTGCTCTGGACCGTGGCCCAGTCTGGCACCATTATGAAGTAATGCGCTGAAACTCTGACAGTCAAAACATACAAGCTTTCCGCTACCATTAATGTGCATTTTATCACTTTCAGCACTGTGGACAGCTGGAGCAGAGAGTGTTTTCCTCCGAAAAACCATTTGAGTGATGATTGATTTTATGAAAGTTTAGAAATACTGACTGAGTAAAGACACGGTAATGTGATTTTTGCTTTGCAGCTTTTCCAGAGTTGTGAAACGTCCCACGTGGCTGGCAGAGGTGCAGAAAAGCAATTAGGAATTCATACAAGCACTAATTGACTTATATTCATCTTTGCGTTGCATCAGCACATTGGTGAGCTTGCTGTGATCTGGCTGGGTATTTAAGTAAAGCGATATCTGCTTTTTACTCCTTAAACTGAAAGAATGATTCATTCCTGGTTTAGACAACATCAATTAAATTTTGCCACAATCCATCTGGGTGTTGTGGTGCTTTATAAACAACAATGGTAATTTTTCATAATTTAATCTTATATACAGTAATTTCCCAGTGGATGATAATCAGCGCTGTGCCTGCATCCTTTGATTTTATTAACATTTTTTTATTTAATTATTTTAATTAATAAAGACAGGGTTTTGTCTTATATGTGACAATGACCAAAAGGAGAAATTCTTCAGTTCTTCAAGATGACAAAATGAAAGACTGATGAAGTTATATGCGCACTTACTGTTGTTCACTTTCTTTTATTTCTGGTGGCTTTCCAATGGAGACATTGTGTGCTTATGCTCTAGTTTCAGGAAAACAATTGCTTGTCCCTCCTTCTCAATGACATCACACATGTAATTAAACGCAGTAACTAGTGATTGTTCAAAAAGTTACATCGTCGTCTGACATTACACATGCCATAAAAGATATCAAGCAGGGATTGTTCAGGAAATAAAGTACACTCAAAAAAATAAAGTACGCTGTTTGTTCACATAATTTATTTAAAATAAAACAACTGATTTCTTGAGTGTGTTTGGGGAAAACTTAATTGGTTTTTGTTCAATCCACTTAAATTGGTAAAAACTGATATGTTAACTAAATATCTTTATGTTGTCCCAACACAAATTAATTGTGTGCAACCCACCATTTTTTACTGTGTATAATTTGAGGTTATGTAATCATGACACAGCAAATATTTAGGAATTAAAATTAGTGACATATCAGTGAGCTTATTTTTTGGGGTGATAACAGCTTATTTTCAGTAGTAGGGCTGCACGATTAGGCATGGCCTGGTATAAGATTCTGACGGTATGATAACCTTGGATAAAAACATAACGATTTCACATTATTGTGATTACTGCTCTAAAATATATTCTTTTTAAATGTCTTGGTAAAAAACACAATATATTTTTAAACACAATATATATTTTACTTTGAGAAACATTTGAAATATTTTGTAGCAGTAAACATGGCAGACTGAATAATAAAAAATAAATCATTGACTGCTCTTTTCATTAGTTTCAAAACACAGATTTCTTTACAATTTAAAATGGCATATTTAGATATATTTTCTGCTGGAAATACTGTTGTCCTAAAAAAAACAAACAAAAAAAAGAAATGCTGAATAAAAAGTCTTACACATTAATTGAATGGTATAGCAGACAATTTTGGTGGTTTTAAAACCTCAAACTTTTCCTAATCACTTTATACCTTGAAAACGGTTTTCGTCCCATGTCTATGCACGATATTGGAAAAATCCAACATTGCAAGATTTTGTTGCTTTGCAATATATATTGCGATATGAGTACAGTTTCACCGAATGACTTTAATATCTCTATTGGGAAATAATTCATTAATTTAGACTGATTGGGATGCTTCTGTAGGGCAGGAAATCTTGCTTTAAATACAACAAATAAATTACAAAATATATACACACAATAGAGCAATGATTAAATAAATTTTATGGTTTTCTGGGGGAGTCTAACAGTATTCAGATTTAGAATTTAGAATAATCAAGTGTAAAACACCACTATTTAGTCTTCACATGTAGAAATAATTCAGTGTATTTAGTCTTTATTGAAAATATTTTGTGCATTGTTTTTAAACAAAACAGGTCACAGGCTGAAGAAACATGCAAATGATACATTTGTACTCTATTTTAGTGACTCTGCAAATCTCATGTGTTTTGATCTGTGGCTCTAAGTCAACTATAATCCCAAAACATACACTCAACACTGAAAATTCTGCGATGTGACTTTTGTTGATGCACATATTGCAATATCGATGATGAAACTATATATTGTGCAGCCCTATTTAGTAGTGTTGTTTTCCTTTCAGTAAAATAAAATGCTTCGTCCACCTCAGGTTAGCAATGAGAATTTTGATTGGTGCCCTCCAAATGATGATGCATTTTTCACATCACAGTGCTTAAAAAGAGTGTTTAAATGTGTGAAAAAGAAGACTATGGTTAAAGAAAAATCTCCATGTATCTTAGATGTGTTTTCCGCAGTTACGGTTTACAAGAAATCAGTTGTGTATTTGTTTGCATTGTTTTAGTGTAAACAGATTCAGAAAAAAAAAAATCATGATTTCTTTTTATCTGCTTATATTGTTTATTTGCTTTGAAATATAAAGAGTTCCAAGTCTGTTTATATCTAGGGAAAATTGCATAATCCATTACAGTGAATATCATAAAAAGACATTAATGTTATGTAGCCTGAACCAAGCATAACTTTTAGCTAGCAGCTTGTAAGGTCAGAATGTCAGATCTGAGATGATTGACTTGTCGTATTGATGATTGAGATAAAAAATGAGGCCAGAAAATGTCCATCTGCGAGGAAGTAAAGCTTATGAATGTGTAATCTTGCCCTCTTAAGCCATCAATGACATTTATTATCAGTTTGTTCTCCGCCCTGCAGCTCTTTCCATAGCATATTACCATCACGATGCTGCCCGTTGTTTTATCAGTTGCATACACCTGATGGGAGCTCAGAAGTAAGACCGGCCGATATTGGAAAAATCGGACATTGCGATATTTAGTTTTTTCTGTGACATTTATTGAAATATGTCTTGATATGACAGATGACTTAAAATGATAGTTTACCCCGAATTTTCAATTTTGTAATTATTTACTCACCCTTTACTTGTTTCAAACCTGTATGAGTTTCTTCATTCTGTTTAAAACGAAAGAAGATATTTTGAAGAATGCTGAAAACCAGTAACCATTGACTTCCGTAGTGTTTGTAATTCCCACTGCTGAAGTCAAAGGCTACAGGTTTTCAGCATTCTTCAAAATATCTTCTCTTGTGTTTAACAGAATAAAAAAGCCCATAAAAGTTTAGAACCACTAGTAATTTTCATTTTGGGTGAGCTATACCTTTAAATACCTCAATTTGAAAATAATTAAATAGTTATGCTGGATTGGGACGGTTATGTAGGGGAACAAATTAGAATCATAGATAAACAATAGAGGGTTTCTGGGGAGTCTTAACATTTTTTTTTTTTTTTGCCTGAATGCTTTAAGCTCTCTTGAAATGCTCTCTTGAAACAGTCTCAGCCATTAAAACCACAGGCATATCATAATATTTTACTCTATTGTAGTTCAACTCTGCATAAACACCAAAAATCATAGCTACTGGTCTAGTAGAATTTCAACTCAACATTGCCTATCCTGCAATTCGTCTATTGCGGATGTGCACATTGTGATATCGATGCTGAAGCAATATATTATGCAACCCTATACTCAGAACGCATCCTTTTCGACCTGTTTGTGAGTGTAGATCAGACTTCATGCTGGAAACAAGAGTCTGAGGTCAATCGCCCCCAAGGACATGTGTTTGTGTGTTTATATTACTGCACAGGAAGAATAATTTCACCTGCACACATGACCCTTTCAGCCCTGTTAAGCACAGGAAGCTTCTGTGAAATTACAATCAACCCAGTGCAGTTCAATAAGCACACTGGTCTAATTAACTCATCACAGAGATGTAAGAAGTGAAGAGGCTTCTCGGTCTCCACAGACCCAGGCGGCTTTGAGCTGGAGGTTTTAGCATGCAGGAAGCTTATCAGTTTCTCCTCAAGATGTCAGAATTTAAATGTCAGAAGCAGACAAGCCAGAGTCTGTTTTGTGCTTTTTGTTGCAGTCTGGATTGCTTGATTTTTGACGTCTTTATTTATTGTGGTGCCTCTGAGCCTTTGGATGGTGTGCATGCTATATTTAGATTCATGGGAGAACTAGAATGATAAATAAATAGTGTTTACACGAGCTGATGATATGGTAACATCTTAAGGTGAAGTAGTTACATGTTCTGTGCTACTTTTGGTTACAATGAATTATGCATAATTACATGTAACTAACGCTAAACCTAACCTAACCCACATTCTTATATTACTCAGTAGTTAAATGATCAGATAGTCTGTAACTACACAACTACACTTGATCTAACTACTTATTTAACATTATCTGAAACCACACACTTCGAGATTTCATTGGGACTATTTAATTGTTTTATGTTTAATACTTACATTTGTAAAAACTAATGTTAACTTAATTCCTTCATGTTGTCAACACCCAGTTTTTTTTTTTTTTTTTTTTTTTTTACAGTTTATGTCACAATACACTGTTAAAATGCTTGGTTTCACACAATTCCTTCATAAATCAATTACAGTAAGTTAACTTGATTGCTTTAACAGCTTTAAGTAAGTTGAACATAAAAAAATTAAGTTGTCCCAAAAAAACTCCTCAAGAATTGTGTTGTTTCAAAGTAGCTTGAACAAGCAGCAAAATAATTTTTGAGTGTAAAATTAAATGTAACTGGTAATGTTCTTTTGTTTATTATAAGTGGAGTCGGGTTCAGTTAAGTTTATTTTGTCATTCAAAATATCACCATAGATTTTAATGCAGAACAAAATTAAGTTACATCAAACCCAGCAAAAACATAAAAAAATCAGAAGACACTATAAAAACCTAGCATAATAAATAAGAAGAGGTTTGACAAGATCTCGTATGACGAGATCTCATGAGATTAATCTAGAGGTGAAAAGTTATCTCGTGAGTTATGATGTTATGATGGAGTGTGTGGGTAAAATTAGACTGGAGATAGGATTGCAATTGAACAGCAAATCAAATATTTCGCACAAACCAGGCAACGCAGGAGTTGCATGTCACTCGGCTGGGCGTGCAGATGTGACGTAACCATTTGTTTTTCATCTGAGTTCAGCTAATTTTCCTTCCAAAAAACGCTACCACTGCAGCCACACACATTAACCATGGTTCATTACCTTGCGATGGAATAGCACTTTAGATATGCTGAACTAATCATAATCGGGTAACGAGGAGACTGACACGGAGGGATCCATTATTCAGTATTTATTGATCACAATCTCACTCAAACACACAATATGCACCTGGGTGCACACACACATCCACAGTAGTAGTAATGGGTTTAAGAATGACGATGAACAGACACAGAGTGAGTTACCAGGCATGAGTGGAGAACAGAGGGCGTGAATCAGAGTCCGTGTATCAGGCTTGGGTCGAGGGCAGGCTGCGAGTATCAGAGTCCGTATGTCAGGCGTGGGTCGTGGGCAGGCAGAAGGCGAAGCAAGGTAAGAGACAGGCCGGAGTCGTACACAAGAGATCAGACTGGATATAACGCTCAGTAATGCTGGCCGGGGCTGAACAAGACTTCGCACTGACTGAGTGTTTGAGTGCGGCTTATAAGAGGTACGTGGGTCGTTAACAAGATTCAGATCAGGTGTATGCGCAATCAGTGTAGATGGATGATGTAATGCTAAAAGTCCAGAGATGGTGACCTCTGCTGGCCAGCGAGGGGAATGACCGGGACCGAGTCGGTGACTAATCGTTATAAACACAAATCGAATTCATTCATTCATTTCTTGTCGGCTTAGTTCATTTATTAATCCGGGGTCGCCACAGTGGAATGAACCACCAACTTATCCAGCAAGTTTTTACGCAGCAGATGACCTTCCAGCCGCAACCCATCTCTGGGAAACATCCACACACACATTCACACACATACAGTACGGACAATTTAGCCTACCCAATTCACCTGTACCACATGTCTTTGGACTGTGGGGGAAACCGGAGCACCCGGAGAAACCCACGCGAAGGCAGGGAGAACATGCAAACTCCACACAGAGATGTCAACTGAGCCGAGGTTCGAACCAGCGACCTTCTTGCTGTAAGGCGAAAGCACAACCTACTGCGCCACTGCCTCACCCCAAATCGAATTAATACAAATAAAATCATGGAGTAATCATCTTGTCACACCCTTATAAATAAGCTTTTGTAATTTAATATAGTTATATATAAAATATAAACTAATAAAAATCACAAAAAGGAATAAATAAATTCTTAAAAACTAATTGCGCTGTTTATTATTATAATAATAGTTATAATTGGTGCTGGCCGATAAAATTGGTATCGGTATTTATTGACCGTTCACCATTGTCAATAACCATAAAAAAATCAGTATGAAGTTTCAGTATGAAGGCTTTAGTTTTATTAAAATGTGGCTGCTGAGCTCACACCATGGAAATATTGCTAAGAAGTGAGGACATTTTCCAGGTACACCTAGTTAAAAAACATCTGAACCAGTCCGAATGCCACAAGTGCACCGCGATTCATGTAAGTAGAACTAACCAATCTGCTTCACACTTTGTATGGAATATACACATTTCAGTAATGGCAGACTTATTACCGCCGACCAACACAGCTCATCCAAACACTGCAGTGCTTTTTACTTTTCACCTTAAACTGGCAGCAATGGTTTGTCACTTCAGGTCAGAATAAAAACACACACGAAAACGAGTGCCGTGACTAGCAGCATTGAGGAGATTTTATTTAAAATAGGATGTAAGGACGTCGCCAGTGTCGCTTTTTTGGTTTATTTTCTTGTGCATCCCAGCCATTAGCTTCCTATCTGAAAGATTTGTTTAGCATGGGGTATTGCAGTCATTCAACTTCACAATTTGTAATGTTGCAATGTGTATTTGAATAATGATGATTGGCTCTTTTACTTGAAAGCTCAAATTAGATTTTTCATAATTTGTGTTATGCGGTTATACTCATGGCAGGTATTATTTGATAGTTTGGTCGATTATTTCACTGATATGGCAATCATCAAACATCATCATGAAAACGGTTACTAAGCGATTCCGCTTAGTAAAAAACATTAGTGTTCCATTTGGGACAACACTACATACTATGCTGTTGAGTGTGTAAGTGCATGAGTGCATAGTCTATAGTGTCCCATTTGAGACGCAGCTACAGTCTGAATCTGAAATAATATTCTTCACTACTGTATAGTGAGGGGAAAACAATGTGTGACAAATTAATCATGTCTGTATTCAATCAGTATAAACAAAACACACCAGAATGGCAAGATGTTAAATGTAATTTGTTTCTATTGCAATATAGAATGTACTTTTTAGTGTTTGATAATAAGTTATTATTTAATCAAAGTAAGTTCCTACTTTATAGATTATTCGATTTTGAATGGAGCCACAGCCTTTATGAATGGATAATTGGATCATTGACTCATTTGATTTTGTTTAAAAACAGATTTATTTTTGAAGAAAACAGCACTAGTGACTTTGTTTTGAACTGAATCATTGACTCATTCAATTTGTTTAAAAGCAGATTTATTCATGAACAAAAAAGCATTAATGCTCTGCTATTACTTTGTTTGGAACTGGTTTTGTTGGCAAATCAGAAAAAAAAACATAAATCTCTCTTATGAAACAGCCTGGAGAGTATCTTTTCGTTAGGGATTCTAACCATTTCGATCCTCTTTGCCTTTAGTTAAAGTGCTAAATCTTTTATACTTTTAAATTTAGGGCAATATTTAGAACTATAGCATCACCAATAGCAATCATCCATGGTGTGAACAGGCTTTAATCATTCTGGTTTGAAGCAGAAAGTACATTTTTTATGCGCAATTGCGGTCTTTTGAGCAAAGCCGTTTCTGAACAGATGGTGAGAGTTGAGGTTTATCCATTTCAAGCACATCCAAATGTATTCAGCACTCATTGTGTCTTAGCAACGGCAGGTACGAGCCATTATTTTTTTTTCGTAGTTTCAATATCCCAGAGGTCAATATCATGTCTATGATTTAGCACGGTTCATGCACCGCAGTGTCTTTGAGTGACTAATCAAACTCATATTGAGTATAGACAAAGATGAGGATTCCCAGGGAATATTTTCATCCCATTGAGCTATGAAACATGTCAAAAGGCAGCTTAAGTACCAAGAATTAGACTTTGTGTTTGGGCCTTTTTGTTCTTGATGACAGGCTGACTTTCTAATAACTAGTTAAAGTAATAATATTTTATTTTTGGGAAAGGAAAAAAAAAATGTGGACCAGATGGCTAGCTGATTGTGAAAAAGACAGGTGTGAATTGCTCTCCGAAATGTATTCCTGACAGATATAAATGCAATTACTCAAACCACTTTAGGAGGTGGTCTGGGATACAGTCCAGTCTAAACTAATCTGGTATACTGTGTAAAAGGACATTTTATTTATCCTAAAATGTAAAAAAATAAATACATGTGAGAGTGTGTTATAGGATATATATAATGGCATAGTCAGATATACCATGTCAGTGCTAATGGAAAATACATCACAACACCACAAAGTACAGTTTGAGATGCTTGTTTCATTTTATTTTACAATTTATTAATTTTTTATTATTTTTTGACCAGTCATTAACCAAAAATAAATAAATAAATAAATTCATAAAGAATTTATTCATAAAGAATTAGAATGTCAAATTAATATCAAATAACAAATAGCCTTGACACCAGAGGTGCATCACGCACATGTTGTAGTGTATCTTTATGAAAAGAAATTCAAATTTAATATTAAAATTTAAAATCTAATTCAAATTTATATTAAAATACAACTCAGATATAAAAACAAATTTAGAATTTAATTCTTTTACAAAAGTGTGTGTTTTGTTTACTATGAAGAAGTGTATTATACACAAATGAATTTAAACCCTTTACAGTTTTCAATTATTTCTTGCATGTATCTGTATGGCGAAAATAGATGTTGCGTTTAGCCTATAATGACTGTCAATTGCAGAGCCTGCTTGACTTCTGTGATGAAATTTTTTGTGGAAAATAAATTACAAAGCCTGTAACGTACATCTCTGTAAAAATAAAAGTGCAAGTAATATAAGTATATATTATAATTATCGCTTTAAACAAATACATTAGGTATTGGGTAGGATTAGGGATGTAGAGTAAGATCATAAGTACTAATAAACAGGCAATTTCTTAACAATAATAAGCACATAATAAGCTATTACAGTTGTTAATAGTGGGAATTGTTACATAAACTAAAATTTTACCAAAAACGTATGACACTAACTTACTGTAGTAGTAATCTAATATACATACTATAAATAATGGACTGAACACATAACCTAAGACATACTTTGCAAGTATTTCATGTAATGCTTAACAATATTGTGCAAGATATTGTGCAAAAGAGGTATTTCAAGTTAAAAAGGAAGTAGCGCAAAATGATTTGTGGTGCATGCACAAGTACACATTTGTTTGCGTCCAATTTATGTTCACACGTGCAGCGCTGTAATCTTTTTAAATCCTCTCGGCATTTCTCATATTCTAAAAAAGCTTGTTAAATAAAATTTAGAGACCTCAAGCTTTGAGGCTCATTGCCATTTAGGGAGTTTTTTTTTTTTTTACATGTGACCTTATGCTCCCCTGTCACTCACAATTGAACCGCTTCAGATCTTATTGGTCATGAATTGGTTGTTTCCAATTTCTTGGTTCTCCGCTTGGGGTGTCATGGGACTTGAGGCAAGTATGAAATAATGTTAAGAAAACAGAGAACAGAAGTAATTGTTCACATTGCTTTTACTGTAAACTGCATAAGTGGTATTTTGTCATTTTTCTCATTACCACAACAAGCCACATTTTAAACCAGTGACTCCAAACCAATTCCCAGGACGTATTTAAGCAGGCTCCAAGGGGGTGCTTGGGAATAACTGCTGCTTTTAAATTATAAAGCAGAAAAATATATTGCATTGAACCAGGATGTATGTATAATTCACAAACACTCATTACCATTCCAAAGTTTGTTGTCAACAAGATTTTGAAATGTTATTTGACATCTTTTGCGCCTATACTCAGTGAAATATTTGTGATCATGGACCATGAAACCAGTCATAAGAGTCATTTATTTGGGAAAATTGAGATTGATACAACATCTGAAAGCTGATATAAATAAACTTTTCATTGGTGCATGGTTTGTTACCTTTTGTGTACCTTTTAAAATGACCATTCTTTCGTTATGTTCGTGGCTGTTTTTTTCCTTTGACTTCCATTGTAATGACAATTTTTCACTGCAATGCCAAGACACCATACCATCACACCATTTTTGATTGTTGGTGGTTTTCCCTGTTGGGAAGATCATCAGTTGGCAGCATTACCCTATAGATAGGCCTTTGCGAAAAAGTTACATTTAATAATATGTAAAGTTATATATTATATATAAGATACAGCTATTAAAAATTTGGAATCCGAGGGTTAAAAAATAGAAGAAGAAGAAAAAAAAAAACACCTTTAAAATTGTCCAAATAAAGTGCTTAGCAATACACATTACTAATCGAAAATTGAGTTTTTATATGGTTACCGGTAAAAATGTACATGATATCTTTGTGTAACTTGTCTTTTACTTAATATTCTAATGACTTTAGTCATAAACGAATAATTTTGACCCATACTATGTTTTTTTGTTTTTATTGTTTTTTTTTTTTTTTTTTTTTGTCAATTTCTACAAATATACCTGTTGTCGCAGTCACTGACAAGTGATCTGCACAAGCAGGATCGCTGGAGAACTTTACATCTGCCAGCAAAAGCACTACAAGTTCTAGTCATGCACCGCTTACACGCACCTGTTCCTCATTCTGTAAGGGCTGGGAGCTCCTCATGAACTGATTACATGGACTATATAGACAGCACACACACACACTTTCTGTCTTGTTAACTGCTATTGTGTACATTACGACACATTTCCCTTGTCTTGCTTTAACATGTTTTGACCCTCATTTTATATGTTTGTTTGTTTGTTTGTTTACGTTGTCTGCTTCCTGCCTTTTGACCATCTGCTTAATTATTGACCATGACTCTGCATTTGCCTGCCTCCCTTTTCAGCGTTCCCATTTACATCACAGAAAGCAAGGGTCAGAAACAAGGCAGGGCATCTGCAGGGCCGGAGCAAGCTGAACTGCCGCTCTAGGCAGAGGACGATCACGCCGCCCTCAACCCCAATGTGAAAGCGAAAGTGACCAGTTATGAAAATGAAGTGAGGTGTCGCGGACCTCTATTTTGCCACCCTATGCGCGGATATAACTGAGGACGCGCGGGTGCTGAGGGAGGGAGGGAGGGAGGGAGGGAGGTGTCGCCGACGCTGCTTTCTCTATTCTGCCGCCCTATGCGCGGAAATAACTGAGGACGCGCAGGTGCTGAGGGAGGGAGGGAGGTGTTGCCGACGTTGCTCTCTCTATTCTGCCGCCCTATGCGCGGAAATAACTGAGGACGCGCGGGTGCTGAGGGAGGGAGGGAGGGAGGGAGGGAGGGAAGGAAGGAGAGAGGTAGGTGTCGCCGACGCTGCTCTCTCTATTCTGCCGCCCTATGCGCAGAAATAACTGAGGATGCGCGGGTGTCGTGGACCTCTATTTTGCCGCCCTATGCGCTGATATAACTGAGGACAAGTGGGCGCTTATGGAGGTGTCGCTCACTGACGCTGCCCTCTCTATTCTGTCGCCTATGCGCGAATATATCTGAGGACGCGGGTGGTGAGGGAGGTGTCGCGGACATAACTGAAGAGTGAGGACGCGGGTGGTAAGGGGGGTGTTGCAGACGCCGCCCTCTCTATACTGCCGGCCTAGGTGGCCGCCTAGGTTGCCTCTATGGACGCGCCGCCCTGGGCATCTGTAATGTGAATGGGGACACTGACATGGGAGTGCGGATACAAACGCAGGTTTATTGAGTGATCAGGCAAGCAATGGTCGCAATCAAAAAACGATTAAAGCAAGGCAAGGGAACTTGTCATAATGTATACAATAACAGTTAAAAGACTCAGCAAAGATGTGTGCGTGTGTGCTGTGTATATAGTCCATGTAATCACTTCATGAGCGGCTCCCAGCCGTGAGTGTGTAATCTACTGAATAATGAACAGGTGCATGTGAGCAGTGCATGACTGGAACTTGTAGTTCTTTTGCTGGCAAATTTGTAATTCTCCAGTGATCTGCACAGGCTGGATCACTGATGATCGTGGCACCTGTACAGATTGGGTCATCCAGGGTCATGTGTTAAAATGTGTTTTTCATTTTGATACATTTTATTATTTTTAGCTCTGATTAATTTTGTTAAAGTTTTTTTTTTCATAATTCTAAACTACGTTTACAGAATTCTACAAGGCTTTTGTTTTGTAAATGCTGAATCAGGACTGCAATAAAATGGACTGGAGCACATAAAAAATACACAAGGAATCACTGAACATGCTGTTCAAATAAACGTATTTATAGAAATGAGTCAGGCATCACATCAGTAAAAGACCAAAATGTTGAGTAACACCGGTTGAGAGTTATGGGCAGAAGGAATGACTTCACAGTAGTTTCTTTCACAAGAACACACGTAACAGATTTAAAAAAATGAGCGCTGGCATGTCAGCCTCACTTAAAGACTCAGTTTTATCAGCCCCAGACTGTCACAGTCGATTTTAAAAGCATATTGAGTGTTATCATAAATCACTTAAATTAATACAGTGCTTTAACTAATAAGGCAATTAAGGAAGCTCTTGAGCATTTTGGACGACTGGACAACTCGCACAAAATGCATTCGTTCTTTAAACTCAGATAATTAGTGTAGACATAGAGCACAGTTGGTCTGTCTGAGGTAGAGATGGCTGGAAGAGAAAGAAGTAAGAATGAAAGTGTGTGTAAAGAGTGCCAAGGCTTGTGCAAATGCAGTGAAGCAGCATAAACACCAAAGACAATGTGTGATTGTAGAGATGGACTCCTCAGGCTGAGGCTACACTATAGTTTATGGATGAGCCATGCAAATGCTGGGTTAAACCAAATAAAGAGTGTATACATCAAAGAAATAGAGAGTTCTTAAAAATAATGACTGTAACCTGAAAGTGCATTAGAAAAAAAAGAAAAAGAATTTACTCACCATTTAATCTCACTCAAGTGAGGAACCTGAAATTGTTGACTTCCATAGTAGGAATAATAAATGGAAGTCAATGGCTACAGGTAATTTTGCAAAAATAACTTCTTTTGAGAAAAGAAACAATAAAAACAAGTTAATGTTGAATAAATTGTGTTACTTTGGCATGAATGGTGGCTTTAAGGGGTTACCTCACCCAAAAATAAAAATTATAACATATATTTACTATCCTGTTGATCCAAACGCATACTACTTTTGTTGAAATCTGACAGATTCTGATTTGGGTCTTGGTGTATTTTTTATCTTATTTTTATCTTAATGTTACTTCTGTATGCAGTTCCAGCCACAGGGTGAATGAATCTAAAGAAAAACTAAGATGTCATTATGCAAGAGTGCATTACAGATTCATGTCAACACAGCACAGAATTGTCATGCATCGAATTCTGCAGCACTTAATGTGGATGTGAAGAGCTTTAGTCAATTAAAACCCTTATTACTTTTTATTACATAAAGCAGCCTCCTTTTACCTCTAAATGTCTTGTGCATAATATTTTGGTGAAATAGTTTCAATCAAGGGGCTTTGTGTGTCCTGGGCTTTAGAGAACTGTTTAACAATTAAATATTAGCTGATGCATAAAGATAAACATTCAGAAATGCATTGTTTTGTCCTTGTTTTTAATTTGCTAGTCATGAAAGAGTTTGTTAAGCCATTTATGTATACGATCACACCGGTGTGAACAGCCTTGGCTTGTCCTCGAAGCATACAATCACACTGGTGTGATTAGAACGTTTAGAGCGCACATCATCAACTGCTCAAATTCAAATCACAATTTATCCGTGCTTTCAAACAAATCACATTTATTTTAGGTTTTAGACGTTCAAAAACACTAAAATAACTACAATCAAAACATACCATTTAAGGTTTGTAAAATAAACGCTGATGGAGACAGCCATAATAACTACTTTTTTAATATAACTGGAAGAGTTATATTACAGAAGAGTTAGAGACAGAAGCAAAGCGATCTTAAGTAAACCAGAAAACATGACAGAAGAGGTTACTATGGGCTCTATTTGAAGATTAGACTGAGTGAGTTATTTCATTGTTTGTTTTTCACTTGGCACATAATAGTGAAGTGAACGGAATAGTGATTTTTCACACGATTTATCTTTGTAGCTACATGCTTTTATTATCCATGACTAACCTATAACGTTTTATGGCACAAAATAATTAAACACCATTTAGAAATGTGATGCGCTATTTTTTTGCGCCATTTGGTGGACGTCTGTCTCAGTAACTTTTTTATTTCCTGGTTTTGTACCAGGAGTCATTTACAAATTAGGCACTGATTGCATCTAAATCTGACACGAATGTTCCCTGCGACCTGGCAATCCTTTACATGTTTTGGACTGCCTTGACGTTCTGCTTGATCATGCAACACATGTTGTTTTGTGCTACATAGTATGTTGCGGTTCTTCTCCTGTCACGCTTCTACATGAATAGAAAAGATTGACTGAGTCAGTGATCACTATGCCTACATTGTCCCAGATCCTCATCCTTTTTTTAAATTAAATGAGTGAATGAACTCAATTAGCCTGTCATAGCTCTTCACCAGCATCTGGTACCTGGCAGCTGTTTCATAAGAGCAGACAAAACCTCATTCATCCCTTTCCAATTGATTTTCCCTTTCCATCAGGCATTTTTCACAACTTGTGCCCCACTTAGATACGAACGCATTTACATGAGAGGGTCTCCAAACAGCATCCCGAAAGACATTTCCTCCTTCGTGTTGCTCGATCTCAGCGCTGTAATACTGGGAAAGGGACTAATGTTCTTGTTTACTTCTATTTTTCACTTTTATTTATTTATTTATTTATTATTTTATTGGTGGAAATGTATTCTCACAGCAGATTAGAGATGCAAAATAGAAAGGAACTGTTTGTCTTGAGAGGACTAATTTAGATCCGTGTTGAAATCATATTTAGATTTTGCAGTCTTTGTTCTTGCTATTTCGTGAATGCACTTTTAATTTGAAGTGATAGTTATATCATCTCTTTATCATTCGTTTTATAATGAAAAGGTGGAATATTAGCAAAGCCTTTGATCAAGTACTTTTATCCTTTCTTCCTTTTGTTTATCATTGCATTTCTTTCCTCTTGTTTCCTTCTCATTTATAGTTTAAGCTTGATTGGAAAGAATAAGCTTGTTATTCTTACCAATTGATGAATGGCTTGTTTAGATGTGGGGAACAATGAACAGTATGAAATAGTATGAATGAAACAATGAGAATGATTAGCTGTCATTAGGGTTGAAACAATGTGAGATTTTCACAGTATGATCTCTCTTAACATGTTTCATGCTAGGACTTTGCGATATTAGACAGGAACTGACATTGCAAAATGTTGTTTTTCTGCAATTTATATTGCGATGTGATTATAATTTCACAAGATAACTTAGGCAACTTTATTTGCAAAGAATTGATTGGGAGTTTGACTTTGACTGGGATTTTGTAGGCGAGTGCATCTGCATAAAATAAACAAAGTTATCCAAAAATATCTAAAATAAACATATTAAAGCATGGATAAAAACAACAGAACTAACTAACTAACTAACTAACTAACTAACTAACTAACTAACTAACTAACTAACTCATAAAATAAGCAACATTCATGGTTTTTGGCTGAGTTTAAAAGTACAGAAATGTAAAAATCAAATGTAAAATAACACAAAACGGAGTCTTTATTGTATAAATAAACACAATCATTCATCAATTTCTATGTTTAAGTCAGTTTTAAAGACCCATCTATTTTCTCTATATTTTAATACTCCTTGATCACTGTTGTGTGGCTTTTATTTGTTAAATGTTTCTTTTATATTCTGCTTCCTTCTCTCTCTCTCTCTGTTTTTATACTCTATGTACGGCACTTTGGTCAACTTTAGTTGTTTTTAAATGTGCTTTACAAATAAATATTGTATTGTATTGTAAAAAAAAAGCATAAAAATAAGCTGTATATAAATAAATAATAAAAATAAAGCTGGATATCACCAGTAGTATATTTATTATTACAAATTTGAACAATTTTAAGCAATAAGTTATTAAGTTTCTCTTGTAAAAAAAATATTTGAAATAGCTAAATAAAGCAATACCCCCATTTAAAGTGTATGTTCAACATATAACTGTTGAGGAGAAAAGAAAGATGCGATATAGTTTTGATGGGGCAAACAGTGGCTTTATGCTTTAGGCTTAAGGTTGCAAACCTAAAAAATGTTTTGTGAAAAACTCAAAAAGAATAATTTTTGTTTATAGATTCTGTGTTTAATGATTTAATTAATGTACAAAGAATGTGAATTGAATAAACATTTTAATATTGAAATTTTATATATTTTTTTGTTAAATAATGTATACAAAGTTAAAACACGGACAAACATGATACTGCGTAAAAAA
This sequence comes from Danio rerio, assembly GCF_052040795.2. Taxonomy (NCBI): domain Eukaryota; kingdom Metazoa; phylum Chordata; class Actinopteri; order Cypriniformes; family Danionidae; genus Danio; species Danio rerio. Next base: position 21,125,635 of record NC_141023.1, read on the forward strand.
GTTTACCTACATTTCATTTTTATTTTACAGAATATCAGTATTGTTCAGTCAGTACATTAGATACCTTTGACTTTCAGGGTGTATTTGACAAATATTTTCTCAAATAAAAAACAAAACAAAATGGTATTTGAATTGTTGAAATATGCATGATTTTATTTTACTTAATTTTAGCTTGTTATTTCTGCTAGGGTTAATTTATAATTATAATTATATTATTATATAATTTATAATTACACTAAATTACCATGTTAAATCGACAGCCTTAATTAAATATATAAAATAAGCAATTATCAATTCATAGTGAATAATCATCACACAGAGAAGATTAGATAAGACAAATGAATAGAAGGACACAATATCTCTTCATATTTCTTGCACAGTATCTGCAAATTTTAGTGTAAACAGTACAATTAAAAATATGTATTTTATGCTGACACTACACGCATCCCCTATGCATGGTTAGGTTGATACTGACACACTGACACAAATAAAAATGTACTGTACTTGGTCTACAAATATGGACCAATGTTTATAAATCAGAAATGCTTTTATGTTCAAAAGCGCAGATGACCTTCAAACTTATGCGAACAACAGAAAGTTTCATGCTTGGCATCAGATTATTTGAACTAGGGAATTCTGTGTAATTATATGTAGTCATGATGTACATTTGAAGTCAGAATTATTAGCCACCGCTGGTTTTTCCCCCCAATTTCTGTTTAACAGAGGACACATTTTGAAACATGATAGTTTTAACAACAAATCTTTAGTAACTGATTTATTTTATCTTTGCCATGACACTACTATATAGCTTAAAGTGACATTTAAAGGCTTAACTAGGTTAATTAGGTTAACTATTCAGGTTAGGGTAATTAGGGAAGTTATTGTATAACGATGGTTAATTTTAGAGACTATCAAAAAATATAGTTTAATGGAGCTAAAAGTCCATTGATTACATGTAGAATTAACTACATTTTACTGTAAAGCAGGCTTTCCTCGTCTAGTCATTCTGACATTTACCCTGTCTGAAATCATTTTGTGTTTAACAGTGTTTGGTTTTATAAATTAGATACTTTTGTTCTAGTTTGTTATGTTTTTGGCTAAGCACAAAGTTATGTTCATTAAAAATAATTTTATATTTCCATGTTAAAATGCAAAATGTAAAATAAAATTAAGGTGCAGTGAACCCAAAAAATGTCAAATGTACTATCAATTTTTAAAACAGGATGATTTTCTTTCAAAAATGAATAAAAGAATTGAATTCTTTTGCTGTGTAGATTTTTATTATTTATTTATTTATTTATTTATTTAATTATAAATTGTTCATATTAATGCTTGGAACAAATATATTTTAGCAACTGTGATAAAGATGCAATTGTTCATTCATGTTTTAATTTAATAATGTTTTAAAAAAATTTTATTAACTGAAAACTATTTAAAATATAAAGGTTTCTAAACATTTTAAAGAAAAAAATGTACTTGCTAAATGAACTAAATTAAATAAGTTATTTAGCTTCATCATTTAATTTCTTTGAACATGCATTTTGATAAGTAAAATTAATAGTACAAATAATACCACCGGGATGAATAAATAACTATTAATTTTTTGTTTGTTTCTGAAATAACCCCTTTAACTTAATCAAAATGTTTTTGTTTATTTATTTGCATGTTAAATTAGTTTTTTTGTCCCATATTTTCAGTCTTTCGGGCCTCTCTGTTTGTCCCAGTGGAATATTACAGTCTACAGCAACATCCTCTCTTCCAAGCACACTTGGTGTTTATTTGTGCGCACATTTCCTGTGTTTAAAAAATGCTTGCGTGTTACTTATGCTCATATTCACATGAATTTCACCCATATGCACTTGATGTTGGGGCAATAGATAGCACCGCTATTTACACCTGCTTGAAGTGACAAATGTAACCCACCTACTGCATATGCCGTCTCTCTGTTTGTCATTTTCTCATGGGTTTATTGAAGGAAGAGGATGCCGTATCCAAGCATCTTTTATTAATTACTCGGCCCTGCTTGCGTGGATCGCTGGCATAAAAGATATTGAATGGTTTTGCGAACACTGCCGCCTCTGTCATCTCCATTTATCACAATTAACAGCCTCACTGCAAGCAGCTGAGCAGAGCAGCCTCAAAGTCAGAGGAACAGCAGACTGCGTTAGCTTTACGTATAGGAGAAACAATATGTCTATTTAAATTACATTAAATTAACTTTTGTGAATTATTGTTGTATAGTGATCACTATTTTAGTTTAGTTTGTAATTTTCTAATATGTTTTGGTGTAGTGCAATTTTATTTTTAAGGTATTTATTATTGTAGTGTAATTGTTATTTTAACTTTTTTGCTAATTATACTCTAGTTTATTGTTTTATTGTTTTATTGTAAATATATATATATATATATATATATATATATATATATATATATATATATATATATATATATATATATATATATATATAGATTTGATTGTATTTTTATATATTTATTCTGACTAGTTCATTATTTTTATTATATTTCATATATTTTATTGCTTAATTATTTTTTTTATTTAAATCTGAGTATTATTAAAAAGTGGTAATAATAATAGAATTATTTTGTTTAATGATTCTATGTTGGATTTTTACCTTTGTGAGTAATATTATTTTGTAATTGCTCAAATTGTCATTATTATTATTTTGATTATTATTTTAGTTTAGTATTCTCTAATTATTGTAGTGTTTTGATGTAGTGTAATTTCATTTTTATTGTATTTAGTATTGTACTGTAACAGGGACTTTAACTTTTACTAAATCGTTTTTGCCTTGTATTTATTTTATGTTTTGTTAATTTATTTTTGTGGTTTAATTAATTATATAAATTTGTATTTATTGTTAAATACATTTTTATGATTGTGATCATTTTTAATTTATTTATTTTTATTCTGATTAAGTCATTTTATATTATATTTAATTTGATTTAATTTATTGTTTAATTCATTATTTTATTGTTTAAAATTATTATTATTATTATTATTATTATTATTATTATTATTATTTATTTATTTTTATTTAAATTTGAGTATGATTAAAAAGCAGTAATAATAATAGTATTGTATTGTGTAATGATTCTATGTTGGATTTTTAGCTTAGTGAGTACTATTGCATTGTAATTTCTCAAACTTATTTAATTTTAATTTATTTTATTTTATTTTATTTTATTTTATTTTATTTTATTTTATTTTATTTTATTTTATTTTATTTATTTTATTTTATTTTATTTTATTTAATTTAATTTTATTTTATTTAACTTGATTGAACCAATGTTCCGGTTCATTTTATATGAGACAAAATATCAACTGCATACTTTTACTTGCATACTTTTCCTCAGTGTTTTCCCAAAAGAAATCACAAAGCATAAACATTTCTAATGTGTACTGTATATCCAAGTGAATTTTTGTACGCTTTAAGCAGTACATTAGCATATAGATTGCTTTAAAGCTCATAGAAATAGACTAAATTTTGATTTCATGGAGCATTTAAGAATGTTGTTTTGCTTTACCACAATGGTGAATAAAAGTCTGACTGCAAGAAACTGTTGCTAATGAGCTGAACTTTGAGGCATTGGTTTTGGTCGGGTTTACTTTTGCAACGAGGTCAAGGTCAGGTTAGGCTGTGCTTAGATTCTAGATCAGGCAAAATAACAATTCTTGCTGTTCTAAACTTTATAAAAAGACAAATGCTATAGATAATATACAACTCACAAGGTTATAATTAAAACAACAACTAATAAAATCAAGAAAATGAGATTTGTTAATTCTCTTTATCTTTTATTTAATTGACAAAAGCAACAAAAAAAAAAAACAAAAACAAAAAAACACTCCCAATGTTTTCACTGAACAAACCAATTGTATTCTGTAAATATTAGCAAATTGTAATTTGGATGACTGCAACACACTCTAAAAAAAAAAAAGAAATAGAAAATGTAAATACAAATCTGAGACAGATGCATGCATATCAGCTTTACTGATTTAATGCAGTGTTTAATTGTTTGAGAATTGAGTCTCATTTAGTCTTTGAGACCAAGAACTCAATGTGTTGTTTTCTGAGAAGCAGCTGGAATCTGGGTACAGTAGCCCGTCACACATTTCCACTGTGTTTATGACTGTCTGAGATGAGCTGTAGCCTGGAGAACCAGCAGAATCACTGCGTACAAATGATGTACAGCTTTCTCCTGGAGTTTCAGACTGTGGTTATTGACAGTTTAATGTTTCTTTATGGCATACCATCTGAGGACTAAAAATCTATGCTTGTGGTTTCTTGTGGTTGCCTTTGCCAACACAGTCTGGATTTGTAAGTTGGTTAAGGATGTATTTTATGTTACAATTTGCTTATTGACTTTTGATACAAAATAATGAACTTTGTTCGCAGAGACTGAGATGCTGAAACCCTCATGTATCAACAGTTCACCATTTTATTGCAGATTAACAAAACTTTTTTATCTGTATGACCTTTTAAAGATAGTTTTCACAATTATTGTGCATCTGTCTACACTTTTTTTGACACATTTTATATACAAAATACATTGGAACTACCTGAATTCTATGACTCGAATTGCCACAGTGGTCATTCTGACTGTCCATATAAGAGTGTACAGAATGTTTGTCATATCATATTTATATGCAAAGCTTCTGTTGAGATTTAAAATGTTAAATATGCTTGAAAACAATGCTGTTTTGAAATACATGAAGTAAATAGAGTAAAGTTATGTTTCTGCTATCTGAAAATTACCTTTTTGCTAGCAAAAAGTTGCTAGGCAACAGAGACAAGCATTTTCAAAGGCAAGAAAATAAGTTGTAGAAGCTGACATTGCATGCGGTCAGTTTGACCATTATGGCCATTCATGATAGAAATACTTAATTGTGTTTAGTAATTTTAATAAAATAACACAGAATGAATTATCCACACATTTAGGAAATGTCAGAGTACTTATGTTAAATTGGATTTATTTGAACAAAGTTATTAGGTTGCAAAATGTAAAAATCAAAATGACTGCCTCAGTAGCTCTATTGTTAAGTTTGTCTGCCAAAACACTTATATTATAAATTATACTTTAAGGCTGTACTTTGGGGTTTTCTTTCTTTCTTTTTTTCTTTCTTTCTTTCTTTCTTTCTTTCTTTCTTTCTTTTTTTCTTTTTTCTTTCTTTCTTTCAAAATCAAAATCAAAAAAAAAAAAAAACTAACTAACAAAACAAAACAAAAAACTTTGGATGACATGCCTAAGAAACTAGTCCTACACACAGGAGCTGTTCAAGGCCAAAAACCCTGACAGATGTCTTGAAATACAACATCTGAACAATGTCTTTAGGTGTGGTAACTCTGGTATACGTGAAATAATTGACAACATGCCTTTGAATTAATAGAAAACAGTGCACACCCAATGTGTATCAACATCGCTATCTTGGGTGTTCATTATTTTATAAGAGTTCAGTCACTTATTTCAAGAAGTGGTGATACACACTGATATAAATATTTTCTTTTTTTTATTTTAAATTCTTCAAGGACCAAAATAAGCAATAATAATTAGTAAAAAAGTTGAATTATATCGAAAAAAAGGTGGTAAATCAGTGAAGCACCTTCAATTGTTCCTACTAATCACAGGCTCTTTATTTCATTGCATTAAAGAACATTTAAAAGATCAGGATTATATGTAATTTGATAACATAACTAATTACTTAATGTAAAAAGTAATCAATTACTAATTACTTAACTTTGAAGTTACTTTTAAAACAGTTTAAGCCTAAAAAATACTAAATAAACTGCATCTCTTTCAGCAATTTAATATTCACTGAAAACATTACAATGGGTTTAACACAGCAGCTTGACAAATTCAAAAGATTCAATGAGATAATTTGCCCAAAACTTAAAATTCTCTCATCATTTACTTAATCTTCACTTGTTCTGAACCTGTTTGTCTAGTTGTTGTTGTTGTTGTTGTTGTTGTTGTTGTTGTTTTTGTTGTTGGTGTTCTTTTAAACACAAAAGAAAACTGGATACCTGTAACCATTAACATTCATAGTACAAAAAACACATAGCCTATTATGTATGTGGTGGTGGAGAAAAACTGTAAATGCTCAAATGTTGAATACATGAAATCTGGAATAGAGTGTGTCACACTGGTGTCCTATTTGGTGACGAGTATTGTCATAGAATGCTTTCTGTTCAAGTGCTTGAACAAGTTGCTGGTCGAGTCAAAAGTACTCGAAAGTTCTTTAGAGACTGGTGTTACAAACTCTTTGATGTTAGTCTAAGGAATAGCATTTGAGGTATGATATAATGAAAGTGGAAGCAAATACATAGACAACGGAAATGCCAACCATAAGTGATTTAATGAACAAAAGTGTACATTAAAACCATAGAATTGGCCAAATATGTATTAAAAAGAAATATTTACAATAATGAAAAAAAATTATATAATAGCTAGTTCAAAAAGAAAGGACCAAACAAAAATATTAGTTCAACTCAAGAGTAAGGGGGCGCATGTGTAGCCAAAATATATTTAATAAAAATATATATAATAAAATATATATATAATATATGTGAAGTGAAGTGCTTTGGGTGTATGGCCATACACAATAAATGCACTATATAAATACAGATTGCATTACATATGATCTATTGACTCTTCTACTTGACAATAATCACATAAACCAGTAGGATCTTTGCCATTGATATGTAAAGTAATTTTTTATTTATTTTAGTGTGCCGTAGTCTTAATCTAGATATTACATTATCCTCCGGTGTACTTCTTCTTATCCTCTTCATCCTTCCTACTTTCTTTTGAATGCTTTCTTCCGCTCTTCCTGGCGTCCTTTTATTTGGCCGCACTACGTTGTCCAATGATGATTGGTCTCCTGTCTTAACACTGGACATAGGCTAGATTGCAGTTCATAGTTCTTTTGTTTTTATGCTCAGTAAAATCAAAGTTATTTCTGTATTCCACTTGAAGAAGCGAGCATTCTCATCAGCAGCTTGCGTTCTCCAGCAATTTAAAAGCAAATGCTCATTAACTGACATTGCAGCTGAAAATGTGATTTAAAAAAAAAACATTTTTTTCCTCCAAAAACTACATTTGTAACGTAAGTAACACTATTACGTTGACTTTAGTAACTGTAATCAAATTACACAGATTTAAAATGTAATTCGTTACAGTAACACGTTACTCTGGAACTCGTTACAACCAACTCTGCTGTGCTTTTTTTAAAACAATAGACCCTCCGGCTACTGTTTTGGCCAAAATCAAGAGAGATTTGCCTTATGGAAGCATGTCAAGTTGATGTGAAAAGAATTTGTGGACTCTTAGTCCACCGTCATGCTCACACCAGCTGTCAGTGAGTGAAATGATTTTACGCTACTGTCACGATTGGTCTCAAACTCGTATTTGTGTATGTGTGCATGAAAGCGTACAGATACAAACGATAACGCACTCCGTACACTCTGTCCAAATGCCACACATGGTTACTCATTCATCAGCGTCCCATATGAGCGTGAAACATCCCAAGTCTGCAACACACACACACAAACACAGTTGCATCACGTGTCTGTCCATGCACTCTAGCACACACACACACACACACACACACACGAACTTGCATAGCACCCATGTCCTGTGAAGGGACTGCCTCCTGAGTAAACATTCACACACACACACATACACACACACAGGACACGGATTATCATGGGGTAAATAAACAATAGAGTAATGGGGGCAGCCTGTGTAAATACTATTATAGTTATAAACAGGCTCTTTTATAAAGAGAGAGAACAGCAGACACATCCTAAACAAACAGACTGGACACAATCAAGTGCAGGGATTGAAAACACTGTTAACAAATATAATACTCGCTGTTTTTTTTTTTTGGTTTTTTGTTTTTTGATTAACTTTTTAATAGTTTTTTTATGTATTTAAATAAGTTGTATATGTATATACAGTACACTGTCATAAATACAGGTACAGGTACATACAGGTACACCAGGAGCTGTCACTGGCGTGGTACCTTTTTAAAAGTTACACATTTGTACTTAAAGGGTCCTTATTAACACCTTAAGGGTACATATTAGTACATAAAAAGTACAAAAGTGTTCCTCTTAAATTTTTGAGGTACTTACATATTCTTTTGAGGTACAAATATGGACCCTTTAAGTACAAATGTGTACCTTTTGAAAAGGTACCACTCTGATGACAGTTCGCGTACCTTTACAACTTTGTCCTGTAATACACACAATCAGATATATGAACGGTACCTTTATTTTTACCAAACAGAACTCAAAGTACATGCATAGAACAACATGAGCATTTATAGCAAATAAACAAATGTAAATAATATCCTGCTTGCTTTTTTGAGCGTTGTCGATCGAGTTGTTAATCATTGGTCACACTGTCAACAATTATGAACAATATTTTTCTCCAAATAATTAAATGCTTGATTAATTCATTCATTTTCTTTTCGGCTTAGTCCCTTTCTTAATCTGGGGTCGCCACAGCAGAATAAACCGCCAACTTATCCAGCATATGTTTTACACAGCGAATTCCCTTCCAGCTGCAACCCATCTCTGGGAAACATCCATACACACTCATTCACACTCATACACTATGGATAATTTAGCCTACCCAATTTACCTGTACCGCATGTCTTTGGACTGTAGGGGAAACCGGAGCACCCGGAGGAAACCCACGCGAACGCAGGGAGAACATGCAGACTCCACACAGAAACGCCAACTGACCCAGCCGAGGCTCGAACCAGCGACCTTCTTGCTGTGAGGCGACAGCACTACCTACTGATCCACTGTGTCGCCCTTTATTGTTATTATTATTATTATTATTATTATTATTATTATTATTACTATTATAATTTTAAATTCCTTGATCTAGGTATGCATATTTAATTTTTTTTTCTCAATGATTGCCATCTTTAAAGCAGAATCTGGGTTTTAAACATCATTTACACCACTTTGATGTCACAATATACTTTATATCTAAAATCAAAAAATGTCCAAGTGTCCGAAATCTATAAGTCTTGCAAACCTGGGTCACAAAAAACAGCTAAAACTAAAACAGCCCATGTACTTTTTTAGTTTGCTCTTGCCCATTTGTCATTTTATAAAAGATACACAATCTTCCTCCCTATTTATAGAAAGTAAAAGTACTTGTCCCCCACACTAGCCAATCTTCATCAGTGTAATTGACAGGCTTTGTAACCCCTCCCCCTGCCTGCTCTGTCTCCATGGCACCCATGATGCCTAGTGAGTGGGCAAGTGTTGTGCATGTGCAGCCATGGAGTGTGTCTCAACTGTGGATTTGAGGGGGAGGAAGATTTTTTTCTCTCCAAGTGACTGAGCCGTGCAATCGGAGAGGAGCTAATCTAGCCCCGGACCACCTGACCATTCCTTCCTCCTCTCAGCCGATCCCTCTGTGGGTGCAAAGAGGAGTCGGATTCAATTTTCAGCACTTACTATCAGGTTCACCCACAACTAAGAGTCAGCGGCGATCCTCGGATCACTTTTAGGGCTTTGCAACAAGCTGACCTACATATTGGACGATTCGGTTCCTTATTGCATTCCACCTGCAAAAGCGATCAGCAGGAGCGCTCACACAAACCAGATGGATTCGCAGCATGCTCTGTGAGCTTCTCTGAGCCTGAACACTTTTTGTGTGCGTGTGTGCGTGTGTGCGTGTGTGCGTGCGTGTGTGCGTGTGTGCATGTGTGCGTGCATGCATGTGTGCGTGTGTGTTTTAGCAGTTTCCTTCCTTGCACCTTTAGTTTTTTTTTTTTGCAAGGGTGCAAGTATTTGAAGTACGTGAAGTCCTAAGGACTTATATGTTGTTATGAAGGTATCAAAGCCATTAATCACTGTCATCACAAATACCTACATATGCATTTCAGTTGCTTACTTGGGTAAATGAATTTCTGTGGCAATTTTCTTTTTTTCAAATCTGTGAAATGATGTAGTATTCCCTTGAATCAGTGTATGATTATAGAAGCTGAAAACAGAAATAAAATCAAATACAAACAATTAAGTTTGTAACTTATTTAAATTAATTAGATCCACGTGCACTCCAAAAAATTATGTTTGCAATTTGTCTGAACTGCTCATTTAAAATGAGCTAAAATAACTCAATTCTTGACTTTTTTTTGGCATACCCTTTTTTTATTGTTTATTCTAGTTAAATTTGTAAAAACTAAAAAGATAACTTGATTCCTTTATGTTGTCCCAACAGAAATTGATTCTTTTTTTTTTTTTTTTTTTTTTACAGTGTGATTGGTGAACAAAAAAGCTACAATACAATTGCAAAAAAAAATCCTGGATTCCTAGTTAACAAAATAAATTGTCTAACTGTAATTTGATTGAACCTAAAACAATTAAGTTGTCACATAAAAGCAACACAGGCTCATTGTGGTTACGTACCCCTGTCTACATTTCTGGAGAGTTAAATTATAGCAAGAGGCACATCTGGCTGCATTTCATCTTTAAAATGAACTCTAAGGGGCATTATTCAGTTTGCCCAGGGGCTCGCTGTGTACATCAGCAGACTTGCTATTGACCCAATGACAGGGTTCGAGTCTAGCGAAGAATGTTTCCGAAAACCAAGTAAAACAAAAGCAAAGAAGATAAAAAATAAACAACAGGCTGCAAAGGTGGTGAAATCACATGTTTCTGGGTTTAGGGAAGGGGGTGGTTGGGTCAGTCGACAGCAAGCTGGCCTGGGGCGCAAACTTGTATGCCCGTAGGAGCTGTAGTTAGAAGCATAGTTCTATTCCCAGTTGTCATCCCTTGTCCCAATTCATTTAGAACATTCCAACATTTAGACTTGGAATGATTAAAAAAAGCATTAAAGTAATCTCTCTTAGGTATGTATAATTTGCTTTCAAAGCATTTTTACAGTTCAGTTTTAGCAATCTTCACATTGACAATTGTGTTCCCTTCATAGTGCACTTTGAAAACATTTATGCCATTTTGAACACAGCCGTGGCTCATGATGAAAGCTATAGATGACCTATTATTTAAAAGTGAAATTTACTTTACGTTTCCAAAACTTGTGAAAACAAAAATATACAGCATACATTAATGCTTTTAATTTATAGTAGGTTATTTATCAAGAAATGTATCTGTACTGTAAGCCTAAATGACATGGGCCTGTTAGTTTGAACATTTCTGCGGTGGTTTGAATGTGTCGAATTGTAAGAGTAGACTTTAAATAACTAAATAAATAAATACATAAACAATATCCTACCTTTCAATATTTTTTATATTTATCATTAAGTAGGATTTTTTTTTATTTTCTTAATAAATAGTCTAAAGTAAATTGCAACTTTTAGCAATTTACATTATTTATACTTTATATGATATTAGAATATGCGTTTTTCTGTTTCTGTTTTTCTGTTTCTGTTTTAGAATAGAATATGTAATAGTTTTCAATTATATTTGTAAAGGTAACATAGGCCCTATATGTGCCATTTACATATATTTCAATTAATATGAAAATTGAATGCATGTTTTTACCAAAACTAATATTAAATATTTTTTTAAATGTGTGTGCGTGTAAAACAATATAATTTGCACAATAACATATCAGGTTTCTCTCTAAGAAAGTTGTTACTCCACCCCGTTTAGAGCACCATTATGGACGATTTATTACTATGATAGTTCAGCAGCAAGTTATGTCATTGTTTGGGAAACACACCCCTGGTCATTAGAAGTGTATATTGTTCCCTCTTGTGGATTTTCACGAGAAAAGGGCGCTAGAGAGAGATATTAGATGATATAAAAATGTACACAGTGGCATCTGGTGGATTTGCAAAAACAAAAACTGTGAGTGTAACTTCCGGTTATGTATTTCGCTGTCCCTTGAAATGTAGACCTGAGTACGTATCTGCAATAAGCTTGGGTTGAAAACAGAATTGTGTTTGAACAAAAGTAGTTTGAACAAGCAGCAAAATAATTTTTTTTGAGTGTATACAATAGGTCTTTCGTATTATATATCCGCCAATAAAAATATATATTTTATATGGATGTATAATGTATATGTATGTATGTATAATGTTATTTGTATGTATAAGGGTGTGATGGTGGCACAGTGGGTAGCATGATCGCCTCAAAGCAAGAAGGTCGCTAGTTCAAGCCCTGCCTCAGTCAGATGGCATTTCTATGAGGAGTTTGCATGTTCTCCTTATGTTGGCGTGGGTTCCCCCACAGTTCAAAGACATGTGGTGTAGGTGAATTGAATAAGCTAAATTAGTCGTAGTGTATGTGTGTGACTGTAAGAGTGTAACAGTGTTGAGTTGGAAGGGCGTCCGCTGTGTAAAACATATGCTGGATAAGTTGATGGTTCATTCGCTGTGGCGACCTCTGATTAATAAACGGATGAAAAAAAATGAATGAATGAATGATACATATATTATTGATATTCATACACATTTTCATACAGCAAGTGAGATGGAATGACAGGGTCAACAATCGGGCACAGATTCTGTGTGGGCTTAAATTGATAAAGTGTGACAACAGACACACTTAAAAGGGTATTTTGGATCTTTTTTTTTTTCGTAGACAGTTTTTGCCTGCAGTGTCTCGCTTGAATATATTACTCATGTCATGCGGGAGAAGAAAAGACGAAATGAATATTGAATCTCATCCCTCACTGCACAGACCTTGGATGAGTTTTAATCAGTTGACTGAACTGCCCTGAACTTTATGGCTACACCATCGACATCTTCATTTCAGTTTTCTTTTTTCTTTTTTCTTTTTTGTGTTTTCTGGCAGAATTTTTTCAGAAGAATGTCAAACATCTGAGCTTGCCTTAAACATCTTGTGGTTTGCAAGAACTAAGTTGCTTACTTTAGTAGGAGCTGAGTGTTTTTTAAACCCTGAGCTTAGGTGTTTTGATTTTCGTTAAAACGGTGCGTAAACCACAGATGCTTTAACACTTTTGACAGTCTCTTTGACCTCCACTGTTACAATGTAATGGCTGATATAATTTTTTCTCCTTCTGGGCCTCACAGAATCGTAACCTAGACTGTAAATGTTAATCGGTAATTCCTTGTATGCTAGTCAGCACCTTTTTTAGGCCACTCAAATATTTCTTCTCAAATTCAGATACGGTCAGGAGTCAGGACTGTTTATACAGCTGGCTATAGAGTGGAGTTTTTCTCTGTATTATGTTTTTTTTTCTCCATTTAACCTTTAGTTAGCTGTAATACAGACTTAAATGTTGTGATGTTGCTATTAATTATATCTGGTGCGTGTATTGGAAAAGATACAATTGGTCAAAGTGAATGTAAATACCACAAAACTAGTCATTAATGTATTTTTTTTTTTTCAGGTAAAAGTTACACATTTTTTTAAATCTGAATAAATATGCTTTGTGCTGATGTTTGGTTTGATAGAATAGGACTATTTTTGAGTAATACTATTTAACAAACTGTAATCTAAGGGTTTAAAGAAATCAACAATTTACAGTTGTCCAAATTAAGTTTAATTGCTGATTAAAAATGTTGATTTGATATTTTTAAGGTCATAAACGTCTTGGAACATGATCTTTGTTTAATACTTAAAAGATTTTTGGCAAATATTTTAGACCTATACAATTTATTTTTGGCTATTACCAATATATTACAATAATGTACTTGAGATAAGTCTTAAAATAAGACTTGTGGTCCAAAATCACATTTATAATATAAAGTATAAATTAAATATGAATTCCTTTCATATATAATTATTGATGCAAGAATGTTTTTAAACAAATAAGCTATTAATGACTGTATAAATGCAAACATTAAGCAAAACCCATGAAGATGTGAAATACAGTAGAACTCAGTCAGCATCCAAACGCTACCTGAGACACTTTATGTGTGTGCTTTTAAAACAGAGTACAATTATCGGATTAAATTTGAAACTTTTTCATGCATTCATACGCTTGAATGGATTAAAATCCTTTGCTTCTTTCGAGACAATGTGGATGGAGCTTTGCACTTAATCCGCAGATCACATGAATCCCACACCATAGGGTGTGGACCATCACAAATCATCTGTAATCCATTACGCCCCTCTATATTGTACGTGAAATTCGGCCTGCCAAGGTGGCAAGTGGGAGTGATTGTGTTACATGCCACAGCTGATATCCACCCACATTTACAGCAGAAGGTGGTAATGCCATGTCTGCTTATTAACATTAATATACAGTAACGAATGTGTTCTATATTTGTTCATGCATACTTACATTAGACAACACTCCAGCATTTCATTCATTCATTCATTTTTGGCTTTGACATACTTTTTTTCATTCAAATGTACTTGTGTACACAGAATAAATGTTCATAGCATTGGTTCTGCAGTTTCAATAAAGAATAACACAAAAAAAAAAATAAATAAATAATCATATACACAGCAGCTGACTATGGAGCCAGATCAGTCTCAAAAATAATACATTACCATAACATTATTCATACATCTACAACACTGATTTACAAAATCAATTTCATAAGTTCAAAAAACAATTTATATAAACACACATTCAATTCATACATTCAAATCATGATTCGTAAATACACAAATCCAATTCATAAGTTCAGAAGACGATTTGTAAATACTCAAATCCATTTTATGAAATCAAAACATGATTCATTCATTTATTCATTCGTTTTTTTTTTCGTCTTAGTCCCTCTATTTATCAGTGGTAGCCACAGTGAATTGAACACAGTGGATGACCTTTCAGCTGCAACCCTTCACTGGGAAACACCCATACACTCATTTACAAACATACACTACAAACAATTTAGCTTACCTAATTCTTCACACAAAAATGCCAACTGACCCAGCCAAGGCTCGAACCAGCGACCTTACTGTGAAGCGACAGGGCTTACTGCCCCAAAGCACGATTCGCAAATGCACAAATCCAACTCGTTATTTCAGAACACAATTTGTAAATGCACAAATCCAATTCGTAAATTCTAAACAGGATTTAAAAATACACAAATCCAATTTGTAAATTTAAAGCTCTATTCATAAATATACAAATTAATTTTGTAAATTCAAAACACATTTCTTAAATACAAAAATAAAATCCAATTTATAAGTGCAAAACACAATTCAAAAGTACGCAAAACCAATTAGTAAATATAAAACATGATTCAAAGATACACAAAATCAATTCGTAAATTCAAAACATGATTTAAAAATACACAAATCCGATTTGTAAGTCCAGAACGTAATTCGTAAATACACAAATCTAATTCGTAAATTTTCAACAGTTCATAAATAGACAAATCCAATTCGTAATTTCAAAACATGATTTGTAATGATTTATAAATACACAAATCAAATTTCTAAATTTAAAACTCAGTTCATAACTATACTAATCCAATTTGTAATTTAAAACCCATTTCGTAAATACAAAAATCCAATTTATAAGTTCAAAACATGATTCAGAAATACACTAATCCAATTTGTAAAACACAATTCATAATACACAAATTCCAATTAATATGGCAAACATATTGATGGTTCTTTCTTGTGAATTCACAAATTGGATTTTGTAAATGTGAACTGTGCTGTGCATGTAGGAATTTAATTTTGGGAATTGATTATTTTTGAGACTAGTCTGACTCATGTGTTAGAAAAAAGATAAATTCATTCATTGATTTGACTTTGCAATTAAAAAAATACTTTTCTGAATAAAAAACATTGCAAATAAAACAGTAACATAAAGAAAAGAAATCATAATACAAATCTTTTGCTCAAATGTCTTATTTACCGTCTTTGTTCAAAGCCAGACATTTCTTTCAAGAAGAATTATTTAAAACAAATGATCTGAATCCAGGCACGATTAGCGTGGGACCTTTCTGAACCGATTTTAGGAGAGGTTTGTTTTCTCACAGTCTCCAAGCATCCTTCAGTCATCCTCCTGCTTTACCAGATAAATAGCCCTTAGAGACGATGCCTGAAGCTGTCTTCTGCTTCCAGAGAGACATGTGACAATTGAAAGCATTCTCTTGTCGATGCCATATTCTCAGTGTAAATGGACCAACATAATACACAAAGAAAAGGGGGGAAAAGAATTGGTGAGCGGATGAACAGATGGCTCTATTCCTAAAATTATTGCTTCTAATAGACTTGTATAGAGACACTATAAAAGCAATCATTCTTACATTAAAGGAATAGTTCACCTCCAAAAATGAAAATTGCCTCCAATTTTGTACTCTCATGCTGTTCCAAAGGTGTACTTTCTACTTTTCGGTCACTAAAGAAAAATTAAAGGACTGACAATGAATGGGGAAACTAGTATGCTATCAAAAAAAGCATAAAAGCACAAATTAAAGTGACAAATGCCCTTGAGATTTCTAAAACCAGATGATATATATATATATATATATATATATATATATATATATATATATATATATATATATATATATATATATATATATATATATATATATATATATATATATATATATATATATATATATATATATATATATATATATATATATATATATATATATATAATTATATATATATATATATATATATATATATATATATATATATATAATTATTTTTTTTTTTTTTTTGAGAAAGGTGATTATTGAGTTCATAATAATTTCTTTTCACATGTATCACTGAAATGTGATTTGAATATGTGCAAGTTTCCCACTTTGCTGTAAAAGGATTCATTTTGAAAAACAAGAACCAGATGTTTGCATTACTGATGTGAAACCATGTGTATCACAATTGTAATCATTTTATTTTATTTATGTTCCATCATCTGTAATCATAAATATCTTCCTTTACTTTTTTCCAATGCTAATCTTTAGGGATGACATGTTCACTGATACAAGAGCAAGATTAACCTGTCAAACAATAGCAAAACTTATCCATCAAATGAATACCCTAACGGACAAAGTCTAGATTTTTATTTATTTAATTTTATAATGTATACTATTATTTTGCTCAAATGTTTATCACAATAGGGTAAAAAAGTCACAGCACATGCTACATGCTGGCTTTAAAAACGTGTTGAGTAGTTGTTGGTACCATACAGTGTTGGGAAAAGTTACTTTGAAAAGTACAATCTTGTGTTACTTAACCAGTAAACGTGGTGTTTCCATGGCGCAGAAGTGAAAACAATACATTTATGATCACTAAGCAGCCCCAGCGTGCTCAAACAGCTTTCTTCTCTTACCACTGCTGTGTGCTTCAGGGCCATTTCTCCTCTGTTTTTGAGGTGATGTGCATGTAATCCTTTAATATGTCTGACATGGTCCAAACACAGTGAATTATGTTTGATCAAACAAAAGAATAGTGAAATATGAAAACAATGATCGATACCTGTGGCTTGTATAGCACCTTTCATCAGTTGGAATACAATAACTTTTGGATAGATTATGGTAGAGACACTTTTTTCCCCCCTATGATTACAGACATGTGCAGGAACCAACAAAATTAATTACAGCAAGCTAGACCACACAGAACCTAAAATGTACACTTTCAAATGTGAGTTAATAAAAAAATTCAATAAGAGCCTCTTTTTTAGGTGTTTATTATAACACAGACAACATATACAGTTATTTTAAACACTTTCAATAGTGTTTTATGAAGATTCAAAGGCTTTTCTTTAAAATTAAACCAAATTTTTGCATTAAAACCTCTGCATGTGGATTTGGGAAGCTTTTAAATTTGTGTAGGTAAATACCCTGGCGGAAATCCCAAAATAACAGCAGAGTTTAGCTGGTTAAAGTGACTTGCTCACACTGTAAAATTTATAACTATACTTAATAATTAAACATTATTTAATAATGTATAATTATTGTGCCAATTAGTAAGCATAACCTATTATTTTGAGATATGTTAGCTTATCAGTATTAAATGTGTTTTTGTGCGTTGGGGCTGGAAATAGTCAAGTTTATCTGGCAACTTTGCCATTTTCTCATTGTTACTGCATGTTATGGTGTGTGTTTTTCTGAGGTTCTTCTCAAATACCTGCTTCTTTGGTGAAATTTATATTTGCAGACTTCAAAAACCTGGTTTTAGAACTAAATGAACCATTATCAAGTCTTAACTCAAGTTAAGACAACTTCAATATTTAAGTTCACTAAACTTAACTCATGACCATCATACTAGAGTTATCATTTGAAGTCATATCAACATCATTCTTAATTACATCAACTTATATTTTTAGGTTAACTAAAATTAGACCATGTCCATTATTCTTGTATTGTCAAATTCTGTCAATTTTACCCTGAGTTAAGATAACTTCACTATTTAAGTTCACTAAGCTTAAACCATGACCATTACATATGAATGATAAAGTTCTATCAACATCATTCTTAATTACTTAATTACAACAACTTATTTATCAAAGTTAACTAAACCTGGACTACGTCCATTGCACTTGTATTGACAAGTCCTGTCAACTTTAACCAGAGTTAAGAAAACTTCTCTATTTAAGAAAAGTAGACTTAATATCCTTTAGTCCCTGATTTATCAGGGGTTGCCACAGTGGAATGAACTGCCAATTACTCTGGCATAAGTTTTATGCAGCACTTCCAGTCACAACCTAGCACTGGGAAACACGCACTCGCTCATTCACTTACTACGGACAAATTTAGTTTACCCATTTAACCTATACTGCATGTCTTTGGACTGTTGGAATGCCTCATTGTGTCTCTCATACTCATAATTGTTTAAAAAGTCACTTAGTATTTTAGTAACAAAAAAAAAAAAAAAACATTTAAGATGGGAAGTGTTTAGCTTTGTCATTCTTGCATCTCCAGTCCAAAAGTTGCATTCAGTACAGTCTGCAATATATAACATGAAGATGTGCAACATAAGCATTGTAAACAATGTAACAGTCAATATCCAATGACACTGGTGCTGCAGAAATATTGTAACAATCAATATTCAATCAATGATACTGACACTGCTAAAAATATATATAACAATCAATATTCAATCAATGACACTGACACTACAAAAAAATATAGCAATCAATGACACTTACACTGCAAAAAAAAAATTATATATATATAAAAAATAAAAAAATAACGATGTTAATCCAGAGATTAGGACTGTAAAGTGTGAAAACCCGATATTACTTGTTAATCCTGCTAAATTTGTGAGTAGTGTAAAGTGAGACATAATCATAATAATCTGTTTTCCTGGAGTTTACCCACACTATTTTAAGAGTTAAGGCATTCTATTCCCAAAGACATGTCATCCTAACCAATGTCTGCAACCCTCAAGCAAGAGCTTTTCTGATTGGTTTGAAGGCCAGTGTAAGCCACTCCCATCTGTATTTGTTTGTTTAAAGAGCCTAGGGCTTTCACTGAGATGTGTGTGATGTCTGAGGACAGAGTGTTCAATTTTATCTGAATAGCAGTGAGGAAATTAGATTTTTTTATGTGTAGACGAGAAAATACAGCTTTCAGCATAATTATAGCTCTAATTACTGTATGTTATGCTTTATATATCCAGTAACATGTTCAAATAAAATGCTATAAACTCTTGTACGAGCTAATCATTCTGGTCCCATATTTAATATTCAAATAATTGTAATTTCATATTCAGACTCAACTTTATTTTCCCGTTTAGGGGAAGAAAAATTGCATCAAGGTGCCGTAACAGGCAAAGTTCCATGTACACATTACCAAAATATTAGCAAACAACATACAATACATCATCTCCCTCCTCCCTGGAGTCATTTAATAACCTAATGGCCACCATTCTAAAATAATCTCTAATTATATTTGTCCTGAGCATAGTAACTCTAAAACGATGTCCTAATGGCAGCAGTTGAAACACAGAGTACAATGCGTGATCCAGGGTGCATAAGATACCCTGAGCTTTCTTTAAAAATATAATTGTGGTAAATTACCATTGGACAAGTTTGGATAAAACCGATGATCTTGCCTGCCACCTTCACAGTGCTACTCAACCTCTTCTTATTTGACAGACTCAGATTACTGTACCAAGCTACAATGCATAAAGATAAAACTGATTCAATAAATTGTTTATAAAACAGTGTCATCATAGAGGTACAAACCCAAAACAATCTAAGTTACCTCTGAAAAAAAATGTCTTTCTTGAACTT
This sequence comes from Danio rerio, assembly GCF_052040795.2. Taxonomy (NCBI): domain Eukaryota; kingdom Metazoa; phylum Chordata; class Actinopteri; order Cypriniformes; family Danionidae; genus Danio; species Danio rerio. The sequence goes on from NC_141023.1 coordinate 21,145,765, forward strand.
TTTAATAGACAGCCTGGGTGTTCATTTAGAATGTCAACATAATGTCAATAACAACTCCTAGGTATTTTTGCGTGTCAGCAATTTCAATGTCCAAATCTTTAATATTTGTTATGCTTGGGGTAGGAGAAGTCTTCCTGTAATTTAGAATAGAGTGGATTTCTAGCAGTCTGAGTGTTCCTAGTGGACCTTAGCTGAAGAAATGAAACTACATTATATTTTTTATATTAAAAATGAAAAGGTTTGTAAATATCTCTGCAGTGTAGCTACATATCTACCAATTTAACTGATTTAAACATATAGATGAAATAATGTCCCATTGTCATCTAGTGTAACAGATATGTACACACATGGTCACAATATATATAGTCACAAAGTGAAATTAAAAATAAAAATTACAATATATTAGTATGTTGGTGTTGCACTGTGATCCTTATTAAAATTTGTGGCAAGATATTGTGTCTATAAAAAATGTTAAATTAAGAGACTACTTTGTAAATCATTGTAAAAATGTGTAAATCTGTGTAGTCTATTTTTTGGATATGTAAGGAATTATAGATTAATTTAAGAATATTGAAGATTATTTTTGCCCAGGAATAAAGTAAACTTATTTTAAAAAATAAATAAATATTATTGCCCATTTAATAATGTATAATAAATAATAAAATAAAATAAAATAAATATTACACATACTAAACACAATTTTACATATTTAGTTATATTATTATTTTTCTACTCATTATAGTACTGTATATATAAATTTTAACAAAAAAAATCTAATAATAGCAATAATAATATTAATTAAAATAATAATAATAATAATAATAATTATTATTATTATTATTATTATTATTATTATTATTATTATTATTATTATTATTCAATTGATTTATTTATTTTTATTTTTATACTTCATATTTTAAATCCCCTAATACTCTCCTGCAACCCCCATGGTGGTCCACAGGCCCTAACTCAAACCCCTTACTTTAAAAGATACTGTATGTGCTTACATTCTTGTGCACAGTACACACAAACACACGTACACACATAAACTGTCCTAAGCTCAGCTGCCCGATATAATATTGATGCCAGAGAGTAGACACCCAGACACACAGGGGGTGGATGGCTATTTTTGTCCTGCTTTCATAAGCATCAATATATCCTCATTCAGCTCTTGATAGACTTGTCTATAATGTCCCAAAGTAGAATAAAGCTCAGCTGTTTCAGCACCGAGACGGAGACAAAATATTTTCAGATTTGAAGCCAAATTGGTACTTGTTACTTCAGCTTTTGACAGCCTATTAAAATTGATGGCCATAATTATGCTCATATATGTGGATTCCCAACATGCACTGCAGTCTGCGATAATGACAGCCATGTTTCTTGAGGGCATGCAGTGTCTTTGATACGTTTAATCTGCTTAATGTTCCAGCTGTTTAATTTCTTATCATTCAGTGATTGTTCATTAAGCTGGATCAGTTTGGATGTGATGAATTGGAGAATTTGCCAGGGAACACGATGACTCTAATCAAGGCCAGCATCATGTATAGACTTTATAGCAGAGCTGAGAAATATTACACAGACGTTTGCTGTCCAAATATAGTCCAAAAGTATTCTGCCAATCAAATCTGTTTACTGCATCTTGTCCAGCCACCAAATCTGACGCAGCACAGCAAAATAAGTCAACCGTGACCTTAAGAATTATAACTGATGAGCATATATGGGTGCAAAAAATAAAAACAAATTCATTGACAATAAGCTTAGGGCCGGATTCATTAAACTAAGCAAACCAGAGCACAGTCCCATGAAAACACTGATAGGAAAGGACCGTTTTTGATTTGATTTGATCAGTTGTAATTTGTTACTCTAGACCATTCTTAATACAGTTGCATGGATATTTTTTGGTGTGGTGGTGTCCACCCACCCCCCGCCCCCCCTAGCGGTGCCCCTAAATGTGGTATGCTGGCAACGGTGTTGACGACTCACCTGCATTTCTTTAACAATAACAGTAGTCAAATAGGCAATAGTCATAACAGGGGAAAAACAGAAGCATAAAGGTAATCCAAGATCATCAAAAGAGTCAAAAAACAGGCAAAAGATCAAGCTGGATGGCAAGGAATCAAGAACGAGAAACCATATAACCAAACAAGACTCAGCAATGTGTGTGTGCAAGTGTGGTTTATAAATAATGGCTGCTTCCAAAAACACATTCATCCATACTATATAGTGCGCTAAAAACAGGATGCGAGCCGATTAGTAGGTGTGCATTTATAGAATCTGAAAATCAGTATGCAAGAAGTACCTGGATGACTTACTACTTCCAACTAGATTTTGAAGTGTGCATCCCATGCATGCTGAGCTATTCTGTGATGCCCTGTGGGAGAATTCATGAATGAGGGTGAAGCGATGCAACTCACATGGGTAGGTCATGTAGTCATGACAAAACGGTGGATTTAGTGTGTCCGAGTTCCGTTCATGCTACTCACATTCATACTGTACAGAACATACTTTCTAACGGCCGACTAGTACATTTAAATTCAAATGCAGTATCTACTGAGTAGTAGGTGGTTTTGAATGCAGCCAATCTGTGTAATAAGTTCTTGATTAGCTTTCAGCTGTGTGTGTAATCAGAGAACTGGAACAGGTGTGTGAGAGTTGCATGAAGGGATTCCTAGTTCTTTTGGTGGCAGATTTGTTGTTCTGCAGTGATCTGTATGGACTAGATTGCTGGTGATTATGACATCTATACTGTATGAGTATAGATGTTAGATTGTATGAGTAGACAGTATGATTCAAAGTTAGTCAAAAACCTTTATAAAATTAAGTAAAGATCAGGTTACACACATATATAAATATATATATATATATATATATATATATATATATATATATATATATATATATATATATATATATATATATATAGTACATTTCCTACTTTAAGTATCAACACATACTTTTTGGATTAGGAACATGCAAAGAATATTACCAAGAACATAATTTGGACAAGGTGATTTTATTAGTATTTTCATTTATTTTTGCAACTCTTTAGATTTAAAATTTTCAAATAATTATTATAGTAATAGTTCATTATTAATAATATTAAATCGCGGCCACACTGCACTTTTCACCACATAGACTTCTATTCATACGCATGCAAATGTGGCGTACTGGAAACGCAAGCTCGTACAACAAGTTTTACATGTCTCTGCATAACAAACTTCAAGCTTGATAAACTTTGCAAAAATTGCATCACATGATTGTGTGAGACCAATAAAAGATCAAAACTTGACCTCTTTTTACAGAAATGTAAAATATGGAGCAATCGCTCACTTTTTTATGTTTAATCGCCTTGTTTAATCTCAGCTCTCAGCCCAGAACTTTGTAAGCTCAAACTTTAGTGTGACCATAGCTTTATAGTAATAAATAAATATTGCTCAATCCTAACAAAGTATACATCAGTGAAGGTATATTTATTACTTACCTTAACTTTCAGATAATGTAAAAATCTCAATAATAATATAAAAACTCTTAATACCTGTTTTGTGATTTGATTACCTTTATTTTTCATAATAAATGTCACAAAATAAAAAAGAAAACTACAAAAGAACTTCTAAATAAAATCAGCTTATTTCATAAGTCATATTGTTAAACTTTTAGATTTAAATGACTTAAATCAATTCACTAGTCATACTTTTTTATTATTAAATTCTTACTAAATCATATAGAAAAAAAATGTTTAAAATTAATAAACAAAATAGGCCCTAATAAATATAAAATGGCAGTCTTGGCAGCCGGAAAAACCATGTAAATAAAATGATATTGGTTCTTTTTTAGTTTGCTTGGCACAGTTGGTTGGTGGAAGGGAGGGCATTGATACCCCAATGGCATGGAGTATGCCAAGACTAATTCCTGTAGGAAACACTGTTATTCCATGAGTAGTTTCCACCATGAACACACACAGAGTTCTTCTGGTGTTAGTCGGGTATGAAGAAGTTCTCTTTCATCTGCTATCACTCTGGTCCCATGATGATAGCCTTGATGCTTGATTCATAATTTGCTATATTCATTTCCAGACGGCCGTGAGTTAGCCGTGAATCCACCTGACAGGCTGAGCTTCAAGCACTTAAAATGACTCTTTCATGTAGCGCCTGCTAATTAATACTTCATATCATCTGGGCTAATTACCACGTTCTCTTCCAATTTCATGAACAGCTTAAATTATTGTTCACAGTATCAATGTTCCTGAAACATGGACAGATTAATTATGCTCCCCAAAGAAAATATTAAGTTCTCCTTATTGTTTGTAATCAAACAACATGAGCGTGAAAAACATGCCTGAGGGTTTAAACGATGAAATGTGGAAAAGGCAAAGCACTGTTTGTATCGCTTAGCATTTAAAAACCACCAGGATCAACACAAGAGACTGACATTTTAAGGCATTTCAATAAAGCAATCCCGAACGCTAATAATTATTGGCGTCGATAGACTTAAAAGCAGCAAAATCCGTTAGCCATCGTTATTTTTTTACCCTGCAAGTAATTTATGATCTTCATGGTTTTGGGTCACGGAGCTCATTAATTAATGTCAGTTTAATTAAACGGATCTACACGCTCCCCTTTACCAATCACGTCTCCGAGAACAATAACACTGGAGACATCCAATCAATCGGCACACAGCAGAGGTTAAAAAACAAACTCCATGTGCACACACATGCATATTTGCACTATTTATTTTCGCCCACGACAAAGCTTGCCGCATTCTAATTACGCGCTCAACTAATCAAACACATTCTCGCGCACATTTAGCATACACAACGGCATGTGAGCCATCCTCGCCAAACAGACCAGTCATTAAGGCAGATGAAGAGACAGGAGCGTGCTTTCTGTGGGCAGATGAAGATGCATCATCATCGCTGTTGCAAAAAAAAAAAAAAAAAGTGACACCCTCCCCCGGCCATCTTCCTGGCCATTTAAGCCAGCCCAAGATAGATGGGAAGAGTTGTTTTCTTGCACCCTTGCCAAATTAACAGCCGTGAGTCACCCGCTGGATCCTCCAGAACAGCGGACTGGAAGGACGGGGCGAGCATTTTAAGTGTAGGGGATTGCATGTCTCTAGTGATGACGCACTTCTTTAATGAGGGGTGATGAGACTGTTGAATCAGGCTGCTTGCACACTGGCCAGTATGACGATATGATGAACAACAAAGTATGTGTATGTCTGCTGAAATGCTTTGATTATCATTTATAATAAATGTTAATATCAAGTATTTGCACTTTAAATGATGAGAACGTTGAATAGCACATCAATCCTTTTATGCTGTTTGAGTTTAACAAATGCACAAATAGCAAACACTCTTCAGTTCAAGAAGACTTAATTTGCCTAAATATGAATTCTAGTACACTCAAATAAAAAAAAAAATAAGTCATTGGATAAACTCAAATTTTCTGAAGGCAGGATTTCCATTCAATAAATTTGTTTAGCAGCAACTTAAAAAAAACTATTTACACAATTGAATGCAATTGAGTTGGCCCAATGTGATTTTTATGAAGCAAAAGTTCAAATACATTTGTATTTTTATTTGACAAACTCAAAGAAATTATAATTTCATGTTATGGCAAGCCACATGTAAGGATCCGTCTATAACCTGTACTAGTACAGTTTCTATTTGCATGTTTCTGTACTACATTGGATACTAGTGCTTAATCATTAAATACTAGCATCTATTTAATGATAATACGTATTATCAAATGAATAAGCACTAGTATATAATGAATAAGTATCTCTTTAATAGGTACTAATATCTAATGGTTGAGTAACAGTATCTAATAAAAAGACTTAGGACCTAGTCACACTATACTATTCGAACCGTACCCATGAACGTTTCACAGATTGTTTAAGAAGTGTAAGTGTGACCATTTAAAGGGCCATGAAACCCCCTAGTTTCAGCAGGGTGTTTTCACACCGCTACTTTGGAAAAAGCATGGATAGTGGGCGTGTCCAGCTCTGTTTAGGGGGGAGTGTTGTTTAAGCAAAAGAGGGATGGGTCTGTAAAAATTTTGCGTAAAAATGGGCGTGTAGATTTGGGCACGCGCTAATTTTCAGAGTCAAAACACACACACGCACACAGGGTAGAAAGTGACTGTGTTTACTTGGACATTATTAATCAAATTATTCGACAAATTATTAAATGGTGGACTTTAACTGCAGTTTGGCTCTTTCATTCAGGGAATTAATTCATGCCCCTCGTGACAACGGAGATATTTGATTTGAGGAACTGCTCTAAGCGTGTATTTTTCATGTAATGTTTGATACTGCATGGCGAATGAGAGAAAAAAATCCTCCGCATTTCCCAGAAACTTAGATGCACTCGGCTGGTAGCGTCAGAAAAGCGTGTGTGTTATTCCTGTCACAAAATGCGACGAAAATCCTACACGACCGTAAATTTGATTCTGGTTGTAACATCTTTACACTCTGTGTAATAGTTAGTGAACTAACTTTGCCATCTGAATAAACAAAGACCACTGGTAGCTCACTTACCAAATCTGAAGAGACAGGACAATCAACAGCAACTAGATCCGCGTCTTTATTAAAAGGAGACGAGCAGCAAATCCGGATCTCACCATTTCCAGATGAGAAAAGCTCTCGGGTAAACAATGTTCCTTATACAGGTATTGTTGTTGCATGTCACGTGCACTGTAATCCACACGTGAGTCCAGCTGCGCTCTCATAGAGAGAAAATGAAAGCAAAAACCTTTACTGCAGCATTTTATACAATTATACAAGCAACACTGCACTCTTGTTTTGGCAACACAACGTGGGGTCTTTCTGCCGTCTGAACACTGTAACATTAATGAATATTAATGAAGTTGCACAATAGAGGGCGCTGATTGCTTTGAACTAAATCTTGCTCATGCATTAATGCAGCACACTCACAGACGTAATAAGGCACTCCCAGGTACAGACATCCAGTCTATATGTTGGAATACACGCTAAGATCTCATGGCCATGACGCAGCTTCAAAAATTTGTTTTAAACCGGAAGTACAAATTTGCTCAAAATAACGCAAAAACAACCAATTTTCACTTTTTAGTGAAATATAGGTGTCCTAATAGTGTTTTTAGCGGCGTGGGACACATATATGACTTTCAACAGCTCAAAAAATGTGTTTTGGTGTTTTGTGACCTTTCAGTACTAATCTTTGCTGCATTACTTGAAGGATGGTGATCTTAACCACACGTTTTGATTCAACAAAAATATTTCCAACAATTTTGTCAAAGTGCTTACCATACTATTTTACCACAACATGTTATTTAGAAATGTGCATTTAAACTGTAAGTTATTACAGTTTACAAAAATATTGTTATGTTATTGAAATTTTAAATACAAATTTTGAATAAAGTAGTATGAAAAAATACTTATTTTTAAAATACAAATTTTATTATCATGCATCATTAAAAACAATTAGGAATCTATTAAAAGTTATTAAAAACCAAATAAAAGCATTAAAAACTGTAGCCTGTAGGTAAAAAAACAAACTGGCCAGATATCCTCAGTCAGAAATTGTAAATTTGAATAATTAAAAGTTAAATTCTGGCTTACGCTAAAAACTTTTCATAATCATTTTTAGTACATTTGTTTTCATTAAAATGCACGCTTCACATTTAGAAGTCAAATAATAAGCATGCTAAAAAATGTTAAAAATATTTTTAGGCAATATACAATAATATACTGTACCATCTAAACTATGCCCTTTATCATGGGTTATTGGGCTTGATTATTCAAATACACACATAAATACGTACAAATGGGCATCATCTTTTGAGATTACTCACATATAAAGTGACTGATTGAATGACTTTTGTAAAAGAATCAGTTTATATAAGAAAGTGTACTCTCATGCACATTCATTCTGTAGGTTAATTTTGCATTGGTCAAATTGTTAGCAATTTGCTTCTTTGTTTAAAAATGACACATCTTACCTTTTAATGTAAGCTTACTGATTGTCATGAAATCATTTCAATACTTGTTTTTTTCAATGGTTTTGCAGCTTAGTCTGTTAGAAATGTGTAGTTAAAGTGACCCACAATCATTCCTTTGTGTTCAACAGAAGAAAGAAATTCTGTAAAGTAGGGCTGCACAATACTGGAAAAAAACGACATTTTAATATTTTCATTCTCTGCAATTTTATCAGATGACTTGAATAGCTTGTAAAGAATTAATCTTTTTAGATTGATTCTGTAGGGGAGACAATTTGCATAAAATATAATTGAAAAAAATGACAAGCGAAGTTAAATACAACCAAGAAAAGATGCAAATAAACAATGATTTATGATTTTCTGTAAGTCAAACAGAATTTGATTCAATTGATGTTTGTTTATATAGTGCTTTTACAATGTAGATTGTGTCAAAGCAGCTTAACATTGAAGTTCTAGTAAACTGAAACTGTGTCAGTTCAGTTTTCAGAGCTGAAGTTCAGTTTAATTTTCACTGCTGAAACACTGAAGAGCAAATCCATCGATGTGCAGCTCCACAAGTCCCAAAACCAAGCAAGCCAATGGCGACAGTGGCGAGTAACAGACCTCCACCAATTGACGAAGTGTAGGAAAAAACCTTTAGCGAAACCAGGTTTAATTTCTCCCCTGGCTCCTTCCTGTGCAGAGCTGCAGTCTAGGCACCAAAGGCTGGAGATTGTAAATATTCAGAAGCAGATGTTGAATAATCACTGTATAATTATAACAATCATAATAATAACAACACTATTGTTTTAATTGAGTAAATATTTATGTAATGCACAATTCATTTTTACAAACTTTGAATTTATTTTGCCCAAATGGCTTAAATTTGCTTCAACTTCTTACAGTCAGGTCTTAAAAACCCATACAAATTATAAACTTTCACTCTGAGGTTAAAATTTGAAGTTACTCTACTATGTTGTTAACTGGGGCAGCATGGTGGCTATTTTATTTCACATTTTATTTATTTTATTATACAAATAAGGCAACATGATGACTCACCGGTTAGCACTGTCACCTCAAAGCAGGAAGGTTGCTGGTTTGGGTACCAGCTAGATGAGATAGAATTCTATTGGGAGTTTGCATGTTCTCCCTGTATTCACGTGGGTTTCCTTTGTGTGCTCCGGTTTCCCCCACAGTCCAAAGACATGCGCTATAGGTCAATTGAAATAACTGAATTGGCCATAGTGTATGTGTGGTTATGAGTGTGTATGGATGTTTCAACACACTGGGTTGCAGCTAGAGGGGCATCCGCTGTGTAAAACATACTGTATGCTGGAAAAGTTGGCGAATCATTTCGCTGTGGCGACCACTGATTAATAAAGGGACTAAGCCAAAGGAAAATGAATGAATGCATGAATGTTTTTAAATTTAATGTTGATCAACTACATTGCCGATCCCTGCGATTTAACCATTGCAACTTTGCACATTGCGATATTAATTCTGAACTGATATATTTTGCAGTCCTAATGTAAACATTGTAAAAGTATGTGTACATGAAATTATGAAGACATTCAAAAAATTGCTGGATCATCTCAAACTAAGTTTGGGTCAAATTATCGACATATTTAACAAATAGCAGGTGCTTTTTTTAAATTCGGTGAAAAAAAGAAAACATAATTTTTAGAGTGTCTCGTGATGTACTGTTATCATGAAATAAAATGTCTCAGATTGTGAAATGAGATTTGGTTCATATGACAGCGTGTCCTCGTGAGGAACAGCGCTGACCCTGACTGAAAGCGCATACGGCTGTGGGGAACAATCACTCAGTGTTCATTTTTTGGCTGAAAAGGAATTGCTCTAATAAGGCATGTGTCTATCTAGCTGAAATCCTTATAATATGAACACTTTACTCTATTTCTTTTCTCAAGGGCTTGGGAATCATGAGTGAAGTATTGGTTGTGGATGGTAGAATAATTTTAAGACACTAGTGGATAATCCTTACTGATATTTGTAGCTATCAATGTTTGAATTCATTTGTTGTTTCTAGCAAGTGCGGGGAATGAAAGAAATCCCTTTATAAATTGAATTAGCAGTTGGTAGGGGATGCTGTGTTGTTTGACTCATGCGCTCCGGCAAATCACTTTGTGAATCACCACACACACACACACACACACACACACACACACACACACACACACACACATGAGGAGACACCTGCGCTGAGAGGTATTTATACTCAATTCATTCTCCTCTCAAGCTCCAGTATGACAAAAAGGCACCATAAAAGTGTCATGGAAATATTTCCCAGGTGCTCTGGAGCCAAATTAAGGTTTTGTGCAGGAAACAGACCCAGTTTTATTGTGACGTTAATTGATATTTCACATTAATAACCCTTAAAGACCAAGACAGCTGCCTTGGCTAAAAAATAAGTATTGGTTTTTAGTGTTTAATAACTTTTGACCTCCTAATCCAATCCTTATAATTCAAAAATTGGCATAAAGAACCCAGCAGACACACGTTATAAGATGCTAATAGTAGGTTAGGTTCAGGTCACCAGTGCCTAAGGACAATGTTATTTTGATGTTGAATGATGTTGAAATCAAATGATGTTGATATTTGGTAGATTTTAGGTTGTGTTGGAAAGTGATCATTTCAAATATCAACACTTGGAAAGACAATTTTTGATTTTTGTTTATTCCAGTGCACCAAAAAAAACGACTTGGGATAAATTTGATATTTTAATGATACTTTTATGTTGTTTGTTTGTACTTTTATTAGTTCAGCTTATGAATATCTAGTCAAACTGTAAGCTATTAGTAGTTTCAGTAGTTTCTCATGCTTAAAACTGCTTCAGAAGTATAGTGTAAGATGAACCCGGCAGATTGGAGCTTGCCAAATTGTAGATTTAAGTACTTTTCTAGTTTTGTGTGAAATATGATAAGATATTGGATATGGATATTGAATAGACTGTGGGCTGTCTGCGGGCACAAGGTCTGAGACTGGTATTGTAGTAGTGTTCTACCTACACTGGCAGATGAAAGTAAAAATAAATGTAAACAAACGTCATGAAAACGATATGGTTCCAATATTTTTTTTTCTCCCTTCTTGTTCTCTTTCTCCTGATTTGGCACCTTATAACAGACCATATGGCCATAACTTGGCATTGAGACAGTCCGGAGCATGTGAATGGCAGTGTGTTGAATTGAGAAGTCTGGAGTCACAGTGCAAATGCACAATTTGTGAATAATTCAAGAAGATAAATGATTTGTACAATGTGCTGTACAGTTGCTTTTGAGTTTATTTCCATGTAGTGAATAGAATCTTATAAGTGGTTAATTTTCTGGAATTGAATACAAAGTAATGGACCGCATATTTATATTGAGCATAAAAAAGCAAACAAATACATTTTATTGATACATTTACAAATACATTTTATGAAATGTTGCTGCATGTATAAGCTACATTGTATTTCAAGAGGCACATTATGATGCTAATGTGGTTGTGGTATATCTGTAAGCAATATATCATACATGATACATGATTTCATGTCTGCCTAATATATCTGGCAGCTGCTGAACTTATACAGTTATACATATCCAAATATATTTGTCTGTTTAATTGGGTTTACATTTTTGTTAACTGTTGTAAACAGTATTTAATTTTACTTTAATTGTGTTTATTTCTAAATAGGTTTTATATTAAATATTTGGAAAGTGCATTTATTCATGCATTTATTTGTTCGTTCATTCGTTTTACTCTGTTTCAGCTCTTTATATTGTTTCTTGAATCTTTGGAATTACTCTTCATTCATTCATTCATTCATTCATTCATTCATTCATTCATTCATTCATTCAACAATTTGTTTATTCATGCGTTCATTTTTAATATCTTTTACATTTGTTTTAAAAACATTTCATCATTCATTCATTCATTCATTCATTCATTCATTCATTCATTTATTCATTCATTCATTCATTGATTCATATCTTGAATCTTTGGAATTGCTCTTCATTTTTTCATTCATTTCTTCATTCAATAATTTATTCAATAATCATTCATGCATTCATTCACGTTTATAATAGCTTTTACATTTTGTATATAAAAACATTTCATTCATTCATTCATTCATTCATTCATTCAGTTTCAGTTTACATTGTTTTAGTTCAATATATTGTTTCTTGAATCTTTGGAATTGCTCTTCATTCATTCATTCATTCATTCATTCATTCATTCCTTCATTCATTCATAACTTACTTATAATAGCTTTTATAATTTTTATGAAAATTTTTTGTTATTATTCATATAATTCATTTATTTACGTGTTCAGGTTCAGTTTACACTGTTTTAGTTCTTTATATTGTTTATTGAATTTTAAGAATTGCTCTTCATTCATTTATTCATTCATTCATTCAATAAATCATTTAATGTTCATTCATGCATTCATTAACTTTTATAATAGCTTTTACATTTCTTTGTAAAAATTAATTCATTCATTCATTTACATTTTTTAGCTTCAGTTTACACTGTTTTAGTTTATATTGTTTCTTGAATCTTTAGAATTACTCTTTATTCATTCATTCATTTATTCATTCACTTTTATAAAAGCTTTTACATTACAAAAACATTTAATTATTTATTTGTTTTATTCATTCATTCAGATATATAATAACTTTTAATTTTGTCTTCAATATTTGTTATTTCTTTTTACCATTAATAATTGTTATATTATTAAAGTTATCTTGGTTTTGCTTGGTTTAAGCATTTATGTTCATTCATATTTTTGAATCTTTTCAGTGACGCTTCATGTAATAATAAATGCATTTATTTTAAAGTTATCATATCATGTTTTGACTGTATTTGTTAAACTCAGATTAGCTTATCCCTTTGTATGCACATTTCTTCATCTAACATTGTTTTGTAAGTATGAGGGTTCTCTAATGCACATATCAACTCATCCGAAAATATAGAAGAAAATTAATATTCAAAATCTGGAAACTGTAGTAAAATCAATGACCTAATGTACACACAGTCCCTTTAACCCACGGGACATTTAATAAACCGTCTTTATTGTACCTCTGGCACTCAGCTTTAAATCCCCAAACACTGAAATTGTCAGATGGAGCTGCAGGATCACACTAGCTTTACGCTTTCATCCAGCAGGCTGCCATCAATCCCCCAGGATTTCTAGCCTTTGTATCCCAAGATCATCCTTCCTTTGCTGGCCGGCGATCTCCAGCGCCTGTGGCTCAGCAGCCCGTCGTGTAGTCTTTACTGGAAGGATTCGGGTTTATGCACACAGCCTGAGTCGGCCAGCAGATCCAGCCAATCAGGCCATTTGTCTCAAAGCAGACTAAAGCCAGTAGACAGAAAAGAATCATGCAAAACACACCACTTTGTTAGCATGTTCTTGGCTTCGTCTGCGTTTTGAGTTCATTCATTCATTCATTCATTCATTCATTCATTCATTCATTTAAATTTCTAATGTTTTGCTTGAATATTTGGAATAGATGTTTATCACTAATTCTTTCTTAAGTATTTTAATTGTTCATTTATTTGCATTTATGTTTTGCTTAAATATTTTGAATGGATTTTTATCGCTAATTCATTTTTAAGTCTTTTTATTCTTTATTAATTCATTCATTTGGATTTATTTGTTTTGCTTGAACATTTGTAATGGGTTTTTATCACTAATTCATTCTTGACTTTCATTCATCCATTCATTCATTCATTCATTAATTCATTTGGATTTTAAATGTTTTGCTTAAGCGAAGCAGTGGCGCAGTAAATAGTGCTGTCGCCTCACAGCAAGAAGGTCGCTGGGTCACTGGTTCGAGCCTCGGCTCAGTTGGCGTTTCTGTGTGGAGTTTGCATGTCCTCCCTGCGTTCGCGTGGGTTTCCTCCGGGTGCTCCGATTTTCCCCACAGTCCAAAGACATGCGGTACAGGTGAATTGGGTAAGCTAAATTGTCCGTAGTGTATGAGTGTGTGTGAATGTGGGTGTGGATGTTTCCCAGAGATGGGTTGCGGCTGGAAGGGCATCCGCTGCATAAAAACTTGCTGGATAAGTTGGCTGTTCATTCCGCTGTGGCAACCCCGGATTAATAATTTTAATAAAGGGACTAAGCCGACAAGAAAATGAATGAATGAATGAATGAATGTTTTGCTTAAATATTTAGAATGGATTTTTATTACTAATTCATTCTTAAGTCTTTTAATTCATTAATTCATCCATTTATTCATTCATTCTTTGCATTTATAATGTTTTGCTCAAATATTTAGAATGGACTTTTATCATTAATTCATTCTCAAGTCTTGATTAATTAATTAATTCATTCATTCATTTAAATTTATGTTTTGACTGGATGTTTGGATTAGATTTTTATCATTAATTCATTCTTAACTCTTTTTATTCTTCATTCATTAATTTATTCATTTGGATTTATAATGGTTTGCTTGGATATTTTGAATGGATTTTTATTATTAATTCGTTCTTAAGTCTTTTAATTTGTAATTCATTTATTCGCTAAATTAGATTTATAATGGTTTGCTTTGATATTTTGAATAGATCATTAATTTATTCCCTTTAATTCTTTTAATTCTTCATTTATTCTTTTTTTTCATTGTTTTTATTTTTCTTCAGTAACTCTTTAGTTTTATGTGGTTTGTGGTTTCTTCTGTTTATTTATTAACAAATTCATCGGTTAATTTCACCAAAAAATAAAATAAAATAAAATAAAATAAAAAATGTCTTGCTCTTTATATTAGTTCTTGAATATTTACAATTACAATATGAACAAATTTACAATTCATTCATTCATTCATTCATTCATTTGTATTTCTAATAGCTTTTTTAACCTTACTTGAGTATTTTAAAATACATTTTCACCATTTCTCATTCATTTATTCATTTGTTTGTTTGTTTGTTGAATTTGTTCATTCATTCATTCATTCATTCATTCACCCTTATGTTTTATCGATTGATTCATACATTGTTTATTTTTTTCAACTTGAGCTTAATTTATTTTACTTAAGCTATTTATATGCATAGTATATGCATATGTGTTCTTGAGCATAAAGGAATGACTTAATAATTGGTTAGTAATACTGTAAATTGTTATTTATACAGCAGAACCATATACTTTTTATTTAAAATGTTTGAGTAGAATCTGTCTTCTGAGTTTGTTTTCTGAAATTGGATAAAAGAGTATTTAACCACAATTCAGCATTGAGTTTAAATAAAATAAATATTGATATTAGCAAGTGCTAAAATGTATTTCAAGAACCATTTGAAAAATAGTCTAAGTACATTACATCTTTGAGACAAATTAAGATGCAAATGTACAAACTGGCTGACTGCATGTGTCTGCAGTATATCACAACATCATTTATCAAACTGTGGTACATGTTTTGATGTCTGCATAATATATCTGTCAGCTGCTGAACTGTTATATACATCTAAATATATTTGTCTGTTGAATGAAAATATAGCGTTGTTGCACAATCTCTTCAGAGACCCACTATACTCAACATCTGTTAATTTGTTCCTTTTTTTGAAAAAAATACAGATCAAATACAATCATTGTTGTGCTGTTAATCAATTTATTTATGCAAACCAACATAAAGCGATGTGATTCAACTAAAACATTGAATGGTGTCTTTTTTGCATGAAGAAAATGCCTGATCATGAAGGTAATTAATTTATGTGTGTAACGACTGCCACATTAGTTACTGTAAATATTTGTAAAATACTAAAACTGTAAAAATGAGGCCTGCACAATTTATCGTTTCAGCATCTATATTGCAGGATGTGCAATGCTGAGTTATGATTATATACTTGACCAGGAGAAACAGTTCAGAGCCCATGAGATTTGCGTTATTGCAGATTTCAACCATAATGTGAGTGAACATTTATCATGCACAGGTTTTTAATTTTATGTTTAAAGTATTTAGACACAATCAGTTTTATCATTTGTTACTTTAAAGAAGAATAATTTTATTATATTATTTGTACAGTAGAGACTTTTTCAGTGTTCTTTTACATTTGATTATTCAAATTCTGTGCCAAAATACTATTTAACAGCCACAGAAACCATAAAACACTGTTTATTTCACTTTATCTTTGCTCTTTTGTATTTATTAATGCTTACAATTTGTTGATTTCATGCATAGTTCACTTCCTTACAGAATCATCCCATTAAATCTAAATGAATAAATTAATTCCATCGGTTTTTAAGTCATGGTGTAATTGTATACAGCAGATATCAAAATATAAATCAATTTATCACATTAAATATTTATTTTGTTTATTTTCTTTCTTTCTTTTTTACTGTACAGTATGTAAACAATGAGAGCTTATTTTGCCATATTCAAATAAAAGTCTAAGTAGCCAAATGCTGAATATGGAAAAATGAAACGCATCTACTGTAAACACCAACGAGAACACTTCTCTTTCGCCTGCTTGTGATCCAGTTGATCAAAATGCATTTTAATAGCAGGTGTAAACAGGGGCCTAGTATATCAAGGCTATTGTTAGTGCAGGATTAGACATTACCAGCACCACTGCCAGTCTCCTCAGATGACCCCAGACAACTGACCACAAACTAGAATATCTCTTTTCAGGCAACTGCAAAACGGGGTCAACACACCGCTTACGGTTGTTGTCGTTATACTGTTATGAGAATAGAATCTCCAGGGCCAAAAATTCAAATCAACTGAGTCAGATTGACATGGTTTTGCATAATATTTGTGTTCACTTTACCCTCAGCACTGAAATGTTTATTTATTCGCAAATTAAACGCTTTATTAATAGGTGTTTTAATATTGCAGTGGGATGGAAACTCATGTCCTCCTGGCACACTGGTCCAGGTCTTATTTGTTTTTCAGGTTATTTTGGATATAAATCTTGCATAAAGGTTTGTAGACACTCAAACTTGCAACATTATCATATTGACATAAGCTTTTTCTGTATAGGCAATCATGTACTGTAGATCATTTGGCAACAATAGTCTGCATAAAATGCAGATGTAGGTGAAGGAGTGTATTAGTTCTTTATTGATAATAATTTATTTTCTACTTGTGCTTTAGTGCTTTGTGTTGATGTTGAATTCACTTACTGTAGACGAGGGACATTCATTTGTGACCCTGGAGCCTGCTCATATGTGACAATTTTTAGAAACTGAGATGTCTACATAATCTAAAAGCTGAATAAAAATGCTTTCCATTGTGTGGTTTAAGATATGATCATATTTGGCCGAGATACAACTATTTGAAAGTCTGGAATCTGAGGGTTTAAAACATCTAAATATTGAGAATCTGTGTTCACTTCAAGCATTGCATATTTACAGTAGGGTATTTACAACATATCTTAATTTAATATTCTAATAATTTGTGACAAAAAAGAAAATCAGGGCAGCACGATGGCGCAGTGGGTAGCGCACTCGCCTCACAGCAAGAAGGTCACTGGCTTGAGCTTCGGCTGGATCAGTTGACATTTCTGTGTGGATTTTGTGTGTTCTCCACGTGTTCGCATGGGTTTCCTTCAGGTGTTCCGGTTTCTCCCACAAGTCCAAAGACATGCGCTATAGGTGATTTGGATAAGCTAAATTGTTCGTAGTATATATGTGTGAAGGAGAGTGTATGGGTGTTTCCCAGTCATGTGTTCCAGCTGGAAGGGCATTCGCTGTGTAAAACATGCTAGATAAGTTGGTGGTTCACTCCACTGTAACGACCCCAGATTAAAACAGGGACTAAGATGAAAGAAAATGAATAAATGTAAAGAAAATCTATAATTTTGACCTACATTGATGCAATGCATTTATGGCTATCTGCAATAATATACCAGTGCAACATGAGACCGGTTTTGTGGTGCGGGATCACATTTAAAAAAAAAAAAAGCATTCACATACTCCATCTTATAGATTTGACATCCATCAGGAAATCCATTTGCTTCATCAAAGTGCATATTCATGCATGAAAGGTTTTTTGTGTGTGTGCAGAATCTGTTTACTGAGCATGAGGTAAACAGCATTGTAAACAACACTAGCGAATTCAGGATTTAGGCTATCAATGTAAAGTTTATCAAACTCACATTTGTTTTCCAAATCCACTGATCACAATTAAAATAAGAACTCAGAGAAATAAACTTTCATCCATCAGACAGGCAATATTTTACTGTAAGTAATTATGCATGGACTAAATGTTAAATAAGTGGAAAAAATGGAGAAGCAGCCAAATCAATCAGCAGGATGGCAGGATTTTTTCTAAGTGACTGCACACTGTCCAGTCTTGTTTGAAAATAAATGCAGTCAGGTTTGGCATTGTCAAAAAGACCTCAGTTCCAACGGATGTGCAAAAATTATGAGAAATTCAGTTATGCATGCATGCACCTATGTTTCTGTAGTCTGCCACTGTTGATATGGTTGTCAAGTAGTCTACACAGACATATACGTCTATGGCAGCAACATTTCTTTTAGTTTTTCTTTTAGTTTGCATGCTACTTATTAAAACTCAAAACGCATTCCTCCAAATTTTGTTGTTGTGTAAGTGACCGCACAGACTCACTGGACATATTTGGTTAAGCGTAAATTTTGTCAAACCACAAAAAACGACTTCAGCCTACATTTCATTGCAGTTTCTAGGTGAAATCAATGCTAAGGTGCAGTACGACGGCAAAAGCTTTTGTTTTTTTTTCACAATAATTATATTTACAGGGTCAAATTATCAATGAAGGCAGCATAGTGACTCAGTGGAGTCCCAGCTGGGCCAGTTGGCATTTTTGTGTGGAGTTTGCATGTTCTCCCCGTGTTTACATAGGGATCTTCTGTATGCTCCGGTATTCCTCCACAGTCCAAAAACATGCGCTATAGGTGAATTAAATAAAGTAAATTGGCCGCAGTGTATGAGAGTGTGAATGAGAGTGTTTGAGTGTTTTCTAGTACTCGGTTGCAGCTGGAAGAGCATTCGCTGCTTAAAACATATCCTGGAATAGTTGGCATTCCGCTCTGCATACTCATACTTTGCTATTCGAACCGTGCCCAGGCCCATTTCCCGGATCGTTTGAGGAGTGTGAGTTCTCTGAATTGGGCTCAGGTGCGGTTTACTTGGCCGGCCCTTGCCCGGTTGAAAGAGGTGTGCCCGAGCACGGTTCACTTGGGTACGCTTGTAGTGTGAATGCAAAGCGCGCCTGAGCCCGAAATTGAAGCTGCGCCTTTAGAAAATCTCCTAATTCCTGCTAAACAAGGACTTTATGATTGTTTATGAGTGTCAAAAGTGGCTGATCGCTTCTTTAACTGAACTGCGCATCATCAATGACTTGATAAGCTTGCTCTGGCCTGAATGCGATTTGAGTGTGGGCTTTCAGGGGAGATGGGTGGGGGGATAAGAGTGCTTCTGCCCGGTTCGAGGCCACCATATGAATTATCGATGAATAAAGGATTATTTTCATGCAGTTCTTTGCAAATTTGCTAAAAATAAATAAATACTACAAAACAGCTTAACAAGGTCTTTGATTTGTAAACAAAGAAGTTTGCCTCACCAGTCTATCACCATATGGATAAGTCTTCTGATGTGGTTAGTTTACTCACTAGCTCACTTTGTGGTACGTTGTTGTCATTGTAAGACTTTGCAAGTCTGGTGGAGCATGGTTCCACAAAATTGCTAAAAGCAATGTAAAATCAAAGTAAAGCTACACGGTTGCATTAGAGTTTTTCTTTTATTTGCTTTTGAAAACTCTATTGGCTGGGTTTAGGTGAGAGGTTTGCTGGTGATCATCACCTTCTAGTGGATCTGTCCTTTGAAACATGTAAAAAAAAAAAAGACCTATCTGGAGAAATGCATTTTATATTTGGTATAAGAGTAGGTTAAGGAAGGTGTTTTCAGTGAGCCTTTTTTTTAATGCGGTTTTAGTTCAAAAGCATGTTTTGTAAGCTTCCCCTTAGATGAAGCTGATCAGATCACACTTTTGGAAATGATTTGTTTTCTGCTACACTCCATTGTCAAGTATTTTAGGCAAAATGTAAAAAAAAAAAAAAACAGTTAATATATGAGCTTAAATATCAGGTAGCTATTGTTTTTACATATCAGCTGGATAGATAAACAAATTACATTTGATACCAATGGGGTTAAATGTGAGGGTAAAACAAAAGGAAAAGAAAGACTATGCAATACTGAAGATCAACTATCTTTTATTTATTTGCAAAGTAATGAAAAACAACAAAAAAATGTAAACATAAGAAGTACGGTGCAGATAATTGTTTTTTTTTTTTGTAATTTAGATGTTGTACAGCGGTTGGTTTCAGTCCACTAATGTAACTGAACACAAGATGTTCACAGAACTCCTGCAGTGCTAAAGTGTAACTGCACTGTAGCATTTCTGTTTTTATCCCATTTTAGTTCAGTTCTTTGTGACATTGTGCTTACTGCTGCAGTACAAATTTGCAATACCTTTAGGGATTGTAATTGATCAGGTCTTTATTTTGTGATAACAACAAGGCTGTGTGTGCTTTATTACATGGCTGCATTCCATGTGGAATTTTTTTAGCTAACCAAAAGGAAAATTTCCACAAAGAGAACAGTTGCAAGCAAGCAGCATGTACTAAATAAATGACCCATGAGAAATATTGAAAGGGCTGTTTTACAAGAAATAAATACAAAATTGCTGTTAATTTGCTGTCCCTCAAGTCATCTAATATACAGTTAAAGGCAAAGTTATTAGCCCAACATTTAAATTTGGATTATTTTATTTTTCTTGCAAATATTTCTCAAGTGATGTTAACCAAGCAAAGGAATTTCCACAGTATTTCCTATATATTTATTTTCTTCCCGGAGAAAGTCAATAATATTAGCCCCCTTAAATTAATATTAAATACTGTCAAATGACTTGCCTAATTGACCTAACTTGTCCAATTAACCAAAGCTTTTACATTTTACTTTAAGATGAATACCAATATCTTGCAAAATAACTAGTAAAATTATATGTGCTGTCATCATGGCCAAGACAAAATAATTTAGCTTTTTTTTTTCCTTCTTCACAAGAGCATTCAAAGCTTTTAGCTGAAACTGTTCCTGGTGATTCATAAAATGCAGCTTCTGACACTTTAAGAGCCAAAAAAGCTAATTAATACCTGTGGTTCCATACAACACATTGAGAGATTATAAAACAATGAGTATGTACAAAACAGGACATTATTCACAGCCGTATACCTTCAGTCCTTGACAAACATCATGTTGTTCATTAAATTCATACTTATCCTGGATTATGAAGCCTATAATAAAAGCAAACTTTCCAGATTTTATTTGTATAATGTATTATATTTTCATTCATTTATTTTCTATTTGGCTTAGTCCCTTTAATTAATTTGGGGTCACCACAGCGGAATAGACCGCCAGCTTATCCAGCACATGTTTTACACAGCGGATGCCCTTCCAGCTGCAACCCATCTCTGGGAAACATCCATACACACTCATACACACTCATTTACACTTATAAACTAAGGACAATTTAGCCTACCGAGTTCACCTGTACCGCATGTCTTAGGACTGTGGGGAATTCCGGAGCATCTGGAGGAACGCGGGGAGAACATGTAAACTCCACACAGAAACCCATTTCCAAGCTCGAACCAGTGACCTTTAAGCTATGAGGCGACAGCACTACCTACTGTGCCACTACGTCGCCTATATCATATATTTGGCTGTTGATGGTAGGTTATAATGTTGTAATGTTGCATTCCAGCAATGCAAATTTGATGTGATGTCAATTTACTACTGTAAGAATAAGATTTTATCTACAGTGTTTCAAATTGTAGTTCTGCCATATGACTAAAAAGTTATCAGTATTATGGTGAAAGTACTTTTCTAGTCAAACCATTCCTCTGTAATCTTATACCAAAAACGGAAATAAGGGCAGTGATAATAGCTAAAAATGTGCAAGAGCATTGCTATTATGTGAGTGTATTGTTTTGCAATATGGAGAAATAAAAAGTGTTGATGTTTAATCCAAAGTAATTCACAAATACTTGAACATGAAATGATTTAATGACAATAACTTGCTATGCTTACAACTGAATTAGTTACAAATAACTGTAAAAAATTATAAAATATGTATTGATAAAAACTTATGATAATGATTGTACCCTGTTTAAATGTAATATAAACTACCTGAGAGAGTGGTCGAGAAATAGAGAGAGGGAAAGAGACAAAGGACAGATAGTCCTCAAAGAGAGCCTGAGAAGATCAAGAGCATGAGAGATGCAGAGCTGAGCAGAAAGAGATAAAGTTTACCAGCTATCTTGTATCTTCCTTGACCATGTGACCGGAGCCCAAATACTGAGACATACAAACTGAGTAATCAACGTGACCACATCGTAAAACCCCCAAAGCCAATCTGTCTTTGGAACTTGTATGAACCTTTTTGGTGAAAAAGACATGCTTTGCAATATGAACAAATGGATATGATAATTTGCATTCCTACACTACTATCATATAAAAATTAAATCAAATTGACATCTAACAAGAAACACATCAAAATTCGATTACGATCTGGCCTGTTTCTGTTTCAAATTTTTGACACGTTTTTTTGATGCCAATGTTAGATGTCAATTTAATGTCATTTTGAAATCACTGTATCAATTGATAAAATCAATTTAATCAAATCAATTTGCATGACATCAATGACGTAAATGTAAATTTGATGTTGTTTTGACATCAAGGTGTCTGCTGGGAATGTTGAAACATTAAAACTGACCCTCTTAAATTATTATGTACTCATGTGATGGTAAAGCTCAAATTTAGACAGAAGTTTCTTTTTTTATTGTAGCTTTCATCCATTTTTATAAACACAATATCTAGTACACTGACCTGACTTTTACCAACACGGATTGAGCTGAAAAGCTGCCACCCTCCTGAACCCTGTATAGCAGCGATAAAAGACTTGTGACCAAGCCTGTTTATTGTTTCCTAGAAAGGCTTTGTCATAATACACACAGCACAATTGGACCTTTCCTCTCCAACTTCGCCTTTAGTCTGTCTGGCTTAATCGGAAAAAGACCAGCATCAAGAGCTACCGGAGAGTGAAAATTGAGAGAGGAGGAAAAATAGCAGAGAGAAATGGCAAAGAACAGAGTCTGAATAAAAAATGCAAAAGTTGTTCAGTGTAGTTTGGTCATAGTTAGTTAAAATGTGGCTTCTTTATCCTCTTGGACTGTAAGGAGGATTAGATGTTTGATTCTCTGCCCAAAATAGACCTGCCTGGGAGAAACATGCAGGCGATGCTGGATAGAATTTGATCTTCTCTAAGCTGCTCAACAATGGCTTTCTAAAGAGCCAGACTTATAAATTCTGCTAGAATACAGATCAGGTCTAGGGGCGGAAGTTGAAATTGCATTTTCTTTTCTTTCTTTTTCTGGCATTTTTCATTTTTGTTATTTATAAATCATGAGATGAAAGGCATAAGGTGAATTTACTGAGATGTCACCTTATGTCATTGCCTTATAAATATTTTATATAATGTGCCAGAGCATATTGAGAATTCTGTCACATGTCATTTCTGGTTTAACATCTAAAAGTTGTTTTTAAATACCATAGAGAGTGCCAAATTGATGATGTTTCAGTGGTTTCAGTTTAGCTGGGGTGAATCTAAAAAAAGAGACAATTTTGACATGTTTGTGTTGCCATAAAGTATATTTGGTGAAGGACAGAGCGTGATACATTTGTCATATGACATGTGGATGATATTTCATGCTCAGTAATTAAATCCCACCACACAAAGGCTGCAATTGATTTTGAACTCTGATTTGAATTTGCCGTTAGGTTTGTTTTAGAGATTGTCCTCAAAACTTGTGATTAACAAGCTGAAACGTCAGAGTTTCTTAAAAAGTATGGTACGTGACTCACCCAGGATTTTATTTTATTTTATTTGTTTTGCAAAATTTATTTTATTTTATTAAAATTTTTATTTTATTTTATTTCACTTATTATTGTTTTAATTTTATTATTGTTTTACTTGTATTAATTAATTTATTCTTTATCATCTTAACATCAATAATATTTTGAAAAGTTATTAATATTATTATTAATATTGTTGTTGTTGTTGTTGTTGTTATTACTATTATTATTTAAAAATAATAATAATAATAATAACTACAACAAAAACAAAAACAATAATAATAGTAATAATAAAATAATAATAAAATACATTTGCTTTATTATTGCTAAAATACATATTGTATTATATTAATTATTATTATAATTATAATATAGTAGTAATAATAATAATAATAATAATAATTATTATTATTATTATTATTATTATTATTATTATTATTATTATTATTATTATTAAATAACTCAATGGTAACAAATGCAAGATCTTTAAAAACTATTAATATTTAGTTTTAAAGTTGTTTAAGGTTATTTATAATTTTAAAAATAATTTTTATTTGTAAAATTTTTAAAAAATATTTATTATATTTAATTTTAAATTATTAGTATTATTTTATTTTAGCTGCATTTCTTTTTACATATTATTTGAGGTTTTCTGGTTTTCTAGAAAAGGAGTGGGCAATCATAAAAGTTAATTAACATCATGCCCACTTATATAATATTGATTATGCTAAATTACATCTACAAGAAAAAAGAAAAGAAAAGAAAAGAAAAGATAAGGTTTTTACCCATGAAGTGGTTTTAAACTTGAGCAACCTAACATTAAAACCATGTGACTAATCAGCTGTCTCTATTATTTTTGTTTTGTTTACTGCTGGTTACAAGGTTACCAATACTATAACCAACCACTCTAAGAACTTGATGAAAACACACCTAATTCACTTTTGTGTGTCCGTTTGTGTGTGAACTTTGTGTGTAAAGATTCCTTTTACATTAGGATGGAAATCTGGCTAATGAGAACATCTGTACTGTTTATTTTTTGCTGCAGAAATTGAAAATCTTACAGCAAATGTATAGAAATGCTGGACTGCTGAAGTGGCACTGTGGGTGGAAACATGCTTTTTAATGGATGATAATATTAATATTCTCATCCTTCAACATCCTATGCAAAACATGGACGTACATTTTTGCTTAAACAGTAAATCTGGATTCAGCGGGGATCCAATTATGTCACCTAAACTTGGAAAAGCTCATTTTTTCATGTTACTGTATGCAGGGCTGGAGCAAGCTGAACTGCCGCTCTAAGCAGATATCACGCCGTCCTAAGCAGAGATCACGCCGCCCTAAACCCCAATGTGAAAACGAAAGTGACCTGTTATGAAAATTAAGCGATGTGTTGCGGACCTCTGTTCTGTCGCCTATGCGCGAATATATCTGAGGACGCGGGTGGTGAGGGAGGTGTCGCGGACATAACTGAGGACGCAGACCCCACCCTCTCTATATCGCCTAGGTCGCCTCTATGGAATCGCCGGCCCTGACTGTATGTCATGAGTGTGCTGAAGCTTTTCAGTTCTTCTCAGACTGTTAGGAATCATTCCTCATCCACTGTTCTTGAGGGACTGGTCCTATACATTTGTGTTTGAAGAGTTTTTGGCTTTGGGTTTTCCTCCAAGACCAGTCTGAAGAGGCAAAGGCCATAAAGTAAGAGATAGTGGTCTTTGTTTGAAATGTGAGGTGGGATTTCATAGGGATTTCACACACCCAGAGAATCTAGGAAAGGTGTATACTGGGTTGATGGTGGTTCAGTTCTGGGCTTGATGCCTTTTCATTAGTTCAGTCTCTTAGGAGAAGCTTCAGAGAGGTGCTTAAGAGCTTCCCTGTGGAGTCTGAGCTGTTTTGATAATGAACAGTATGTGTGTTTTGTACTGTTCTTACTTTTGAAAAAGATCAAGGAGGTTAAAGTACTCTGTGCTTCAGGAACAAATCCAGAAAGCACTGGTGATCTGTTACTGTAAATTTATAAATGAACATTTAAAGGCTGCTTAAGGTTGCTAGTTACAGCTAATTTAGTTTTGGTTTTATGGTGTCTTTGATCAAACAAAATAACATAGGAAGAATAGTTAAACTAGTTGACCATAGAAGTTTTGTTTGTTAAAGAAAAAAAAAAGTCACTATGAGTCTGTTTTAAACATTGTTCTGTTGGGATTTAGTATACAGTGGTAGTTTAGTATACAGTGGTCCCTCATTAATTGCGGGAGTTACTTTCTAAAAGTCCCCTGCAATAAATGAAATCTGTGAAGTAGTCAGCTACAATTATTATAGATGTTTAAAGACTATAAAACCCCTCAACACACACATTTTCAACTTTTTGTGAGATGGCTAGCATCGTCCTCCGCCTTTTGCTTTTTTGCAAAAGGTTTAGTGCCTAAAACATTTGTCAAAGTTTTGATGATATACTGATGTTAATAGTTTTGTATTGCTTTGCCTTTAATATTTTTTATGTTTTGGCTTCATATATAGGCTGAATTTTTGTTCCTTTTAGAGCTGGGATTGTTTTTTTTTTATTCCAAAATAAAATTCTATTTAAATAATAATGTATGTACAGTAAGTATTCATGCATGTATGTATGTGATTTTGGTTTGTTTATCCATCCATTTAGAGGTCTGCACGGGACTAATTATTTTGTTCCACTCTCGTCAGATTTTTTCCGCACCCGACTGCTCCAGCTGTATTGAAATCTAGTTTCTAAAATCTCACGTTTAAATTGGGTACTACCGAAAGAGAAAGATAACAGATAAAAGTATAGGTTGTGCAAGGATTGTATGCTAATTATCAGTTTTGTTTGCCCCTTTGTGATGAGACATGAGTGTTGCATTAAACCTAAGGTTCCAGTCTTGTGACCACTAAAGGGTAAAACTTTGAGGTATTATCACACTGTGCAAAGGGTATTTTTTTTCCATTTGCATCTATGATGCATGAAAAAGGCTCTCATACATCAAACTTCTGTGATGTTTTCTAACAGTAAACTGATCGTTTTCTAATGCAAGTTGAAGGACAGCGCATCTTCACTTTGCTCTCCAATGTTGGTAAAGTCCACTCTGGGGAGTGTTATGCAGATGACAGCACTGGTCATTCAGCTTGTGTAACAGTCATGAGCACTGGCTGTACTGGTGCTCAATAAGAATGAGGAAATAACAGATATGGAATTCTGGAATAACGTCGGTACTCAGGAACGCTATAATTAGCCCGCCTGCTTCAATATTCACCAGAGTTACTGACCACTACCGCTTTTTATTCAGAAAGTTATGTCCACACCGCAAGAAATCTGCTTGGGTCTTGTGGCTCCTGCCGTACTGCCGCAGGAATGCACACCTCTAAATTCATTCATTCGTTCATTCATTCGTTTATTTGTTTGTTCGTTCATAAATTTGAGTTCTTCAGTTTTTTTTCCAAACCTGTAAACATTTCTGTCTTGCATTGAACACAAACCTTTACATATTGAAGAATGTTTATATCAGTACCGGTTCACTTTCACAGAAGGGGAAAAAAAGATTGTGATTATTTTGGATTTTTTAACATTAATCAAAATCATCTTATATCTTCTTGTCTTATAACTTGCTTAAAACATATGGAGGCTGAATAAATAATGATAGTCTTTCCATGTTTTACTCAAAAATAAAAAACAATAACCTAATCATTTACTCCCTCTGATGTGATTTTAAACTTTTATGAGTTTATTTCTTTTGTTTAAAAAAGAGATCTTTTGAAGATTTCTGTTTTTGGCACCCTTAGACTTCCATAGTAGGAAAAAAATATATAATGAATATAATAAATATTATAGAAATCTATGGACTGCATTTTTTAAAATATCTTCTTTTTTTGTTCAACAGAAGAAGCTTATAAAAGTTTGGAACAGGTGAAGCATGAGTAAATGATGACAGAATTTTAATTCTTGGGTGAACTATTCTTTTAAATTAGTAGCATCACTGCTCTACTCAGTTATGCCCCTGCTGCGCATGTCGACACAAAGCTCTCTGGCTGTTTGTCAAACTATTGTGAGTGTGTGTATGTGTGTGTGTACAGTATTGAGGCCTCCAGGGTGATCCTGTCCAGCACATGGGTTATTCAGTGGCCCTACAGAGCTGGTGGCTGAGGGTGATGAAGTGAAACTGTTCCAACTGACAGGAAAGTCTGAAGGCGCAAGCATCCCTCGACACAAAAACACACCTTTGGGGAACTGGAAAGCCTGGATGAAGTCCGTGAAAGAGACAGCGAAGGGATTGAGAAAGAAATCGTTTGGGATGTTTCTGGAAGGACCGGAGGAAAAGGCAGTTCAAGGCTCGGAGAAGATTACTGGCGAGCGAAACCAGCGAGATGAGTGTCAGTCTGCCAGCTCATAAAACACACCAGAGGCTGTATTTCTTGCATTTTTCCCTCCATTTGTCTCCGCTAGCTGTCAACACTGAGCTCTGTAAACCTGTCCGCGTGTGGCGAAGGTCAGGGACCAGTCGGCAGCAGAAGGCAGGCTGTTCACCTCATGCCGTTGGGAGATTGCAGTCATTTCATTTGTGTAGCTTGTAAAAATTTTGGCGCTTAACTGAAAGCCTTCGCTCAGTGTGACAATGGTAGTTTCTGCTGACTTAATGTACATGTGGTGATGACATTCGGTTACAGTGATTCAGTGGTTACATGCAGGGCGTGAAAGCTTTTAGAAGTCATGAGGCTTTTGCAAACTTTATGACTGAAGGTCCGCTGAGGATGGATTCAGTGTTTGGAATCAGTCTGTTGTCCCTTGTTTTAAGGCAAAATGCTGCAGGCAAACTCACTTTTTTTGTGTATCTATCAATATTTAGCTTAGTTTTATATATATATATATATATATATATATATATATATATATATAT
Organism: Danio rerio; assembly: GCF_052040795.2. NCBI lineage: Eukaryota > Metazoa > Chordata > Actinopteri > Cypriniformes > Danionidae > Danio > Danio rerio. The sequence continues at coordinate 21,174,499 of NC_141023.1, forward strand.
ATATATATATATATATATATATATATATATATATATATATATATATATATATAGATATATATATATCTATATATATATCTATATATCTATATATATATATATATATATATATATATATATATAAATATATATATATATATATATATATATATATATATATAAATATATATATATATATATATATATATATATATATATATATATATATATATATATATAAATATATATATATATATATATATATATATATATATATATATATATATATATATATATATATTAAACAACACCCGAAATACACCATTAAATGTGTATTTTGTTCTACTATATTATTCATTCATTCAGTTTCCTTCGGCTTTCTCTCTGATTTAGAGGTTGCCACAGCGGAATGACCAGCCAACTATTCTAGCATACAGTGTATGCCCTTCCAGCCACAACCCAGTACTTGGAAACACCCATACACTCTCATTCACACTCATATATACGGCTAATTTAGATCATTCAATTTACTTATAGTGTATGTTTTTGGACTGTGGGGGAAACCAGAGAACCCAGAGAAAATCCACACGGACTCGGGGTAAAACATGCAAACTCAACGCAGAAACACCAACTGGCCCAGCCAGGACTCGATCCAGTGAACTTCTTGCTGTGAGGTGACAGTGCTAACCACTGAGCCACAGTGCCACCTGCGCTATATTCATCTAATGTTAATTTCAGCTACTATTCATAATTTTAACTGCTGTTTTTTTGTTGTTGTTGCATTAAATAGTTGTAAATCTTCTGTCATATCTACGGTATTCAGCATTTGAAGTACATTAAAACCTTTTAAAAACTAAAACTGTTCAACAACACACATTCTTGACCTATATTAAAAATAAATAAATAAATAAACTTTTTCATCCACTTTAGATGTTGACTATATTCTAAAAGTTTTAATCCATACACATTTGGCTAATTAAATACATTTTGTATAAAAAAAATACAAACATTTTTCTGGCTTTTCGCTGCTTTTGATTTATGGAGGAATAAAAAGAGACACCCAAAATCTCCTGACTCTAAAATCCTGTAAAGCTCCAGTCACGCTAGTCCTTTCTCCCCATTGACTTCCATTCATACGCATATGAATGTGTTAGACATGGAAATCCTTGTGAATATCCCGTATTTAACATTTTGCTGCATTGAAAAGTTTAAGTCACAGTTTCTGACCTGTAAAATTTGCCATGTAATGAATGAGACAAAAAATAAATAAATAAATAAAAAACTAAAATAAAAATAAATAAATAAATAAATGAATTTATGAATTGTGCTTCATGCATGTGATTAAGCTTGACAAACAATATTAAGAAACACTATTTTCTCTGTCTCTCTGTCTCTCTCTCTCTCTCTTTCTCTCTCTCTCTCTCTCTCTCTCTGAAAAAAAAACAAAAACACTCCCCTGTCCTCACTCTAGTGCTTAATTCTTGTACTAACAGTTCATTTGTATAATTAGCACCACATCGTGTGTATTACCTCTTTTTGCTGAATCGCCGGATGCCTCCTCAATTATAAGTTGCTTTGGACAAAAGCTATAAGGGGTTCCCAAACTTTTCAGCCTGTGGCCCCTAGAATAACAATGCCAGTGACTCGCAATCCCCAAATTCCACTTAGGTGGTTATAAGTATGCAAATGTTGCTCATACAACAATAGGCCTATAAAAACACGAGCATACTGACAACACACAAAAAAAGTGCAACAGTCTAACAACCATATCATTTTTATAGTCAATTATTTATTTGTTTAATATTAACCTCAACTAAAGAGACTGGTGGATAATTTTTTCAGCACAAGTGTATTCTTGGTTTAATTTTGGAGATGGCCACTCGGAGATCATCCTAAATGTTCAGTTGTGGCCTTTTTTTTATGTATTAATTGCCATAAAGGTATCAGAAAGTTTAACCTGGTGCTATAAAATCAATCTGTCGCAGCTAATTCTATTGCTGTGTTGTTGAAGAAATGTAAACACACCAATCCTATAAAAAATAATTTCAATGCTGATGCTTTTCATTTGCATGTTGGTGTTTTTTACTATTAAAAACTATCTTGTAAAAAAAATCTTTTGTGTTTTATGGCTAAAATATTGTAATTCTAATAGTTTAATAAAATGTACTTAACTTTTTGAAATCACCAAGCAATCACCTGTCATTGTCCTGCATCCCCTCTGGGGGTCCCGACCCCCACTTTGGGCAACCACTGTGCTAAATGATTTAATGTAAAAAAATAAATGCAATAGAAAATGAAAAAAATTACTTACATTTAAGACCTGGAAGGAAGATTAGCAGATTTTAGCTGTATTATAATTTTTTATTTTGTTTTATCATTTGCTCCACTGATATGCAGTGTCTTGCCTTGAGAAGGTGAAATCATTTTAATAATTTTAATTCTTTGAGTTGGTTGTTTAGGTTACTTGCCTCTAGAACATCTTTGTATTCAAGACTATGAATTACAGATTGCCTTATGCTTATGCAGTAAAATAACAGCAAATCAACCATGGGTAGAACTTTTTGGTCTCTCTTTGTTCAAAGAGCTATTAGTCATAAAGCTGTGATTTAAGTTGACCATGTCCAGCGGATTCTGCTTGACAAAAAATATAAATTGAATTTAGCTCTGTTGGAAGGAATCGTTTAGGCAGCGTGATGTTGGGGCACAGAGGTCACATCTGTGATTTTTTTTCCCCCCTCATTTCCTGAAGGCTATGTGGAAATGAAAGCCCTGTTCTCCTAAGTATTAAATCTTTTAAGTCTTGGCACTTTAATCTTTTAGATCAGCATTCAGACTCCAGTACATTAAATAAAAGGAAAATTAAGGATCAAGGACTTCACGAGAATGAGAGTCATGCTTTTATTCACAATGCACATCATATGCATAAATAACTTATTGTAATAGATATCTTTGACTAAGAGAAAAAAAAACTGCTTAGAAATCAGTTGGACTAATAAGTTTTGCATGTATTTGGATAGGCAAATAATTTGGCATCAGTGTATTTTATAGGAATGCATTTTCAATTTAATTTAATTTAATTTAATTTTATTTTATTTTATTTTATTTTATTTTATTTTATTTTATTTTATTTTATTTTATTTTATTTTATTTTATTTTATATAATTTTATTTTATTTTATTTTATTTATTTATTAATTTATTTATTTATTTATATTTATTTAACTATTACAATTATAATTAAAAATTATTATCAGCTTATTTGAAAAAACATGAAACAAGATTATTTTATGTGCATTTAATACAATATACAAGTCCAATATACTTTTTAAAAAATACACTTTTTTCTGTTGTATTAACCTCTTATTCATGTTTTTTTAAGCTTTTATGTATTAAGTTCAATGTTTCTTCATGATACATTACTGTTAAATCTTAAAATAGACACAATGTACAAAAGAATTAATCATATTATGTGAGACCCTGAATAAAAATGATGACATGTTCATTAAATAATGCTTATTAAACTAATCATTGAAGTCTACCAAACATGTTGAGGTCATGTTCTTCTCCATTTACTGTGAAGTATGAATATTGTTATGCAAGCACGCATGCAGAACATAAATAGCAAGTAAATCAAGTTAACTCAAATATCAGTCCTCACACAAAACTAGCATTTGACTTCAGAAGCACAACACACCTGTATTAGCATGAGGCAGATGTTGACCTGCTTTGTTTTTCCATTTTACAGTATGCCGTCTCTCGCTGCACAGCCAGATGGATGTTAATGCCACACTTTTGTGTTCCATCTACAAATTTCTCTTTCTTTGTTCCACCATTACAGGTGTTGACCATCTGGATTACACTAATCTCCAGGGCAACAGCTGACCTGACCTGCGATGCTCTGCTACTGCTCTCCACCAATCTTACAGGTACGTCTTCACAACAGATCTGTATGTAATTAAAGATTACGGTATGTAAGGGTGGGGTGTGTGATTTGGGAAGCAGGCTCATGGATCAGTTTCACCAGTCAGCTTAATGGCCTCTGGTGTTAATGGTCTCCCATTTGAGGTATTGATAATGTGTCATGGCGTGTAATGGGATTTGTGGTTAAGCTAAATATCACCAATATATCTGAGCTGAACCTGAGGGGCTTTGCTGGTGCCGTGACCCAGATGGAAATGAGGTTTGAGAGGGTGACTGTAATGGAGACCAGATGTCAAGAACTGTGTGAGTTGACTGCCCTGATCTCAGGATACACGCAACTGACATACACTAGAGGCTGTAGTATGTAGCTTATATTGCATATTTATTCAGAGGAAAACCATCTGAGTAATATTTTTTTTTGCTGTAGTTATGCATTTCCATCTCGGAAGCAGTAGTGCTTTAAAAGAAAAAGAAAAAATTCCAGCAAAAAATTGCTTTAAACATAAACATTTTAATTTTACTCACAAAAGATGACTTAATAAATACAAAGATGAAAATATTGTTTTCACAAAGGAATAAACAAACAAAAAATGCAAATTGATCAAAAAAGCAAACAAATTGCATCAAATATCAAAATATTTGTTTCACAAACAAACAAATGAATGAATAAATGCAAAAATTTAAATATTGGTTTCATGAACAAACGAACGAATTGAATGAACGAAATTGAATGAACGAATGATTGATCTAATAAATACATGAATTGCATTAAACATGAAAACAATGGTTCCACAAATGAACAAACGAATGAACAAATGAATGAACAAACAAATTTGAATATAAAAATATTGGTTTCATGAACGAAAGAACGAACAAAAATTTATAAATTGAATGAACGAATGATTGAACTAACAAACGAATGAAGAAATTGCATTAAACATGTAAATAATGGTTTCACAACCGGATGAATGAACGGACAAAAATTGAAGGAATGAACAAACAACTAGCATCAAACATGACAATACTGTTTTCACAAAGGAATAAATGAACGAACGAATGCAATCATGAAAATATTGGTTTCACAAACAATACAAAAATTGCTAATTGAATGAACTAATGAACAAATGAATTGTATCAAGCATGAAAATATTGGTTTCACGAACAAATGAAGAAGTGTTTTATTAATCCATCCAACGACAATCAGTTGTCTTTCTTTGCCATCTACAATTATTGTGCTTATATTGCTATAATGATTTTTATAGTTTTATAATGCATATAATATGATAGATATTCAAACATGATGATAAATAATACTAATAAAACATTTTGTTATAAACCTTGTTTATTTAAAAAATATACTCCTGTATAAATGACACTTTTACTGTATTCTCTTTAATTCATGCTGGATTCAGACTGCAAAATATTGTAGCCTTATACAATTGTCACTGTCAGATTATGAGATTATTTTGATTATTTTTATCCTAAATTCTCATGTCATGGACAACAAATATGTCAGATTACATGTTTGTTCACAACCAATCAGACTGTATCGACCTTTTTTTTGCCATTAAAAATTCAATTGCACAAACATAGTTTTGTCAAAATATATTCCTTTTGTGTCCCACTGAAGAAGGAAAGTCATGCAGGTTCATGACGTGAGAGTGAGTAAATAATAACAGAACTTTCATTTTTGGTTCTTATATTATAACTTTCATTATAATATCTCTTTAATATAAAATAACACTATAAATATTAGGAGCAAGGCCTTTGAGGATAAAAGGATCCAGGTTTGTGGCCCTGGAGCTGTCTAAAGTTGAGCAGCCTGGGTTAATGCTTTCATATTTTGAACTCTGAACTCATTTTTCCATATAACCAAAAGGGACAGGATTTGTTATCCCATGGTCTTTCGTGGGATATGTGACATTTACTTTTCAGTGCAGACAAAACATCATGCATGACAAATGTAAACGTTATTAGTCAGAAAGAAGGCAGTATAAGGAGATGAAAGTTGTGATGGCTAGATTCAGTTTGTTGTTTTTTTTTTTGCTTTACTTTGAAGAGCACAAGATTTATTTATTTATTTATTTTTTGCAGTTAAAGCAGTGTGGTAAATCAAGAAGTAATGCTGGAATGCTGCAACACTCTATCAATGTGTTTGTGTTTTGGGCTTTGCAATGGCTTAGTGAGTGTGAACTGGTGTGAAACCTGGAGGATAAAGAGACAGCTTTTCTGCATACAGTTTTTCATCTAAAAATCTAACTTTTCAACAGTAATAAAGATCACTTGATGTTGAATTGAGAATATTATTCTCTGTTTTTTTATAGCTGTATTGTCATTTATGTTTATCTTAAAGGACTTCTATTTTGATCCTTTTACAAGGTGTAAAATAAGTCTTTGGTGTCTTCAGAATATGTCTGTGGGGTTAAAATACCCATCAGGACATATTATATATCCTGTTGAAATTGTCAGATTTTAGGGTCAGAGTAAATTGTAGCTGTTTTGCGCCTGTTCTTTTAAATGTAAGCTGGTTCTTCATGCCCACTGTTCCAACATGGCTGCTTCTCATGCATCAGATGCACTAGTCAGACATCAGATAAACACAGCATGACAAACACATAGAGTACAACGACTCAAAAATATTTGTCAAAAATATCACAGTAAGACTGAACCAGGAAGTTTTAAACTGGTTATTTGATATTGCTGTTATGGAGTCTATTCAGCCTTTCTGCAACAATGAATGGGCCACACACAGGCCTTTACAAAGTTCACTGTGCACACATACACACTTATAGCTTTGTGCAGTTTTTGTGATTTATAGTATGTAAGCCAAGTAGTATTTCAGAAATTACAGTATGCGAAAAACATCATACGTACCTGGATGACCTACTACCTTCGGCGAGATTGCGAGTGAATGTGATGCAACTGACCCAATGGGTAGGTCACATGATAATGACAAATGGTGGATGTAGTACATTCGAGTTTTATTCATACTACCCACATTCATCCTATATAGTACATACTTTTCCAATGGTTGTGTAGTAAATTCAAATTAAAATGCAGTTCCTACTCGAGTAGTAGGTAATATCAGATGCAGCGTTAGTAAGTGTGACCGGATACAAGTCAATATATGCTGCCATATGGAGATCCATTATGCTACTGTACAAAAAAAACAAATTTAATGTACACAAACTTTGACTCCTGCTGTATAATTGAAGCATCCTCTTTTATAGTACAGTACTGACACTATGCAGCAGTTGTTATTCAAGTTATGAGTTACATTATATACCCGAGTTACATACTTGAGGTGCAGCGGATAACAGAGCGTTAGAACAGATATTTCAATCCAGGGTTCTTTGCAAATCTCGCTTTGTGCAAATGATAATAAGCATTATTACTGAGCTATGTCTGTCAGTTATTTCAGTGAACGGGAAATACCACACTGTCGTGGACGGCCTCAAAATGGCTGGGATTTGGATCCTGATTTAACATTTTTTTAAATAAAATGATTTGATGTGTCTGTCCAAAGGTTAATTATGCATGTTAGGCGCCCTTTAAAGATCAGCTTTGTCTTTTTATGGGACGCTAAAACAGGCACAAAATAAAACAAACAATAGATGACATTCAACCAAACTTTACAGCTATAAAACTGATGCCGATAGCATTCCTCATGATTTGATCTTGGAAAAACTTTTGATTGCAGACCATGGGAACGATAATTGTCAGCAGCAAAAAAAAAAAAAAAAAAAAAAAAAAAAAAAAACTACTGAGGTTTGATTTATTTTCTCTCTGAATTTGCATAAGATACGAATTTGTAACATTTTAGTTTAGGTACCATTTCTCGCTATTAAATAGTGGCTTATTATTATTTACTTTAGTGCTTATTGTTAAGATATTTGCTGTTCATTTGCAGTTATGAAGTGCAAATTCTGTGTAATCTATTTCTAGATCCCTAATCATGTCCATTGCCCAACTACTACTTTAGCAATAAATAATAAGCAACTACTTAGAAATTAATTGAGCTAAAATGTTTAGTCTAAAAGATAACAGTTTGTTAATATAGAGAATTGTACTTTAAAATAAATTATGAAGGTTTTTAATTTAAACTTTTTTTGTAGTTGTTTGTTTGATTTTATTTTTGGTTGCCAGGTCTCTATAGTGTACAAATTAGCTTCAAACACTTATATTATATTTTACTTGTAGGATATTTTAAGACTTGTCTAAAATCTCTTGGGGTGACATGTTACATTTTATTGTATTTTTCCTCAGAGAGGCAGAGAAGCTTCCCCACTTAGTCCTATTTCTTTTCTTGGAGAACCAATAGGAGGTTTTTAAAACTTATTCTTCACTATATAGACAATAAACTGCAGACATATTCCTAAACTTACTGGTATGAGTAAAGAAAAATTGAAACTATGTCAGAATATTGATAAAATATCAGATGAGACCAATCGGAAATCTGCCAGATGCTTCATCTTTAAAACTTCACACAGTAAATCTCTCACATATGGCGAAGTTAGTGTGGCTTTCCTCTTAAATACAGACATGTGCTAAGCCATCCGCTAGACAGATTAATGGATCAAGTTTACACCACTGACATAAATGTGTGTACAGGGTCGTACGACATTCAGAATCAATTCTGTGCTTGTTTCTCCAGTAGTTTATGTTGCTGTTGTTATTGTCAGTTATTTAATTCAACTTAAATTTATATTTCTTTGTGCATTATGGCAATGAGTTTCTGTTATTATATATTTTTTTGATTGCCCATATGAATTTTCTTTTTTGGAATACAAGTAGTTACTATTGAAAGCCAGCAATGTTTTGTAGCCTAAATAAGAAACATAGATGCCAATCAGTTGATATGATTTAATTAGTGGCAAAACTAATCCAATGTTGTTTTGTAAATTAAACTAACTTAAAATGTTTTTTACAGTTATAAACTTATTGTTGTATTCTTATTTTAAAGTGATCAGAATTTATACAATTTCATAACCTTTATTTTCATTTCATTTAAACTTTACTTTGCTTTACTTTTATCAGAATTCAAAATTAAATTCTGTTCAAAATAAATGTTGTCTTTTATGAAAAGACAGTCAGTAAAAAATTAAAAATATAAATATTTAATTAAATGATACCTCCCAACTTTTAAGTTAGTACATTTTATAATTATGTAAATGTATAAATATACAGGATAATAATAATAATAATAATAATAATAATAATAATAATAATAATAATAATAATTATTATTATTATTATTATTATTATTATTATTATTATTTTATTATTTTTTATTATTATTATTATTATTAGTAGTAGTAGTAGTAGTAGTAGTGGTAGTAGTAGTAGTATTAGTAGAAGTGATAGTAATATTTATTGGCAAGATGTGTTTCTTTTTATTTAAATGTAATGTACAGTAAATGTTCATCACCATTTAAACTACTGCTTTTTTTAAATGTTGACTTAAAAGTCAGTTTAAGCAGCATTTTTTTTCCAAAATATGTTGTTCTTTATAGTTGTTGTAATTTTTTTTCCTTGCAATCACATTTCTTTGTCCATCATTAACACAACCATAAAATTTGTGCAACATTTCAGCCAAGAAAAAAAAAAAACTTGTATTTTTAAATGCTCATCGTATAACGAATAATTAATCTGTCCTGAACGCCTGTAAAATCATATCCTTACACTGGCCGACTCGACCAACTGATGATATAATTACACAAGTCCTGAGGAATTCAACCACTAATCTCCTCACAGCTGCGGCAACAAAGCCTGCTGGTGCCCGCGCAACAATCGTGGACTCACAAGGAGTCAGTGTTGTGTAATATCATTGGATAAACAAAAAATAATAATAATCCCCACATTGGCTGTCTGAGCTGAATAATAAAAAGTGTTTTAAAGGATGTGCTACGTTTGCCAATCTTGGGTTCAATTGTGCATGTTCTGCATCGTGAGGAAGGAAAAACGGGCCATGGATGTGTCTGTCTAGGGATTGCTGTTCCCTGTGGGGACGATTATGAAATGCAGAGTAATACCTTCAACCCATCTGTCACGCTTAGTATAGATGCAGAGAGGCAGATCATGTTGAGTTTTACTTCCTCTCCTAGTTGCTCTCATGGGCATATAGAAATCTCTTAATATCGGTGTCCAGAATGAGTGTCGTAGAATCGAAAAAGCATGGACTTTTTAACCTCAGACAAAATTGGTTTTCAAACGATGCTATCTTACATGGTGTACTGTATATATTCTGCATCTCTTTTGCTGTGTCTGAAATTGCATATTGCAAAGATGGAAACATATTTGGAGTACTTTTAAAAAGTTTTTCCTGTAAAACTAAGCTATATGGTAATTTGTGTAGCTTAAATGCAATTCAGTCATAAATTATACCTGCCATTTTGAAACTGTCATGTGATTTACAACATCGGATGCATTGCTTCAATGTCATTCACAAATCCCCTGCTGTGTTTGTTGGGTGCACACTTTCAGAATCCTAAGGGTTTTGTGAATACAGTTGTGCATTTAGTTTGTCAAAAATATCATATTTACAAGTTGAAAGCATGCGCACGCCACCACAAAGTCCTAATTATGTGTGGGAACTTTCTTTAAGCCTTTGGGGATTTTCTTTAAGCCCTGAGTTTTAAAGTTGGTAGTGGATCTGTGAGAAAACATCTTCGACCCAATGGAAGAAGCATCTGAACTGATGGTGTATTGTTGAAATTAACTGAACTATTATTTGCTGTCATTTACAAAAAGCTATTTATGTTGCATTTGCAAAATGTTACACTTTTTGTGGATGTATGAATATATGAATATTCAGTTTACAGCACCTTTATATCCTGAATAAAGCCAGAAAATAACTTTACAATGTTACATTTTATTACATATTATTGTGGGGCTGCACAGTGGCACAGCGGCTAGCATGTTCACCTCACAGCAAGAAGGTCGCTGGGTCAGTCTGTGTTTCTGTGTGGAGTTTGCATGTTCCGTGAGCCGTGTTCGTGTGGGTTTCCTTCGGGTGCTCTGGTTTCCCCACAAGTCCAAAAACATGGGGTATAGGTGATTTGGGTTGGCTAAATTGTCCATAGTGTATGTGTGTGAATGAGTGTGTTTGGATGTTTGCAGCTGGAAGGGCATCTGCTATGTAAAGCATATGCTGGATAAGTTGGCGGTTCATTCTGCTGTGGCGACCCCGGATTAATAAAGGTACTAAGCTGAAAAGAAAATGAACAAATGAATAATGCATTAGTTAGCATAAAGTAATTGGCAAACAACTAATTTATTAACTTACAGTCTAATGCCTCTTTTTACATTACCAGCTTAATTAACACGATTAAGCCAATTCCAGTCCTTGGTCAGCATCTATTCCGTTTCCATTATCACAAAATGCACAACACACAACATAAACACAGCTCCAGTCACAGCGTTGCACAGTTGTCGATGCTGTTGAATGCAATGCATAAATAATACAATATGTCAAAGGGCTTATGCCACCTAAAGTGAACGTGAAGTTGCTGATACTTTTATTTCAGTATGTTTACTGTATGTACTTCCAACTAAAACTGAATATTGGGTATGGGAAAGGGCTTTTATGGTGCATGATTCCTTCATAGAAAGCCTATAATAAGATTGGCATGGCCAAGAATATTAATATACAGTTGCTATTGAAGCCGTTAGGTTGACGTCAACAAAAGGACTAATCCAAGTGCGGAAGCAAATGGTCAGACTTTCAATGAATATTACCAAAAACAAACAAATTAAGTCCGTTTTTTAAAATGTAAGGGCATATTGGGTAGCAGTGATTGACTTTGGTTAATGTCATGAGGTTGTTGAGTAGAGTTTGTAAACGAACAGTTCTGTACCGTCTATTTCCTTCATTAGCTGTAAACACCACAGTAGCTATCAGATGTAAACACTCATGTTGAAGGTCCTTTACTGCCAGCTTTACAGCTGTGAGAGGAAAGAAGGTGTTTACAAAGGACTGTGTTTTAAGGTGAAAAGGGCTAATCAAGAGTTTCTGGCTAACTGGATTTATTTGCTTTGTGTGTCTGTGGTAACCTTAGTGATCCTAATTGAGAGTCTTGAGGAAGAGAAGTTTAAGAGTCATTTAACGAGCTGACCTTTGATCACTTCTTGTTGTTTTACAAGAGGCTGTTTGTGTTTGTTTAAGGACAGGTTAAGAGCTGGGTCATTTATTGCTGATCTCCAGAGCATTGTTGGATAACTGTCTATACTTTTTCTGTCTGTCCATTTTTCTTGATAGTTCTTTCATTTTTATTGATAGTCCTTTCATCATTAAGAACCAGTTATTAAATGCTCTAGCTCAGTGATTCCCAACCTGGGGGGTCTCAACCTTTACTAAAATATTTATAAAAGGACACTAGTTTGAGGGTTACAAGTACAAATTAAACATATACCAGTCTGATGACAAAACCAATTTGGGACGGTTAATTTGGCAAGTTTATATTTGCAACTATACTTAAACTGCTACTTGAAAACTGAGGTTATTAGCTTCCAGCATTAAGCAATTTTATTCCACAAAGTATGCCTTTCCATAAGCATCACCTACTGTATATTTTATAAAAATACATACTGTATATTATATGCAATGTATATTTCATTCAGACTGTCTGCTGTTTTTGTTCAGGCTTTAGACAATATCAGACAAAATGGAAGTTACACTAAACTTTATGCACTATTGCAAATAATAAATGAAAATTAGAATATTGTCTATTAAAATGGGCAGGGTGACAGGGTCCAAACAGTAAGGACCATAACACAGGAAAGTCAGTATAGAGAAAAGATGGCCCCAAATTGAACAGCCAGCCAGGAAGAGAACTGGCAGGCCAGGGAAGTCAGGACACGGGATATGACTGGAACAGAATAAGAAAGGCAAACAGTATAAGACAGCAAACAGGCAGCAATAATATACAATAAAACTAACAAAATCTAAAACAATATATGAAAACAAATATAACTCCTAGTAGAAAGAGAACTAGACTGACTCTAGAACAAAAATGGTTCTGGATAACAAAGATTAGAACACAAATTAAGTTAACACTAAGAACAACCAAAAGAAAGCAGTAGCTACAAACAAACAATACATAGACAAGAGGACTAGAACAGGCAAAACAAAATACTCAGCAAGGATACAAGGCTAGGTATCAACATAGACAAGCTCACATGGAACAAACCAGCAAAGAAATGAGAACACACAGCACAATCTATAGAACAAAGCACACAAGAGACAGGTGAAAACAATCAGCACAACAAGGTCTAAATGAGAGTGCAGGATAACTGAAACTTAAGGAGGAAAGACAAGAAGAGCACATTGGCCAAAGCAAATTAAGGCAAAGCAATGTAAACAAGCACAGGACAAACAGGGTAACATTAAACACTGACAGGATAGACAACACTGTCAGGTCAGGACCATGAAGCTTAGTAGATAATGTTTATACTGTAGGCCAATTGACAGCTTTTTGTTCATTTAAATTATAACGTTATTATTTTATTTGTTTCGTAGTTGTTGTGATTAATAAAAGCCAGCACTGTAAAAAAAAAAAAAAAAAAAAAAGCCTCCTCATTCATTTAAATTTTTGTGTGTGTTGTGTATAAGCTTGCTCACTGTGCATGAGCAAATAGGTTGTGTTGCATTGCAACTAGTTTTTATTTCACTTTTTAGAGCTCAAAATTAAGAATTTACTGAATTTATCTCACACAAAAAAGAAATTATTATTTCTTAACTTATTTTAAATGTGTCAAAACAAGCTAAATATATCTGCATACATGTACTTTTTATTCAACAAAACTTTTCATATTTTTTTTTTAATTGACATTTTAAAATATCTAATGTCATGAATCTAAAATATCCACAGTAATCTGTCCTGGCTAAAGGTCCCCTTTTACCATTTAATTACACATAAATAGGGTTAATCTCATATTAAAGCAATGCTATTGTAAAAAAAAAAACATAATTAAACCATATTAAAATAATAACTGCAAGCAAAAGAAAGCAGGTAAAAACATATGATGATAAAAGCATGATCACGTGCACACGGTTAATGTTAGGCCCGTTAATAATCTGTTCAAAGAATAATTAAAACGAAAGCAGTGACTGCTGCTGCTTACAAAAAGATATATATGTACACATTCAATCTTGATCTCTTAAAAGCAGCAGGACTGTGGGTACACGAGCATCGCTTTTCGTCCAGTCTGTTTCAAAGACAACCGATCACACCCGTTGTGTTTCCTTTACACACAGTTGTTTCAGCCTAGTAAACAGGAGCTCCTGCACTTTTTAACAGCACATCACATCATCTGTGCTCGCGAGTAATCATCCTCTCATTCGTTATTCACATGCTTCCTTTTGCTCACATGAACATAGTACTTTTGTCAGTCGTGCTGCTTTTCGGTTCTAAGATCACATTTGCATGCATATTGTGCCATTCTTATTGTCAAACCCTGCTTTAAGAAAACTACAATTTAAAAATCATTTCCAACCACCCAAAGTGGCTTGTGGGAATGGCTGTCTAACCCACCAGAGCTGAAATCTACCCGCATTTGGCGGGTTGGCGGGTGTTAATGTCAAGCCCTGATCTTATATTATGTTAAACTGACTTAAACAGCTTGCGTAACTTATAAAATTAGGTTAGAACATGGAAACCTAGCTTAATAAGTTACAATGACCTAAAAACATATGCCGTCACGACTAATTAATCATATAATATTTTACAGTGTATCATCTGATTTTGAAATTATTGTCTGTTGTTATCTGTGAAGAGTCATGGAGGATTTTAAACATTAAAATAAGAGTCTCTTGGATAAAGACCGGGAACCACTGATTTAACTCATGATGCAACATGTCTTTTCTAAAAATACGGTAAAACAAAAGAATACTGAAAATCTGAAAATATTTGACAAAATTTAAAACAGACTAAAATAAATACTCCAATTTGTTTTAGACTTAAAATACATTCTTATTTCCCGCATTAAATGCTATACAAAATATGTACATACTGTATGAAGAATTCAGATGCAAAATCCTTTAAGTTTATGCCGCATTATTTGACTTTAAAGACCATGAAAGGACTTATCCTTTGCCATAAAAGCAAAATTACTGAACTTACACACATGAGTCTGATAAAAATGCTCATTTTAAGAAGAACATTTCTGACGGCATTTAGAGTTTTTTTGCATCTAAACTGTTCATATTTATGCATGCATACATAAATGAATTTGATTAACTGAAATGTATTGATTTAATGCAAACAATTCACATTTAAATGACTCTTGATTCCAGTGCATCATTTGTGGGATAATATAATTAGCTGATTTATTTGATGTCATATGCTGTGTCATGACTGTTTGTGTAGGCATTGTTGATGTACTGCAATTATGGAGTCAAATTCACAGACTAAAGTGTACGTAAAGTTCAGGGTGCTCATAACAAACCTGTGATTAGCTGTGATACTGAGCCCACTCAATCTAATTAACACTGAAGCATCAAGAGCCCATTTGTTCTCTCACAGTTGTCATGGTAATAATAAACACGTTTTCTCTTGCCTGTGATGAAGTTCAGATGGCTTTGTTTGCTGTATGATGGCTGTTGAGGTTCATAAAAAATATTACATAAGAAAAAGGAGTGCCTGCAGCCAAGTAATAGCTATAAACTGTTTGATATCACATGCGTAAATAAAGAGCAAACAACTACGGCTGTGTAAAAGCCTTTGCAACTGTTTGGAAATGTTGCTTGATTGCACTTGCATTTTGTAGAGTTTTGTTGGAGAGAAATTGACTGCGTGTGATTGTTTTCATCTGATAAAGCATCCCTTCTTCAGCTTATATTCATAATAAAAAGTTATTCAACTATTTGTTGCACTTTTGGTGAATATAAAATTTTAAATATCAAAAAGCTTTAGTTTGAATGTAAAATTGGATCTCTGTGGTCTGTTCACTTTTAGTAACTAGCGGCACACAAGCACTGTACTTAGGCTTTGTAATAAGTGCATTTCAGCCATGTTTTAAAGAAATATCAATTTAAAAATAGGCTTATTTTACAACTCCTCTAGAGTTAAATCTCCAGGTCTGGCAGGGGCACTTTTAGCTTAATAATCAAGGAACTTAGCTGCAGTGACATGGCTTCTGCAGGTGCAAGAATTCACATCACCTGAATATAGGCTAACTTCTTTCAGTATAACCAATTTGGCCACCTGCTGCACTGGAAGTGTACCTTGCACCCATAGAGATGATAGATGAGAGACAATTCAGAACATTTATATTTACTTTGGTCCAGAACTTGAACCATATATACGGTATTATAACTGGAATACTCTAAAGTTAGCTGATTTTCAGATGCTGTGTACTATCACCTTACTAGTACTGCTCTGATCACATCAGACGTGGCAGACGTGGTCAAAACTGCTCTATTAGATTGAAATCTGGTGACTGTGTAGGCCGTTTGAGTACAGTGAACTCACTGTCATGTTCAAGAAATCAGTCTGAAATGATTTGCACTTTAGGACATGGCGCGCTATCCTGCTGGAACTAGCCATCAGAAGATGGGTACACTGGTCACATTCTGACCCTACCATCCAAATGTTGCAGCAGAAATTGAGACTTATCAGACCAGACAATGTTTTTCTAATCTTCTATTGTCCAATTTTGGTGAACCTGTGCAAACTATAGCCTTAGTTTCCTGTTCTTAGCTGACAGGAGAGGCACTCGGTGTGGTCTTCTGCTGCTGTAGCCCATCCACCTCAAGGTTCGACATGCTGTGTGTTCAGAGTTGCTCTACTCAGACCTCTGTTGTAAATTGTGGTGATTTGAGTTACTATTTCATTTCTATCAGCTGGAACCAGTCTGGCCTTTCTCCTTTGACCTCTGGCATCAACAAAGTATTTGTGCCCACAGCTATGCCGCTCACTGGATACTCTCTCCTTTTCAGACCATTCTCTGTTAACCCTAGAGATGGTTGTGCGTAAAAATCCCAGTAGATCAGCAGTTTCTGAAGTACTCAGATGAGCCCATCTGGCACCAACAACCATGCCATGTTCAAAATCACTTTAATCATCTTTCATTCCCATTCTAATTCCCATTCTACATGCCTAAATTCATTGAGTAGCTGCTGGTGAGTGTATATATAACATGCACAAAAATCTTACAAATAAACTGTGCACAATACAAAACAAATAAAATGGCAAGAAGAAATTTGAAATGAGAATATTGTTTCCGGCCATATCGGCCTAGAGAATAAAAGCTTTTATGTTCCACAGATCTTAACACACAATGTAATTATGGAAAAGCCAAGCTTAAAATAAAAAACATTATTGAAATTCGTTGGTCATTTTCAAGCGAGATGCTAATGGTCTAATCCAATTCAATTATTTATGCTAAGCTACTATAAGCTAAAAGTGCGCCTGCCAGACCCGGAGATTAGCTGACTGGAATCAAAACCGTTCAGTGTGCCTTTAAGTAAACTCAAAGGAAGGTTGTGCCTTTTTTTGTGCACATTATGTCCCTCATAGACACAGGCAGTACAGATAAGGACAACTTTAAGAACATCTGCATGCAAATATTTCTGTCTTTTCACACTGAGAGCTGTCGGTGTCCTCAGCACTGCTCTTTCAATCCACTGCACTGATATCACATGTGGTTTGACCCCAAATATAAACAACATTGTTGGAGCTGATTTTGTTTTCAGTATTAGGTACAAAAACATTATGAGGGATGCGCAATTATTTGATTGTCTCTGCATTTCTTTGCTGCATGGGACACACGCACATACACACACTACAAGGCTGTTAAATACTTGATTCTGATTGGCTGATGAACACTATAAGGTGTAATCATTTTCTGGCAACCAGGTCTTGATCACATTAGTTTGGTGTGTTCATTGTTGTTTTTTCAGCTTCTTGGATGTTGTGAAATAAGCTAATTTATGAATTTAAAACCCTAAAGTCAATCAGATCCAAGGGTGTTTTAATTTTCCCTGACAGATGTGCAGTAGCTTATATAAAGTACATCTGGGTGATGTACATTTATTTCCTGAGAGGTGTTTTGTTCCTGTAAAATCACAGACAAGAGCATAAGCATGGATGTCAGGATAAATTGCATTGCAGAAACAGCATTGTCGTTCATTGTGACAAATAAACAAACTTCATCCAGAAGGGTGGAACCTCATTTTCAAATCAATATAGTCACAGCACAGTACTGAGAACATATTGTTTTGTGCATCCGTTTTTCTGCTATTTGAAAAGACATGGAGAACAGAGTTGCTCATATCCATTATGAATTATTCAGCAGCGATATCACCTGTTATTTCCGGGCCAGAGGATGAACTGACACTGACATGCAAGCATGGGTTTTTAGCTTCAGTGTGTGTGTGTTTGTGTGCATGCTCTGCTCCAGTGCTGAGGATCTAGCTGAATTGTCCATTGCTTTTGTGGAGTAGAAGATTAATAGATGTGTGCTTGTTTTATCTCATTGAACAGCAGACAGCAAGGTGAATAGAGAAACAAATTTAACCATGATTTGATAGGCAGAGCAGCACAATTCCCTACAGAAAAGATTCATACTCTATTTGCTTCACAAACAATGAAGGAAATATATGAATGGTTATGTTTGTATGGTTCAAAAGTTATCCTGAATCATCTTTAGGTGTTAGTTTTTGAGTTGTTTGTTCACTTTTTCTGTTTATAATTGGTTTAAATATTTCAAATTATCAGGCAAGCATTGCAACATCATATTTGTGCAATGTGTAAATTATATAGATTTGTAAACAAAATACTGCAAATAAACAATCACTCAGTCAAACGGCCTTAATCAGTCAATCAATCAACAAAAATTGACAGTCAGTCAGTAAATCAGCAAAAATCGACAGTTAGTCAATGAACAAATGAATAAATGACTGAAACAACCAACCAAACAACCAAACAAACAATCACTCAGTTAGTCAGTCAATCAATCAATAAAAAGTCAATTCAATTTAATCAGGTTTATTTCTATAGCGCTTTTAGAATGTAGATTGTGTCAAAGCAGCTTAACATAGAAGTTCTAGTAAATTGAAAATGTGTCAGTCAAGTTTTTGAAGTTAAAGTTCAGTTTAGTTTAATGTGGTATAAATTTCACTGCTGAAAGTTCAAACACTGAAGAGCAAATCCATCGATGCGTAGTTTGTCAAAGAACAAATTTATGAACGAACCAACCAAAACAAAAAAACAAGCAATCACCACGTTAGTCAGTCACTCAATCAACAAAAATTGACGGCCAGTCAATAAATTAACTAAAATCTACAGTTAGTCAATGACAAAACAAAGAATGATTGAACGAACAAACCAACCAGCTAACCAAACAACCAACCAACCAACCAAAAAATCAACAAGCAAACAAACAATTACCCAGTCATCTAATACATTAACTGAAATCAACAGTTAGTCAATGAAGAAACGAATGGAACGTAACTTCCAACCAAACAAGCAAACAAACAATCAACTAGTTAGTCAGTCAATACATCAGCTAAAAATCAACAGTTAGTCTATGAACAAATGAACGATTAAATGAACCAACCAAATGAGCAAACAAACAATTACCCAGTTAGTCAGTCAATCAATAAAAAAAAAAAAAAAATCAACCTTCAACCAACCAATCAACCAACCAACATTATTGTTGTGGTCTTTTTCAATGGATTTGTGTTTTTGAATGAATCACTTGAATGATTGAGTCAATCACTTACTTAAAACAGTTGCTTTTTTCATTCCTTTCATTCCAACAGTTGCATTTTTTATTGAATTTAGTTTACAAACAAATCAGTTTGTCATGTTTACACCTGGTATTAAGATGTATTTTGGTCAATCGAGCCATAAGAAGTTAGAGACGACTGTAATGAGGGTCTGAAACATTTTGAATCTATTAAGGATTTCCAAGTTCTGTATCTTATATCATAAGCACAGATTGCTTATTGTATTATTATATGACTCTCTGGAATACTTGATTCTGATTGATCACAACTATGTGGATACCTATTCATTGTACATATTGCTGTCAATTTTACATTGTCCTTAGTCGTTGTAGTATTATCAGTATTAGTAGACATTGTAGTAGTAATAGTCGTTGTTGTGGTTGTAGTAGAAGCAGTAGTAGTTGTAATATAAGTAACTTTCTGTAGTAGTAGTTGGTGTAGCTCTTGTGATTTATTATTATTATTGTCAGTTATTTACTGTCAGTTAATTACTGTTGTCCTTTCTTTCTTTTTACTTTCATTTTTTACTATTAATAAGCATTGTTGTTACTCCCTACCTCTGACTGGTTTCTTTCTATATGTTTTATTTATATCTGTGACACTTGCTTCATTTATTGACTGTTATTGTTCTTTATGTATGTACTCTGACCTGTCCACCAAGTTACACACACTCACACACGCACACTCACGCACATACCAGTACCTGACTATATTGTTGTTGTTGTTGTTTTTTTTTTGCTTTGTATTTGTTATTTGTTGATGTTTTATTGTATTTGTATGATTTTTGCACATTCTTATAAAAATTAAAAAAAAATTACATTGTCCTGTCCTGTCGTTGTATTTGCACTGTCTGTATGTTGCACTGTCTGTCATTTTATTTGCACTGTCTGTATTTTGTACTGTCTGGAGCCAGCACCTAAGCTTTTCACTCATCGTAGCACACGTGCTGCTGATGATGTGACAATAAAAGTGATTTGATTTGATTTGATTTCAAATCGACATTATAACTCCATAATTCCCCATAACATCTAATTTAGCTAATAACACAGACATATTGCACACTGCACAACCAGCAATATCACCTTTTTCTCCTTTCAGCTTTATTTACACAAATAGGATCTCCAGGCTTTGATTTATTGACAGTGAAAAGCAAAGAAATATGTGCTGTTAATGAAATCTGAGGGCAGTTCATGTTGAGATGAAAGAACAAGTGAATGTGGGAGTGTTTGTAAATGTCACACTTTCAGCCAGGATTGTCATCATCCTCTTGCTATTGAGCAAATATGAGGTGTTACAAGTCATTAAGGTATTGCACTCAGCGGGCTCTTGGAGTGTATTATATGTGTAAGAAGCACTGCAGTGTATTTCTACGCAATAAATGTTGAAAAAAATTATTTTACTTGTTCTTTTACTTTTCATTAACAATGAATATTCTTTTTCTTCTTCTTCCCCAGCTCGCACTTTAATCCTGTGGAACCAGACATCTAGTCCAACCACTAACTCTACAGGTCAGTTTAAAACTTGTCTTTATAATCTGTAATCATGACAGATTTAAAACTGAATCACAGTGCTGAAGCACGTGGTCATGGTTATGACATTTCCAGGAAAATATTCGAGAGTATTTACTGTAGGCTTTGAGCATGTGAAGTTATTACTTACTGTAATACTCTGTAGAACATTTGTCCATGATGTCATGCATTAAAGATTTGTCCTTTATCCGGTAGCACATTTTTAATTTAAAAGATGATGTATGAGTTTCCCAGTGCTGGGTTGCAGCTGGAAGGACATCCTTTGCATAAAACATATGCTGGAATAGTTGGCGGCTCATTCCGCTGTGGTGACCCCTAATAAATTAGAGACTAAACTGAAGGAAAACGAATGAATGCTAATGATGTATGAAGTACTATGGATAAATATAAATGGACAATTAATAGATGTCACAAACAGCCTCTGCCTTTGGTTGGTCGAGTTGATGATCCTAAAGATCATCATTTGGTCATTTTGCTTCAGCAGAAATAAACAAATAAACAATAATGATTTAGACTGCAGTGGATTAAGATATAGATGTGAAAATCTCCAGGGAGGATTAGGAACTTTTAAAAATACTTCTTAATCTCTGTTGGGCTCCTCGGATTCCTTTTGATTAAAAGAACAATGAAAAAAATCTAGAAAAGAGGCCAGTTCTGATGATATAAGTGTGTCCTGCGGCTCGCACAAACACGTAGAAGTAAGCCACGGAGATAAAGATGGATAAAGAGATATTCAATCGAAACCATCCGCAAGAATCCCACGTGTCTCCCATGCAGCCATCATCATTAATAGCCTTAAGTGCTTATGCCAGAGCCTCTGAACGTTTACTCTCCAGTTTATAAGAAAATAGCATTTCTTCAGGAAACATGATACTCAGTTGTTGCCAAGGCACCACGTCGAAAATAAGCAGTGTTAAATGACCTCCTGCATATAAAAGGTGAGTGACTCACATTAAAACTGCAGGTATTGATTCTGGGCTCGGAGCTCAGAGCTCTACTGATTTCAGCTAATAACACAAGCTGTTTGTAAAGTTCTATACATTATGCTATACACTTTATTCTTGTGTTTAAATATCCATAGTCATACTTTGGGCTTATCTTCCGATGAGTTACTTTTCATTTGCATTCCAACTGATTATTTCTTCCGGGTGCTCTGGTTTTCCCACAGTCCAAACTAAACATGTACTGTAGGTAAAATGGGTAAACAAAATTGGCCATAATGAATGAGTTTGTCTGGAAATGAGAGAGTGTATAGGTGTTTCCCAGTTAGGCTTGGGCGATATTACGGTATTATGGTATACCGCGGGATCTAAAAATAGCAACGGTGTCAGTTTCAATACCGTTATACCGTCATAAAGTATTAAATATCCTTTATTTAATGCCTAAAAACGTGTGTGTGGTTGTCATCACGGGACAGTGTGGAGGAGAGAGATAGAGGAAGAGGGAGGGGGAGAGGGTGAGAGGGAGAGGGTGAGAGGGAGGGGGAGACGTGACGTGACGAGTTGCGCTTCAAAGTGTCCTGCAGTTTGGCAGTTTAGACTGAACAGAAGGGAGACGTGGTTAATATGAACGAGAGGTCTGCATTAGAGCTGAAGATCTTTGCCCGAACCCGGCGAGACTCGAAAAAATCCAAATCCCTGCATTAAAATCCATCCCTGCAAAGGTGAAACAAATGATGACGAAGTAGTAAAAAAAGGAGAATTTTGACGGCGGTCAAGCCAGTCAGAAAGAGCGGTTATTCCAGCCGCAGGTATTTAGCGGTCGCTCATACACTGCGTATTACGGTAGAGCCCTAAACCGCAAGCTGACAGGTAAAATGACGAGGCCACTCGCTACCCTGAAACTACGGTCATGGAAAATTAAATGGATGTTCCTGACTGGTATAAGATGAATAAACAATCCTACCCAAAACTTGCAAAATCAGCCAGATCAGAACTCTGCATCTCGACCTGTAGCAGTAGCAGTGAAACGGTGTTCAGTGCTGCTGGACGCACATGAGCGCAAGACTGCGCTAAAGCCAGTGGATTTAATAATGTTCCTCCACAAACACACGTAGCCTAATCTTGGTGAGTAAAGGGTTTTAAATTATAAATAAATATTAATTAAACCATATAATCATAATGTAGACAGAGTATACAGACTAATGGTGGCATTATTCTTTTATTATTCAGCTTCAATTTAGTTACTGCCAAAATACCCGTCATCATTTAGAGTTTATTTGATTTGTTAAGCAAGATTTCTTTTCATTGGTGTGTTGGCCAATTTAAAGGCTAAGTGCATGTAGACCTATAGAGTGCTGAGATGTTACGATGTTACAGAGGACTTATTTTATTTCTTTGTTCCAACTTTCAAGTGGGATATAGTCTACGTTTGTTACGAATAAATGCTGTTAAAACATATAAATGACTCATTCTTGAAAAAATGCATTAGAGCTGTAAGGGCTCGGGCTTTATAAAGCTGTCAATCAAAATGTACGTGTCGGACTCGGGACCTATCGGGTATAAATTTTATGGCCCGATTACAGCTCTCTGCATTCCCGCGGGAGCCGACCAGATTTCTTACGGTGTGGGAGTAAATTTCTGAATAAATCGCGGGAGAGATGTGTGTGTGTGTGTGTGTGTGTGTGTGTGTAAGACAGAGAAAGTCTCTGTCTGTCTGTCTGTCTGTCTGTCTGTCTGTCTGTCTGTCTGTCTCTCTCTCTCTCTCTCTCTCTCTCTCTCTCTCTCTCTCTCTCTCTCTCTCTCTGCCCAAGGTCGCATAGAAGGTATTCAGTTTCTGAATGGTTTAGGCTCAAGCCAACAGTTTGGTGACGCTGTCTGAGCCTTACGTCATAATTTTTTTTATTACGCCGGTAATACCGGATACCGGGGTAAAATATGGAGGCGGTTTGACGGTCTCAAAATTTGGACACCGCCCAAGCCTATTCCCAGTACTAGGTTATGGCTGGAAGAGCATATACGCCGTGTAAAAGGTATGCTGGAGTAGTTCGCGGTTCATTCCACTGTGGTGACCCCTGGTAAATAAGGGACTAAGCTGAAGAAAAATTAATGAATGAATATTTATTTGTCTACAAGCTAGCCATTATTTGACTGCTTCACAGTTTAACACATGATAATGTGTTACAGTTCAAAGCAATCATAATAAAGTTAGTAGTTTATAAGGTTTTGTAATGATTCCATTATATGAGAATAGGGTTGACTATACTACAAGTATGTTCAGTGCCCACCAATTTTTTTTTTTTTCAGCAGGGCTGGGTAAGGAATTGTATGAGTACTATAGAAAAAAAAAAAGTGAAATTTTGTCCTTAGAATATCATTAAAACCAAAAAACTCAAAAAAGATTTTGTTAAGGGGTGTCAGAGGCATAATTTAACCAAATACATTGAAAAAAAATAATTACCTACAAATTCTAAAACGGATTAAAGAATTAGATAAAAAAAATCCATATATATATATTTTTGATTGACCACAGAACAATGATATGCCTATTTAAATTGCCTAAACAACTTAATTAACCTAATAAAAAATGTAATCACACTTTAAACTGAATACTTTTATCCAGTAAATAACTAGTAAAATATTATGTAGTGTCAATCAATCGTTCATTAATTTTCTTTTCGGCTTAGTTATTAATCTGAGGTCGTTACAGTGGAATGAACCACCAACTTATCCAACATATGTTTTAAGCATGACACCAATGCACATGACAGCAACTCAGTGCATTTAAGCATGTAGACATGGTCAAGACGATCTGCTGCAGTTCAAATTCAGCATTAGAATAAGGAAGAAAGGTGATTTAAGTGACTGAACGTGTCTTGGTTGTTTGTGCCAGACGGGCTGGTCTGAATATTTCAGAATCTGTGGATCTACTGGGATTGTCACTCACAACCATCTCTAGGGTTTACAGAGAAGGGTCATAAAAAGAGAAAATATCCAGTGAGTGACAGTTCTGTAGGTGCAAGGTCTTGTTGATGCCAGAGGTCAAAGGGGAATGGCCAGACTGGTGCAAGCTGCTAGAAAGGCAACAGTAACTCAAATAACCACTCGTACAACCAATGTATGCAGAATGGTATGCATGGTTTTTTGAACATGACAATGAGTTTTGAACTCAAATGGCCTCCACATTCACCAGATCGTAATGCAATAGAGCACCTTTGGGATGTGGTGGAACAGAAGATTTGCATCATGGATGTGCAGCCGACAAATCTGCAGCAACTGCGGGACCAAAATCTCTAAGGAATATTTGCAGTGCCTTGTTGAACCTAAGCCATGAAGGATTAAGGCAAAAAGGGGTCCAACCTACAGTAGTACTAGTAAGGTGTACCTAATAAAGTGGCCAGTGAGTGTACAAGCTACAGTAGCATGCTCCAAAACAGTGACAGAATTCATTCATTCATTTTCTTTTTGGCTTAGTCATTTTATTAATCATGGGTCAAACTAACACATGATTTAATAGCATTTTTAGATGAATACAATTATTTTAAGATGGGTTTTTAGCACATTTTACTTTAATTTCTTTCAAAACACGAAAAATTATGAGAAGTGCCAAACTACAAAATCACTGAAAAGTATAATTAGTTCTTGGTGTCATTACTTTGTCATTAAAAATCCATTATGTTGAGTCATTTCTTAACATTTACACTCAGACCTCCTCCTCCTCTGCCTTTCAGGTTTATTCTGTAACACTTCCATTGATGGCATTGGAACATGCTGGCCCAGGAGCAGTGCTGGAGAGGTGGTGTCCCGGCCCTGTCCCGAATCCTTCCTTGGGGTCCGATACAACACCACCAGTAAGTGCCCAGTATTTACACTGAGCTTTTTTTTTTTCACTTTTATCCCATCTGGAAGACTCCATCTGCTCTTGTTTACAAGAACACAAGCTGTTTATTGTTTTATATCTGTTTTATCGAAGATCTAGTTGCCCGACTCTTATAGTCTCGCGTTCTCTTGTCAAGTCAATGTTGTCGGACTTCAAACAATGGCAGGTCTTTGGGGATATTTCTGCGCCTGTGTCGTGTGGACGTAATGTTTTGGATGAATATATACATCTGGCACTGCTTGATAGGAACAGCAGCAGTGCTAGCGTCATAAGCAAGCTGACAGCTGAGAGCTTCAGTACATAACAAGCTTTCAGATTTGTGTTTGCATGTGTGTGAGAAAGAGGGAGGGAGTTTGTGTGTGTAAGTGTGCGTGCGTCTGCCAAATTGGCCTGTGTGTGGCGGGCTGCATGTAGGTCAGTTTTGGAGCTGTTGTTTGCTACCAAGTAATGTTTTACCATTGCTAACAAGCTCACTAATTGTTCTGCCAATGTGAGTGTATGCAGACTGTGTCTTATGTGGTGTGTGTGTGTGTGTGTGTGTGTGTGTGTGTGTGTGTGTGTGTGTGTGTGTGTGTGTGTGTGTGTGTGTGTGTGTGTGTGTGTGTGTGTGTGTGTGTGTTTACTGGCTGTAATGAGAGAGAAGCTACTGTGAAAAGGTGTTACAGTCTCCCTCAGAGACAGATAGTTGTTCCATCTTCTCCCTGTGGATGGAAGGGGAGGTTTAATAAAATGAAACTTTTGTCATCTTCCAGCTTTTTTCATTTCTTTCTTTTTAATTCAATTGTCAATTTGTTATTTATTTTGTTTGTTTCTTTTTGTCTTCTCTTTAATTGTTCCTACATTTCTCCTCATCTCTCATTCATTGTCTTTCTTTCTGCTTGTCTTGTTTTGTCCTTTCATTTTAACTGTTCATTCTATTTCCCTTTCATCGTTTTGCTTCATTGAACTGTCCTTTTTTCCATCATCCTTCCTTCCTTCCTTCTTTCCTTCCTTCCTTCTGTCCGTCCTTCTTTCCTTCCTTCCTTCTGTCCGTCCTTCCTTCCTTCTTTCCTTCCTTCTTTCCTTCCTTCTTTCCCTCCTTTCTTACAGGTTTGTATTTTACTTTATTTCTATCATTCCTACATTTATTCTTTTGTTTATGTTGATCCTTCTTTCCTTCCTTCCTTCCTTCCTTCCTTCCTTCCTTCCTTCCTTCCTTCCTTCCTTCCTTCCTTCAGTCCTTCCTTCCTTCCTTCCTTCCTTCCTTCCTTCCTTCCTTCCTTCCTTCCTTCCTTCCTTTCTTTCCTTCATTTTCCTTCATTTCATTTTATCTTCACATTCTCTCTTATTATTTGTCTTCCTGTCTTCCTTCCTTTCCCTTTTCTTTTCTAGGACTGTAATCATAGCTGCACCTAAGTCTGGTTTACTTCTGTCAAATAAACCCTGTGGGCTGCATATTCACAAGCCTTTACAGATCTCTCAACTTTAATATTAGAGATAGTGTTAGATTAACAAAACATTTTTGAGCGCAAATAAGCACAACACAGTGGATCTTCCAAGTATGTAAAAGTGGATCTGCACTTCTCAACTCAACTGCACAATGTGATTGACTGAACAGTATGCATTAGTATGTGCTTTAATTCAATCGTGTTGATTGATTGATTGATTGATTGATTGGGTGATTGATTGATTGATTGATTGATTGATTGATTGATTGATTGATTGATTGATTGATTCATTCATTCATTCATTCATTCATTCATTCATTCATTCCTAGAAGCACATGTTGCTTGTTTAGTGAACAGATAAGGACAAGTAAAGTTTTGTTAATTTTTTTTTTCTTAGGAGAGAGGTAAATGACAGAATAAAGTTTGATGCCATATTCATTAATATAGATATAATATTATAAAATAAATATATGAGAATACAGAAATTGTGCCAAGGGACAGAGAGAACGTTCGAGGTTACTAAAGTAACCCTTCGTTCCCCGAGGAGGGGAACGGAAGCACTATAAGTGGATTTGATTGTAAAATCCACGCATTGGGAGATTCGGTTCAGAAGCTACTCGTCTGAAAGAGTATTGAACGGGCCAATTAAGAATGAATTGGCAGCGCAAGCCTGCGCAGGTGAGCGGCATAAGCAATCAACTGAGTATATAAGCTCACCTGGCGCCAGCAGACGCTATCCTTTTTAAGCTGAAGAGACTTTTAACAGCTAAGGGACAGTCATTATGGCGACGGAGTATAGTGCTTCCGTTCCCCTCCTCGGGGAACGAAGGGTTACTTTAGTAACCTCGAACGTTCCCCTTCGGGGGGAACTCCAGCACTATAAGTGGATTTGATTGTAAAATCCACGAGTTGGGAGCCCATTGAAAGCGCCATAATGACTGCACCTTACCAACACCCACCATGAGAGAGCGGTCAGGCAAGCGTGACGCACCCAGATCACGAGAGGCGTGGTCCTCCAACGTGCCCTTGGCCCTAACTTATCCTACTTCAAAGAAGTTTTACGGAATAGGTATCTTTTTTGGGAGTCGCTAGCGTCTAGATAATTCTAGGAAACACGACAGTACGTTGGGAAGCGTGCCATCCCAGTAGGGAGGACGCTGCGGAGACCATCCGCACCCAATAGGGGGAACAATGGAATTACATATGGACTAACCCTGAAAAGGGGGAGTGCGCATAAGAAGGTGGTTAGCAGATAGGGAAAGCACGGGTCCGCCCAGGGGGGGAACTTAACCGTGGCGGAAAAGCATATGGGGATCACCAGCGGGGATCGGCCATAGCAGGCACCTATACCCAAAACGCGGGCTGACCAGCGGGCAGACCTACTACGTAATGGGCCAGCAAGTGACTCCTCCGCTGAGTCAGTGCTGGGGGCCTCGAAGGAATCTGCAGGGCTCACCGAATGGGGAACTTTACTGACAGACAGGAGGGTGCACATCTCTCCGTGTTAGGGAAAAAAAGGCACCGCAAGCGTGTACAACACCTACCGAGTTGTTTCCTCAATCACCAAAGGTACCTAACACCCTTGAGGAAACCGGCTCCACTCGCAGATTATAAAATCTTGCAATGTGTTGGGTGTCGCCCAGCCCGCAGCTCTACAATGTCTGCTAAAGAGGCGCCACGCGCACACGCCCAAGAGGATGCAACGCTCCGAGTGGAGTGCGCATGCACTCCTGGAGGGCGCGGCTGGCCTCTGCTCAAATAAGCACATGAAATGGCCTCCACAATCCAGTGGGATAAACGTTGTTTAGACACGGCACTTCCCTGCTGCCGTCCGCCATAACAGACAAAGAGCTGCTCAGAAGATCTAAAGTTCTGAGTACGGTCCACATAAATGCGCAGAGCGCGAACTGGACAAAGTAAGGACAGGGCTGGGTCTGCCTCCTCCGGGGGCAGCGCTTGCAGGGTTACTACCTGATCTCTAAAGGAGTGGTAGGAACTTTGGGCACATAACCCGGGCGGGGTCTCAGAATAACGTGAGAAAATCCCGGCCCGAATTCCAGGCACGAGTCACTGACCGAAAATGCCTCCAGGTCCCCGACCCTGTTAATGGAGGCCGACGCGACCAGCAGAGCTGTCTTCAGGGACAGAAATCTTAAAGATACTGTATCGAGTGGCTCGAAGGGATCAAATCGCAGGCTCGCATGAGAGGGGGGCGAGTTGGATTAATTCGCCTAGCTCCTCTGAGGAACCGGATGATGAGGTTATGCTTTCCCACGGTGCCGCCAGCCACCGCGTCATGGTGAGCGGAGATGGCAGCAACGTAAACCTTGAGAGTGGAGGGCGACAGCCTGCTGTCCAGCTTCTCTTGAAGGAAAGAGAGCACAACACTGATCTGGCAAGATCGGGGGTCTTCTCTGCGAGAGACACACCACTCAGTGAATAGACTCCACTTCAGGGCGTAGGCGCGCCTCGTGGAGGGGGCTCTAGCCTGAGTGATGGTATCAACCACCGCGGGCGGCAGGTTACCTAAGTCTTCCTCGCGTCTATGGACCACACGTGGAGGCTCCAGAGATCGGGACGAGGGTGCCAGACGGTGCCTTGTCCCTGAGAAAGTAGGTCCTCTCTCAAAGGGATCTGCCAAGGGAGGGCCGTCGCGAGGAGGGAGAGCTCTGATATCCAGGTTCGGTTGGGCCAGAGGGGCGCAACTAACAAAACCTGCTCCTCGTCCTCCCTGACCTTGCACATTAACAGCGCGATCAGGCTCACTGGGGGAAACGCATACTTGCGTACGCCCCGAGGCCAGCTGTGGGCCAGTGCATCCGTGCCGAGAGAGCCCTCGGTAAGGGAATAAACAACTGGCAATGAGCGCTCTCGGGGGAAGCAAACAGATCGATCTGGGCCTCCTCGAATCGCGCCCATATCAGCTGGACAGACTCGGGGTGGAGTCTCCATTCTCCAGATTGAATCTGCTGCCGTGAGAGCACATCGGCTGCACGGTTGAGCATACCTGGGATGTGAATGGCGCGCAGCGACTTCAGCCGCGGGTGACTCCAGAGGAGCAGACGGCGGGCGAGCTGAGACATGCGGCGAGAGCGCATACCCCCCATGCGGTTGATATACGCCGCCGCCGCCGCACTGTCCGTCCTGACCAGCACGTGTTGCTGCCCCAGCGCCGAAAAAACGGCGGAGAGCAAGGAACACTGCCAACAGCTCTAGGCGATTGATGTGCCAATGCAGCTGGGCACCTACCCACAGGTCCGCAGCTGCATGCCCGCAACACACGGCTCCCCAGCCTGTGCTGGAAGCATCTGTCGAAACAACAACATGACTGGACGCCTGTCCCAGAGGCACACCGGCCTGCAGGAACGAGGGGTCGTTCCAGGGGCTGAGGGTGCGGCGACACAGCGCAGTAACAGAGACTCGGTGTGTGCCCGCATGCCATGCGCGTCTCGGAACTCGATCTTGAAGCCAGTGCTGAAGTAGTCTCATATGGAGCAATCCGAGCGGCGTGACGGCCGCAGCGGAAGCCATATGCCCCAGGAGCCTCTGAAATATTTCCGTGGGACCACTAACTTGCTGTCGAGCTCCCTCAGACAGTTCAGCAGCAGGCGAGCGCGCTCTCCGGAGAGGCGCGCTACCATGGTGACCGAGTCCAGCTCCATCCCGAGAAAAGAGATCCTCTGCACCGGGGCGAGTTTGCTCTTTTCCCAGTTGACCTGCAACCCCAATAGGCGGAAATGCCGGAGCACCTCGTCTCTGTGCGCAGTCAATTGCTCCCAAGAGTGGGCTAAAATCAGCCAGTCGTCGAGATAATTGAGTACGCGGATGCCCGCAAGCCGCAGAGGCGCTAGGGCACCCTCCGCGAGTTTGGTGAAGACCCGCGGAGACAGAGAGAGCCCGAAGGGGAGGACCTTGTACTGCCATGCTCGACCTTCGAACGCAAACCGCAGAAACTGACGGTGGCGTGGAAGAATGGAGACATGAAATACGCGTCCTTCAGGTCTATGGCTGCAAACCAATCCTGAGGACGAACGCATCGGAGGATGCGCCTCTGCGTAAGCATTCTGAACGACAGCTTGTGAAGGCAGCGATTCAAAACGCGCAGATCTAGGATTGGCCGTGACCCACCGCTCTTTTTGTGTACGATGAAGTACGGGCTGTAAAACCCGCTCTCCATCTCGGCTGGAGGTACCGGCTCGATTGCACCTTTCGCCAGGAGGGCAGCAATCTCCTCTCGCAAGACAAGGGCGGACAGGGGATAGACCCTGGTGAAATACACGCCCGTAAACCTGGGAGGCCGTTTGGAGAACTGTAGTTCGTAGCCGAGTCTGATCGTGCGTATGAGCCACCGCGAGGGGCTGGCCCGCGCTAACCAGGCAGGCAGAGCCCTCGCTAATGACGTCATCGCAGCAATCGTTGACGTACCCGCGGAGGGGCAGCGAGGAGCGGGTGTGCTGATCCGGGGAGCGCGAGGGTCCCACAGAAGAGCTGGAGGAGAGCGATTCGCTCTGGCTCCGCACCCTGACTCCGGAGGGGGGGCTTGGGGGCTGGGAGAAGGGAGACCGTCCCCCCAGCGCCCGTGAGCCGCTGGCGGAGCATGCAGACCCTGCGAGCTGAGAGGCGGCGCGTCCCAGGCTGGCAGGGCCTGCAGTGCCCGTGAGCCACTGGCGGAGTGCACCGAACCTACGAGCTAGAGAGCTGAGCTCAAACTGGCAGATTTCGGGCTGTCACCTCTGGAGAAGTGGAAAAGTGCCCTTTCATTTCATGGCAGTAAAAAGTGCCGTTGGAAATGGCACCCCGCCCTCCAGCGGGGAAAGAGCAAGTTCCCTCCTCTCCAGATGACCTGTCCCAGGGACGCTTCGCGGTCCGTTGCCAGACTTAGCGGCGTTCCGGGCAGGGGGAGTGGCCTGCTTCCGAGGTGCTCGACGCGCTCGCTTCGCCAGAGGCGAGTGCGGGGGCGGTGCAGCTCTCGTAGGCGGGCGCCTTCGGCGAGGAGCAGGTATGGATGGCACGGCGGGCGGAGCGGGCTTACGGGGCCGCCGATTAGACATCACCCATCGGACTGCTCTCTCACTGCCTCGAATTCCTGGGTGAATTCGCAGACTGTGTCGCCGACTAGCTTGGGATATGGGCGAGTCAAGAAAGCGGACTTTGTCAACTTCGCGCATATCACCAAGTTTTGTTAGAGGTGGGGCTTCTGGACCACTAGTGTGGACATCGTCCTCCCCAGAGCAC
This sequence comes from Danio rerio, assembly GCF_052040795.2. Classification (NCBI taxonomy): domain Eukaryota; kingdom Metazoa; phylum Chordata; class Actinopteri; order Cypriniformes; family Danionidae; genus Danio; species Danio rerio. The sequence continues at coordinate 21,207,137 of NC_141023.1, forward strand.
ACGCAGCGGACTTAGTAGTCCGAAGAGCTTAGTCGGCTGCGGTGCGAAGCTCATAAGCCTGGGTTGGACCCACCCTCGTGCAGCTCAGCCAGCGCCTGCGCTTGGTAGCGCTGGACGGTGGCTATCGCATGCAAGGCGGATGCAGCCTGGTCCGTAGCTTTGTAAGCTCTAGCTCCGAGGGAGCCGAAACTCACAGGCTTTGGATGGGAGACAAAGCAGACCCCGCCAAGAAGAGGCGCTGTGCGGATTAACCGCCATAGCACACTCAACCTGAGGAATCGCCACATACCCCCTGGCTGCTCCACCACCAAGAGTGGTGAGGGTGGAGGGACACGCAGCACGAGCAGAAAAAGGTGCTCTTTAAGACCGTGCGAGCCTACTGTGCGTCGCCGGGAAGAAGGGAACGCCCCTCTAGTCGGTCCGGCCGCGGAGCTGGGGGATAAACCATCTCCAACCCACGGCCGAAGCAGCCCGGGAAAGCACGGCTAACACGTCCGTTTCAGTATCCGTTTTGACAGCGCTCACCTGCCCGAAGGGGGCGAGCGGGTCCGGATCATCGTCGGACAATGAAAGCCCACCCTCCGATGCCGCGGAGGACATCTGATCTCCGGTGACAGCGAGCGTGAGAGCTACCATCTGATTAGACGGATCACTCCCAGCGCCTGAAGCTTGGATGGAGCGCTTGGAGGAGCGAGAGGTCCGCGAGCCCTTAGGCGGCGGATTATCTCTCGCTGGAACCCTCAGATCTGCCCGAGCGCCCGCTGCAGAACAGGAGGCGACTGGGGCGGCTTGCTCTCTCACGAGAGTTTGCCGCGATCTCAACTGCGCGACGGTCATGGCCTCGTAGTGACGACATGAACCGCCCCCGAGCACCACATTAACATGCTGGACCCCAAACATGTAATGCAGTGATCGTGCCCATCATCCGGAGCCAGGAAACCCCCGCAACCAGAAACGCACAGTCGGAGCGCCGTCTTGAAAAGGACGTGCTGCACGACTGTGTTGCTCTTTTAGGATGCTTTGCAACAATACGCACCGCTCTGGAGGACCGGACCCAAAGGGACGCCAGGCAAGGGAGAAACCCAGCTCGACCATCTGCCGCTGCGTGGACTCGCTCTGGACCGGGAGACACTCGTTCGCTCGAAGTGGCTGTAGACAGCAGGAGGAACCCTCATGAAGCTCGATCAGAAAAGTCTCTGAAGCGAAAAGGATAGCGTCTGCTGGCGCCAGGTGAGCTTATATACTCAGTTGATTGCTTATGCCGCTCACCTGCGCAGGCTTGCGCTGCCAATTCATTCTTAATTGGCCCATTCAATACTCTTTCAGACGAGTAGCTTCTGAACCGAATCTCCCAATGCGTGGATTTTACAATCAAATCCACTTATAGTGCTGGAGTTCCCCCCGAAGGGGAACTAGAGTTCTCATTTGTTTGTTCGGTTTTATCATTGATAATGGTCACATTTTCTTGTTCATCTGGAAGAAAGCTTAAAAAAGAGATGCAGTAAAATGTGAATAAAATTAGTTTGGAACGCTCTGTTGATAAGTGTTTTCAAATAATTTGTAAATAAATACTCTTATATATGAAAGTAGGACCCTTAAACCATAGACACCAGATAAGTTGGTTAGTGTTTTAAGATTTACTGGACCTAGCAGCACAAATGATTTGTATAGTCCTGTGGCAGCAGCATATTGTAAAGCTTGGGGCAGTGTGTGCAGCCGAAGCAGGAACATAGTGTTCACAGTGCACTGCACACAGTCTGTGCTCATCTATTGGTTTTTACCTGGTTTATATATGTATTTCCCCAACTGGAGTTACATTTGTATATATTAATGAGAAAAATAATTAATAAATTAATAAATTGCTGAATTCAAATTATTTTATTGGCTAATCGACATTTTGATGTACATTTAATTTTTTTTTTATCAGTTTAGAACGTACTAACCATATATAAATATTACATAAATAAATATTATAGTAAATATTTTGGGTAACATGGTTGCCTTACAGCAAGAAGATCACTAGTTTGAGTCCCGGCTGGGTCAGTTGGCATTTCTGTGTAGAGTTTGCATGTTCTCCCCATGTTGGCGTGGGTTATCTCCAGGTGCTTCAGTTTCCTCCACAAGTCCAAACACATGCGCTATAGGTGAATTGAATGAACAGATGTTATAGATGTTTCCCAGTACTGTGTTGCAGCTGGAAGGGCATCCACTGTGTAAAACATATGCTTGATAAGTTGGTGACCCCTGATGAATAAAAGGACTAAGCCAAAGGAGAATGAATGAATGAATGAATGAATAAATAAATGAATGAATGAATGTACTAATGTATTTGATCACTTATCACTGTGTGTGCAAAAAAATGCATTACATGGCATTTGCATTTCACCAGAACAGTACAAACCGCAAGCAAAATGAACCAATCGATGACTTTGTGGAAATTCGGCTTGTCACAGAGGTAAAGAGGTGGGCATTAGTTCAATCAATACCACACAAAGCAAGATAATTATTTCAATGACAGATGCAAGAGCACTGGAATATACTCGCATCACATTCCAAAATAAACTTGCATTACCCAAACAGACAAACAGTATCGAATGACACCGCCATGAGGTTTTGCTTTCTGCGAATTGAGTGTACTGTCAGTGCTGTAAACGATAGGATCGTCAAACATGTACTTGCCTATCTTATTGACCTTTCTAATGAGCTTTCTGCTGCCAGAATCATTCATTAGCTATTGAAAATCCATCTTGCCTTTTGACTAATTGCAAACTCTCTCTTGAAATCCACACAAAGACATCTCCAGTCCCTTACAGTGAAATGTCTTTTATGGGACCCTCGAATTAAGAAGACAGTCTACTAACACTCTAATGACTGATACTTGATGTGCTTTATTTGCAAAGCAACTTATACTCAACAAAATATCAAAGAACTGTAACACATCAAGCCAACAAAAGCCAATGTGCTACATCTGGGCCAAAACATTCATGCTTTAACACACTGCAAAAAATACAGTCAGTAGGTCACTAGCATTAACAGTTTGTGTGTGTGTATACTTTTTTTACATGCCAGTGGGGACTTAAACCTGAATTCACACACTGTATAGGGACCAAGATTGAGGTTCACTTGGGTAAACCTGCTTATAATTCACACAGAATGAAGTGATTTATCCCCACTAGGATATAGGAAAAAGTGTGTGTGTTTGTGTATGTGTGAGAAAATAACCCTCTATATTAGCATCAGTATCTGCAGTCTATATTTATCATTCAGAAAAGGAAATTGAAACTAGGACTACAGACACAAACATTTAACAAAGTGGCAGTCACCTACAATTTTAAATATGAATGATGTTCACTTTCTTTGTTCCCGGCAGCTCGCATGGCTATGAATATATTTGTGTAATGAAATGCTCTGGTAAGATGACATACAATTAGAACACCCGTCTGTCTGTGCCATCTTTAATTTTTTTTTCTCACTTTCATCATCTTTAAATCTTATTTATTTATTTATTTATTTTTATTTATTTTTTTGTTAAGCATCAACTTGTATGAAAGACTAAGTAGCCAGTGAGAGTTCTGCCTCACCAATGCTGGCAGCCAATCAGAGTCCTTTCTAAGTGATGACGTAGATGTTGACAGTCAATCAGAGAGTTCTCCCTCTCACTATTACCGCCAGCTGCATGCTGACAGCCAATCAGAGTTCTCTTAGCAAGCACTCAGCAGTCTCTCGATAACATTGGCTGTGGGCTGAATGTTGGTTTGGTGTTTCATGGGAAGATCTAAGGAAAGTAACACATTTTGAATGAAGAAGTGTGAAAAGTTTGACATTTTGTATAGAGAGTTTGGGAAAATATATTGCTGCAGTCATTTAAAGGCGTTTACTGTGTTGAGACTTCATATTCATATTTATTTCCCTTGCCTTTAAATTTCATCTGTTAAAAGTGCTCTGTTTTTCCTTGCTCTATGTTTTTGTGAAATATCTAAAAAAGAAACAAAATCGAAGGCGGGTTAATTAATACAAATTAAAGTAATGTTTTCTATTTATTTTTGAAATATTATGTAATAAATTAGGAAAAGGATCTCAATGATATTTAGTTTTTGGCCCTTCATATGAAAAAAATTGGGCCCCCCGTCCCAGATGATATACAACATATGCAATTTTGATGCCTATGCTACACATCTCCTGATAAAAATTTGTAATAATACAATGAATCACATCAAATTTTTATTTTATTTTATTATCAATTATACTGTTATATACAAACTACATTGGTATAAATGGGCATCTTTTATTATTTAAATGATAATGGTCCAGAAACAAGCATTATATGTTCATATCAGACAACAGGTGGCAGCTGATCATATTCTTTTGTTAAAGTCATTTGTAAAGATTTTTCAATCTCGCGTATCTTTGAATTTGCAATTTAACTAAGTGCTTCCATATGTTCCTGATTTATTTCAAATCAATGCACACAATTAACTCTTACTATATATAGATTTAGCCTCTCAACGATACTATATATAAATGTATTAGAACAATATTGCCTACAATAATTTCCCACCAACAGTAAGACTATGTGTACATCTATTTATTATCTTCTACGTATTACATTGCATATTGTATGCTGTTTTGTCTTTTGGGAGAATGTTGTTGTATTATGTACTGTCTGTATTTTGCATGGAGCCAGCACCTAAGCTTTTCACTCATCATAGTAAACATGCTGCTGCTGATGTGAGAATAAAAGAGATTTGATTTGAATTGAATTTGAAGTTGAATTTAATTTACAGTTTTTTCTGAGGAAACTTGGATCATTTCGGGTTTGTACCTCTATGATGGCACTGTTTTATAAGCAATTTATTGAAGCATTGAAGCTGCATTGTAAAATAAGTATAGGTTAAGTAGTCTTGTGAAGGTGGCAGGCAAGATCATCGTTTTTAACCAAACTGGTCCAATGGTAATTTACCGTTATTATGTTTTAAAGAGAGCTCAGGGTATCTTATTCACCCAGGATCACCCATTGTAATTCTGTGTTTCAGTTGCTGCTTAAGGACGTCGTTTTAGAGTTCCTATATGCAGGACAAGCAGAATTAGAAATTCTTTTATAATGGTGGTCATTAGGTCTTCAAATGAGTTCAGTGGGAAGGGTATGCATCTAAAAATGGTAATTTGGTAATGTGTGGATGGAACTTCGCCTGTGTTATGGCATCTTGCTGCAATTTTAGTTTCCTAAACAGGATAAAAAAGTTGAGTCTGAATCTGTTATATATAAAAGGCACTGATTACAGTTGATTACGGAATATTTGGTGGAGATGCATCCTACCCTAAATCAGCAGCATAATGTTGTGCAAAGCAGAGCATTTTCTAGAATTTTCTATCAGCAGTGCTCAATTATGCTCCTGAAGATCCATCTTTCTGTAAAATTATCCCTAATTGAATACACCTGAGCCCATTAATCAAGCTCTCAACCCAAAATTGCTCCCCAATAAGTAGATCTGATCATGGCACATTATGTTTTGATTGCAGAAAATCTGAGTGGGATAAAAACAGGTGAGCTGTTTTTTATTCTCCTCTGGTTTTTTAGTAATTCATTAATTCATTTTCCTTCAGCGTAGTACATCATTTATCAGGGGTCACTACAGCGGAATGAACCGTCAACTATTCAGGCATATGTTGTATATCGCAGATGCCCTTCAAGCTGCAACCCATTACTGGGAAAGTAATTACTGAGAAAATAATTTGCAGCAAACCAAGCAACCTGCATTCATTAATTCTTTAGACTTCACAGTAAATTATATTAAGTCGCACATATAGTTTCTGGCACATGGGATTTACATCAATCAGTTTTCAATCATGTATTGATGATTCATGAGTAAGTGAACTATTCTTTACTTATCAATTTTTTTTTCTGCTATTTTGTCCCATGAGCAATTTGTGCAGCTCTCAAGTATTCAGGTTTTACAGTGCGTCAGCATCTGAAATTAATTATCTGTTTTGTGTGTACCTAATAAAGATTAACGAGCAAGTGAACAATTTTGGACACTGCAGCAGTCCTTTGGGTTTGTTTAGGTGTAAGTTCTTTCCAGCTCACAGTATTGACTTACTAATCTTCTCTTCCCCCTGTAGTGCACAATGGGTCATTTACTATAAGGGGTGGGTCATCTGAAGACATCCACAATCTATCTGAAAACAAATTTGGAAAGCAATTTAACTTAGGCTTACATTAGTGCTGTTCAGTGATCCAAATTTTAGGTTTGGTTACAGCTTGCAACAGTTCCAAGGCCCCCAGCACACTTGGCCTGGAAGTTTCTTGTGAGTTTGAAGATCTAGATTAGCAGGTTTTGTTGGAGTTTGCAATAAACTAAGAAGAGGCCCTTAAAGAGCAGATTTGGACAACATTGCTTTAAATTTGTATGCTTTCACTTCTCCTTATCTGCTTGTTAATTATGACGAGATGCAAACCAGCTTCCGGAACCAAGCGCTATATTAAACTGTATGGGGAGACTCATCAAATGGTAATAATAAATGTTTAAAAAGCGATGTAATACTTTCAAAAATCACGCTTGTAATCTACATATACAGTTAAAGTCAGAATTATTAACCCCCCTTTGAATTTTTTTTCTTTTTTAAATATTTCCTATATAAGGTTAAACAGAGCAAGGAAATTTCACAGTAAAAATCACATTATGTCTGATAATATTTTTATTTCTGGAGAAAGTCTTATTTGTTTTATTTTGGCTAGGAAAAAAAAACCAGTTTTTAATTTTTTAAAAAACATTTTACGGACAAAATTCTTAGTTTTTTTTTCAATAGTCTACAGAACAAACCATACAATACATTTCATAATTACCCTAACCTGCCTAGTTTACCTAATTAACCTAGTTAAGCCTTTAAATTTCACTTTAAGCTGTATAGAAGTGTCTTAAGAAATATCTAGTCAAATAGTATTTACTGTCATCATGGCAAAAAAAAAAAAAACAGTTATTAGAAATGAGTTATTAAACTTTTATGTTTAAAAATGTCTTGAAAAAATCTTCTCTCCGTTAAACAGAAATTGGGGAAAAAGTAAACAGGGGGGCGAATAATTCAGGGGGGATAATAATTCTGTATATAATATAAAATGTCCAGAAAGTGATTTTTTTTATAATAAATTGTTAAAATATTGATTTCTGGGATGCAACAAGTCTAGAGACTTGTCAAAAAAGTGGTCTTAAAAGAATATTTTCTTAATTCACATAAGTAGTGGCTTAGACCTGGAAACAGTATTTCATATGTCATGACTTAACAAGCGGATAGTTCTAAACCTAGCATCTAAATAACATAGCATGCCTCTCAAATTCATTAAACTGCACTGAACGTACAGTATGCTGTTCCATAGTTTAACCTTGTTCTATACACAAGTCTCCAATTGACAGTTACCTTTCTGCATATGCACTAAGGAGTTTGAACTGACAAGGCTTTAAAATATGTACAGCTGTTTTGTTTATTGTTGCCAGAGTAGTCAAAGCACAAGCTGTAACACCATGTCCAAACAATACACAATGCAACACTGCAACACACAATAAAACATTTTTTTTTTTTTTAAAGGAGTTTTCCATGTAATATGAGAAAACTAAAGTCTTTGCATTCGGGAACATTTGGGAATATAGCACATTCAGGTTTCCAAGGTGAATGTGGACCTTTGCTCTCAAGGTCGAACATCAAAAAATAAGATCAAGAATCATAGTGTTATTCTGGACTCAGATATGAGTTCCAGTAGCTATGTCAAAGCAGTAAATAAATCCGCAAGCTGTCATCCTAAAAAACAGTACAAGAATTAAATGCATTGACATTTATTGCCATACTAAAAGCAACAACAGATAGTTTACCTAAGAAATGTGCAAACACCAGTCACCCAGCTGCCTATTAATAATGTTTAAAATGTATTAGATTATATGCCTTTACCATGTCAGTGTCTATATGTTTTTGTCATGACACGTTTGGTGCAGACAGCCAAATTGATTGTCGCTGAAATCTTGTTGCATGTTGTTAGGACACCGTGTAAGACACAGCCTCTTTTGAAAAAGAAGTGGGAAGTGGAATCTCATTTGCATTTAAAGAGTCACATAAATACAGTGAATATTTGCTTTCACACAAAAAGGGGCATTTAGATCATGATGTAACAAAAGGGCACAACTTGACTCTTTTATAGTGGAATATTCGTGTGGCTGTCAGTATCATTATGTTAATCTAAAAGCAAAAGTCGAAGAGAGAATCATGATTTAACTAAATAACCTAAGTAACTTTAATAAAATCAGTGTTGATTTCATTTACACACAGCAAAACAGTGTCTCAAAATTGACCTTCGATTGTCATAATCATTTTGACTAGTTCATAGGCTTGTTCCAGGCTAAATTTTATACATAATACACTTCACAATAAAAGACTGCAGTTCAGATTGTGATTTATATGATTTTTTGGAAGATTGCCCACCCTCTTTCATTAGAGCTAGACTGCTATTTTTAGTGCACAGCATTTAAAATGTACACTTTTTTTTCATTCACTACCTCCCTATGTAGTGCATTCTAATACTATGGTTTGAAAATGGAATATCTTATGAAAGGCTTGTTTTAGCACATTGCGGCTCCTGGGGAAAATGTGAAGGCATAAAGTTCTGAGTTGCCACCTCCAGGCAAGTGTGTGAAAGTTAATTATACTCCCACTGCGGGAGGAGGGTTTTACATGATATGACATAACTCCTCATCCCTCCTCTTTCTCTCTCTCTCTCACTCTCTGCTTCTTCCTGTCTCACTTTCCTGCTCTTCTTCAGGCATTGTCAGTCTCTCTCTGACCTTGACAGACGCTTTTATTGCCTATGCGTTTTGCAAAGGCTGCAATTCAGCACTGTTTCAGTCAGCTTTTATGACAGGTAGAGAAAACTGGTTCAGTGGCAGCTGAGGAGGGTCTTTTTTTCATTATGCTAAGTGACATTTGTACTCCACGGGTCACCGGCAGAGCATAAAACAGAGCTTTGACAATATTCTGTATGTAGAAATGCACATATTCCTGTAATTGATTCTACATGGCTTCACAACCAGCTTTTGAAGCTGTGACCAATACTGAGTCCAAAAATGTATGTATGTACATTATATCCAGTTGAAGTCAAAATTATTAGACCTCCTGAGAGCAAAGATTTTTTCACAGTATATCCCATAATGTTTTTTTTTCTTCTGGAGAATATCTTATTTGCTTTATTTTGGCTTCAATAAAATCATATTTAAAATTTTATAAGGTCAATATTATCAGCCTTTTAAGCAAGATATTTTATTATTGTAACAGAACAAACCACTTTTATACAATGACTTGCCTTTATTACACTAACTTGCCTTATTAACATAATGTATCTAGTTAAGCCTTTAAATTGCATATTAAGTTAAATACTAGTTTCTTAAAAACTATCTAATAAAGTATTATAATCTGTTACCATGGCAAAGGTAAAAGAAATCTGATTTAGAGATAAATTATTAAAGCTATTATGATTAGAAATGTGTTGGGGGAAAAACAGCAAAAAACAGAAATTGGGGCCAATATTCAGCGGGCCAATAATTTTGGAGGGCTAATTCTGACTTTAACTGTATGTCTGTCATTCATTCATTCATTCATTCATTCATTCATTCATTCATTCATTCATTCATTCATTCATTTATTTGTTTTATTGGTCTTTTTAGTATGCTATATTCATATTGTCATATGCAACCCAGGCTCGTTCTAAAAAAAAGTACTGCTATATACATCTCTGAAGAGCGTTAAATACGTCCCAGGAGCTATGTATTTTTGCAGTTATTGTTTTCGTGAATCCACCAAGGGCTGCTATGTATGCTTTTACAGATCTCAAACTTGTCTTGCGAGTGCCATTCATGCCTGCTGTTCTTGTGTGAAACCATCAGAGGCCCCTGTCGACTGAATGATTGACTGACCGATCAACTGATCCACCCTCCTTCTTTCCTAAAACCCAACCAATTGTATTTCAAAAGCACAGATTGACCCGATTACCCATTTCCCTAAAGCCAATTGACATTTTTTTAAAAATCTGTACATACATTTTAGTTCAGCATCCAGAACTTTTGTGTAATTGCATCCCTGTTTAATGTTTGTCGTTTTTTTTTTTTTCATATTTATTTTCGTCACTTGTCACTTTATGTACACTAGAAGCTTCTTTAATTTAAACAAATTCCTTGTGTGTGTAAAGCACACTTGGCAATAAAACCAATTCTGGTTCTGATTCTGAAAAAGACTTCTGGCTACATAATTCGCAATCTTTAGTAATGTATATAGGGTTACATTTTCAAAATGACTTTTTTCAGTATAATGAAACAGGCCATAATTCACAGATTTTTATTCTAGTATGATGATAATACTAAAATATTATTTGAAAAGTAGAATTATATTAATAATAATAATAAAAAATAAATAAAAATAATAATAATAATAATAATAATAATAATAAAAATAATAATAATAAATAGATAGATAGATATTTTATATCATATTATTGTAATATTATAAAAAATAATAATATTGTGTAAAATAAGTCTGTTTTGCCCTTTAAAGACTTAATTTATTTAATCAGAAACACTGTAAAACAGTAATCTTGTGGAAAATATTGTTTTTATTCTGTATCCCAGTTTAAAGGGAATTCAATTATTACATTATTGATATTTTTGATATCAATGATGAGAGTATAAGTGACACGGTGGCTCAGTGATTGGCACTGTTGCCTCACTGCAAGAAGCTCACTGGTTCGATTTCAGGCTAAGTCAGTTGGCATTTCTGTGTGGAGTTGGCATGCTCTTGCTGTGTTTGCATGGGTTTCCTCCAGGTGCTCCGGTCCCCACAGTCCAAAGACATGCGGTATAGCTGAATTTAATAAACTAAATGGGCCGTTTTGTGTGTGTGTGTGTGTGTGTGTGTGTGTGTGTGTGTGTGTGTGTGTGTGTGTGTGTGTGTGTGTGTGTGTGTGTGTGTGTGTGTGTGTGTGTGTGTGTGTGTGTGTGTGTGTGTGTGTGTGTGTGTGTGTGTGTGTGTGTGTGTGTGTGTGTGTGTGTGTGTGTGTGTGTGTGTGTGTGTGTGTGTGTGTGTGTGTGTGTGTGTGTGTGTGTGTGTGTGTGTGTGTGTGTGTGTGTGTGTGTGTGTGTGTGTGTGTGTGTGTGTGTGTGTGTGTGTGTGTGTGTGTGTGTGTGTGTGTGTGTGTGTGTGTGTGTGTGTGTGTGTGTGTGTGTGTGTGTGTGTGTGTGTGTGTGAGTGAGTGAGTGAGTGAGTGAGTGAGTGAGTGAGTGAGTGAGTGAGTGAGTGAGTGAGTGAGTGAGTGAGTGAGTGAGTGAGTGTGTATGGATGCATCCCAGTACTGAGTTGCAGCTGGAAGGGTATCCGCTGTGCAAAACATATGCTGAATAATTTGGCAATTCATTCTGCTGTGGTGACCCCTGATGAATAAAAAGGACCATGCTGAAGGAAAATGATCTAATGAATGAATGATGAGAATATTTTTGTGGAAATGGCTTTTTTTTTTTGTGTTCAAATTAACTTTAATCAATTCAACAATGTTTATTATCAGTAAAAGGAAGTTACAAAATGCTCTTTCCAATACCAGAACAACAAAATGTAGTTTATTTTTGCTGTTTTTTTATATATTCTTCCTAATCACGAAGCTACTTTTCAACAAATATTTTAGCGCTCTTTATAAATAGCCCAGTACTGTGTTGTTTTCCAGCATTGTTCACTACTCATCACAGCAAAAACAAAAAAAGACTACAGTATGCTTTCCGAGGAATCACTGACTACCTTCTATTTGTCTGGTCTCAGCATCAGATCTGCTTCAGGCAATTGTGTGGTTGATCAGACAGGCTGAATGTGGAGGTTTGCAGGAGGCAGATGATTCACTGTGTAGCAGTTCCTCTGTGCCCTGTTTGCCTGTGTGAAGCTGCCATTCACCTTCAGATGCTCGATCGATATTGCCATGAGCAAATGGCGAAGACGAGAGGAAGTTAGTGAGAGAGTAATGGAAAGAGTGTTTCCTTCTCTGCAGTAAGTGTTTGAGTTGGCTTCAGGTTTTTTATTTATTATTATTTACCTGAGACTGAGTTTGTTGCTGTTTTAAGGCTCTGAGTGTAGACTCTCCAGATTTTACTTAGCAGTCAAGTTGAACTTTTGAATTGCATCAGAAAGTTCCTAAGGAAGTTCCCGATTAAAGTTCTTTCATGGTTTATTTGTTTACTGCTTGTTTATTTTAGAACTGAAGTCTTTCCCGGGAGATAAGACGAACTCTAAAAGGAAATGTTATTATCTGATGGTGATTCCTCTGCTTTCTCTTGCTATTTTATTGATGTGAAAGAAAACAAAAGACTTGTATGTATACAACAGATATACTGTTGCATCAGGGATGAGTGAATTGTAGATCATTTGACCAGTGACACACACAATCAAGCTGAAACAGCACTTTTTATGTGAGTGATGACACTTGAAAAGGTGGTTATGATATCATTGTACAAACTGTGGTGATTCTGCACATATTACTGCCAATCAGTTAAAGGGATTGAGACATCTGTATTGTTATTGCCTGTTTGCGGCTATCCAGAGAAAGGACGAGTGATTTTTATTTTCTTGGGAGAAATTAGGTCAATACAGAAAACATGGATGGATGATTGGATGGATCAATATAGAGGACAGATAGATGGGTCTTGTTTCCCCATCCCTGTTCCTAGAAGCACACCAACAATATATATTTTGAATGCCTTCCTTATCTAACCGATTCAGGTTTTGGAAAATATCTAGTGTTGGTGTGCCCTTAAGAACATGGTTGGGAAACACTGATATGGTTCAATTCAATTTATGTTTGTTTGTATAGCAATTTTACAATGCAGATTGTGTCAAAGCAGCTAAACATAGAACTTCTAGTAAATTAAAACTATCAGTCCAGTTTTTTTTTTTTTCATTTCGATGTGGTTTGATTTTACTGCTTAAAGTCCAAACACAAAAGAGCAAATCCATCGTTGTGCAGCTCCACAAGTCCCAATCTAAGCAAGCCAGTGGCGACAGTGGCAAGGAACGAACTTTACCAATTGACGAAAGTAAAGAAAAAAAAAAAAAACTTGAGAGAAACCAGGCTCAGTTGGGCACAACCATTTCTCCTCTGGCTAATCTTTTTGTGCAGAGTTGCAGTCTTGGTGGCAGAAGCTGCAGGTGTAAGTAGGTCACCAGTGGGTGTTCAGGCTGGCCCACAGGATCAATGCGTAGACTTAGTCACTGGAGTATTTCAGGAATAAGTCTCATGCTCTCCACTCTTCCATGACCGCCACAGCACCTGCTCAGGATACAGCCTAGTCCAGGATTATGGATACCTTGGCATCATTTCTTCACAGATCTTGGATCACATCAATGGTGCTGCACAATCTCTAGAGGCCTCGGGATATGATGATGGGTGGATGGATGAATAGATGGATGAATGGATAGGTCAGTATGGATGGATGGATTGATGTGTCAATATAAAGGGCAGCTGGATGGATTCCACTGTAATTGCCCTCTACTGAGTCTCTTATGATCACCATTTATTAAATCAAGGCTGTAATATTCTGATGTGTTATTACAGTTTTAAAAATGTATATCTATTGTTGTTTTATATATTTTAACATATTAAAAAAAAAATAGAAAATAAAATGTAATCGAATAAAAACTTTGAACAAATTGAAATACATTGCCTCTAGTCAAGTTGAGCTTTATTCTCATTGCGCTACATGTGTGGACAATATATAGAGGAAGGAAATATCGTGTCTCGCAGGACAACCGTGCTACATAAATTAATCATAAATAGAACAGAACACTGGACACATGAGCTATTTTAAGAAAAAAAGAAAAAAATAACTATCCATACCTAACATACTATAAGATATGTGACGTGACTGTAAAAAAATATATATATATACTAGCTTTGGAGACATAACATAAATTCCGCTTGGCTGTGTTGAAAATGACAACAGTGTATTCAAAATGCACTGCGTCCCCACTGAGCACAATTGTAAACATGAAGATCGCTAAAACGGAACAGTAAAAATACTTTGAAAGCAAATTACAAAAGAGTGATGACTTTTGTCACTTTAGTTTAAATGTTAATATGTTCTAAACAAATAAAGCATAAGGGGGATAACTGGGAAAAGAACACACATCTTTTTTTACATCTGTGTTACCAGCAGTTTTAATTATTGATACAAACGCGCACTTCATAGCCGATCTATATTAAATGGATAAAAGTGCTTAATTGTCTGGAACTTAAAATGTAATGAAAACTTTGTTATTTATTTACACAGCCATAATTATAAAATTAATACTAGTAATAGTAATACGAGAATGGAAAACAATAACATTCAATCAAAAAAACCCAATGCATTAGGTAAAAATAACCCATAGTTGGGAAGGTGCTATAATAATAGTTGGGTAATATGTTGGGGTGTTTTTAACCCAAATATTTTAACTAAGTATATATTACTTGTACCAACAAACATAAGAGTCTTCATAGATTAGACTCAGCATTATTAGAAGTTTTACAGCATGTGTTCAAATTAGTCAGGATGAAGCACAGTATGTGTTACCATTAAACCGCAGAGCTCTTTGAAGCATGATGCAATTCTAACCCTATTTTCAGCCTCAGTACTCTAGGGTAAGACATTTGGATTGTTCTTGCTGGAGTGCAATATAAGTGTCTTTGGGTAAAATGCTTATGGCTTTACTGTACTTCAGCATTTCTGTCAGCAGAGTTCTGGAGTGCTCAAGTGAAAATAACATTGCCCCAGATTCTCACGTTGTTAGATTTCAGCCTCTTTTTTTATGGATTTTTTTTTATATGAAAACTTTCACAAGCTCCTACAATAGCTGTTCAAAGCTCAGTATAAGCCTTGAAGAGGAAACGTACCACTATGAAATGGGAAACCACTGAAATGGAAATGGGAAATGAAATCTAAAACACTTTCGTTCACAGCTGCACCAATACTGACACTCCATGTTTCAGAAGATGTTTATGAACCAAAATCGTGCAAAATATGTCTTCTGTTCTTTCAGTTTTATGTGGCACTTGTCTTTTTAGTGCACTGTATAGGAGGTTTGGAATCTATAATTTTTTATTTATTTTTTATGTGAGACTAGAGACCAGACTAATCAGATATTCATATTAAGGTCAAACCTCTATGCGTTATGAGGTCAGATATTGATCATAGACCTATTAACATCTCTAGTGGTTTCAGTCATGTCGGATAACTTTTAGAAGAGTGTAATGAATGACCTGCCATGCATGACGAAGTACCAGATGTTCAGAATAAATCTCATTCTAGTTACGTGCCTTAAAAATTAAAGGGAGAGTTCACTCAAAACTGAAAATTCTCTCATCATTTGATATTCCTCTACTTGTTCCAAACTAGTTTGAGTTTCCTTCTTCTGTTGAACACAAATTAAGATATTTATAAAACTTCAGCCACTGACTTCCATTGTATTTGTTGTTGTTGTTCCTACTATTGATGTCAATGGCTACTGGTTTCCAGATCTTTTCAGAATATCCTGTTTTGTGTTCAACAGAAGAAACAAATCACAGTTTAGAACCACCTAAGGAAAGTGTTATTAGTTGGGTGAACTATCCCTTTAATTGTGCTGTTGATCAGTCAATAACCAGTGTGATATCTATTTTTCCTCAGATAATGTGTACAGAGAATGTCTCGCCAATGGCACCTGGGCTAAGAAAGGGAACTACTCTCAATGCCAGGAAATTCTCAATGAGGAGGTACGTGGTTGCATTTTATTCTATTTAACCAAATACATTTATCCAGTTGTTTCAAAATCATGCATAGACTGTCATTTATGACATTTTAAACCACAAAATCAGTCTTAAAAAGATAGTTCACCTAAAAAAATTAATATTTGCTCACTATTTACTCACCCTTGAGTGGTTATAAATCTTTATGAGTTTATATCTTCCATTAAACACAAAAGAAGATATTTTGAAGAAAGCTGAAAACCATCTATAGTAGCACAAATGGAAAACACTATGGAGGTCAGTGGTTACTTAATGGAATTCAAGATTTCTTCAGAATATCTTACCTTGTATTCAACAGAATGAAGAAACTCAAACCAGTTTGGTACAAGTGAATGGAGAATAAATGATCACAGATTATTTTTATTTTTGGGTGAGCTATGCCTTTAAGCTGCACAAATTAAAATTTTCAACTGTAAATGTATACATTTTCTTTTTATTATTATTGGTAATATGCATTCCCATTAATTTAATTTTTGGATTTTTTTTCTTAAAAGCAAAATAAAAGCATGTCATATTAGATATTGCACATTCAAACTCTGTTGTTGTTGATTGTTTTTAGACTTTGTGAATCTAATATAATATGAAGGATAAAAGTGTGTTATTAAAGGAGGATTACTGAGTTTTTTCAAGCTGTAAAAGCTGCATACCAGAGCCCATGTGTGTTTGGTGAGAGTTGTCACTTGGAATCTTTAGCAAAGACTGTCACCCAACCTTCGGTTTGCTGTTTATTTGTTGCTTATTATGCTGTTTTATGTGTTCCAAAAGTTCCAGAAGGATGCTAGTTGGCAAATATTCTTGGATATAAATAGTAAATGCCCTGAGAACTGTTTTTTTTTTTTTTTTTTGCTTATGTGTCTTTATAATACATGTGCATTGGGTTGATTCCAATAAATGTTTTAAAATAAACCTGTTAGCCAGCACTCACTTTTGGGGATTTACACCTACCAAAATTAAATAGTAACAGTTCTTGACCCCAGTGAGCTAAAAACAAAACTTTTTGGAAAAAAAACACTTTGTGCTTTACTGTGGTCCATCTAGAAAGTTTCGTGCTAAAAATATGAAAAGTTATACATTATGAAGTAATGAGAAAAAAAATCGTACTGTGTTTTTTTCACATACAAACACAGAAAAACATTAATGTAATGACCTAGAAAAAAATATGCCTTTAAAGCCAAGTGTCTCGTGAGTTTAGATTTCAAATGTAATGAAGATGAGATTTCTCCAAAAGGTTTTCTTAGACTATATTGGTATCTTTCTCTCCCTCACCGTCAGAGGCACTTTCTCAAAAATGACCATCCCAAACTAAAACAGTAACAGTTGCTAAATAATTTGGTCTACATTCAAAGTTCATGCATCTTTGGAAATAAGGAAGACACTTTAGGCTTTACTATCCATCATGTAGAGCAGGGGTTTTTAAAATCTATCCTGGAAGTTTGGTGTCCACGGGTTGCAGGTTTTAGCTCCAACTTGCCTCAACACACCTGCAAGGATGTTTCTAGAAAGTAGGAGCTTGATTAGCTAGCCCAGGTGTGTCTGATTGGGGTTGGAGCTCCAGGACCGAGATTGAGAACCCCTGATCTAGAGTGTATAATGCTCAAAACAAAAACAAAAAAAAGTTGTAGATGCTTAAGTAAAAAATTGCCCCGCACTAAACAGTTTATTATTTCATAAACAAATGTAGACCTCTTAATTTTGAGATTTTGGGTTATTTTGCTTTTTATTAAGTTTTTCTTTACAGTCTAATTTAAAAAAAAAAACATCCAAAATACACATACAATACAATACAACAACAATTCTGAATCTAACCAATAAATCTTATACATAGAGGTCTGCATTCTAGAGATACAAAGCCTCGGGACCCGAACCAGTTTTCTTGCGGTGCGAGAATAATTTCCGAATAAAATGCCAACTCCTGAGACTCCCAAGCACGCATATGTATGTGTGTGAATGAGAGAGTGTGATGTTGTGTTTAGCTTGTTTTTGCAGTCCCTGTGTGTGTTTATGTGTGTGTGAATGAGAGAGGGCATGATGCTGTCTGTGTGTCACTTGCTTGGTGCTGTGTGTCTATGTGTGTGCGTGTGTGTGTGTATGTGTGTGTGTGTGTGTGTGTGTGTGTGTGTGTGTGTGTGTGTGTGTGTGTGTGTGTGTGTGTGTGTGTGTGTGTGTGTGTGTGTGTGTGTGTGTGTGTGTGTTGTTATAGGCTGTCTGGACTCTGTATAGCTGCGGGAATAGGTGCGGAGGGTAGAAAACGGGGCAGGTCAGGCAGCGGGACAACAAATGCTGAATATAAGTAGGAGCGGTCGGGTTCTGACTAAAACCTGGCGGGAGCGGGATTAAAAATTTAGTCCCCCGCAGATCTCTACTACCAAACGTTTCCAATCAACTGTGAAAATATGGTAATAAATATATATTTGTTACCCTATGAGACATACAGGTAGTATATTGCCTTAAAAGTGTAATTTTACTAAATCAATACTAAGTTTATTAAAGTTTATGTTTTATTAAATATGCATTTAAATCAGTTAAGTATATATTCAACCCCCTTTTCATGATTTTGCCAAGTACAATGCTATCCTGGATTAACATCTATGTTAATCCTGAAACATCATTTGTGTTCGAAAATGTAATCCATACCCACTTCCTACCTCTAAACCCAACCATAACTGTAAATTATTTTCAAAATCAGAAAGGAATTATAGTTGAATAACAATTATGTAGAAGTGCTTAAATCTAACTGTAATATAAACTGTGAATGTGTCCCTTAATTCTAATTGGCTGATTGAAATGTTGTTCCAAGACCAACATAGATGTTAAGCCAGGTACATGTCCTACTTGGTGAAATCAGCTTGGCATATTCAACCCGCTTCCTAAATCATAAAAAAATGTGTTTTATTTAGACTTTTTTTTTTTTTTGATGTGTCAGAGAAAATCCACCCAAACTTACTGTGATTTAAACCTAAGCGACTGTTGCAGGTGAATCTCTCTCTGAAACACATGCATGGCTGTACAACAGAGACATTGATGTCACACGTCTACAAGATTCATTAGCTGTCTTTTAGTGTAACTGAAGTAACGTGGGGGGGTTAATAATGTATGAACTTTTATCTTCCCTCAAAGGAACCAATTTAAGCAGCCATGCTAAGCCTTTGTACACACTGGGCTGGGGAGAAAGAGAAATCGCTTCTCCAATCACTGGGATGGAGGAGTGGGCTAGCTTGGATAATGCTCAGATTTATATTTAGACAGCAGGGAGGGCTTCTACCACAGCTAGGGGCTTACTGGAGCATGTGATTACTACTAGATGCTGTTTAACGCTAGTGACAAGGTTTTGCTCATTACTAAGAGCACTGCTGGAATTCGTGGGTTTTGTATTTAAAACTCAAAAAGAGCCTTTTATGTCATGCTGTTACTGTGATCTGTTGGAGAATTGGTTTAGTAGCTATTCTTGATCCGACCATGGTGGATAATGTATTGGACATGCAGGAGATACATAGTAACAACAAAAGGAGTAATTTCATAACAATCAGTGGAGACTGGGATAGTTACAAAACAAATGTTTTAAAGCTTCAAAATGCTTCAAAATGTTTTAAATGTTAAACAGGAAAATAGAATAAACGCTGCACATTTTTGGGGTTTGGTGTGAATTGTGCGCACCCTGTTATCATTGTGTCTGCTTGTTTATACAGTAGCTTTAATAATATACCCTCTTATAATATGAAGCCTTTTATATCTTTTTGTAATGTTATATCCCCATTTTAAAGATGACATGAGCTGCAGTCTGTTCTGTATTTTAGGACATAAACACATTGACCTTGAGTCTGAAAATGTGTCAAGTTGTCTTTTGAAACACATTAGGCTTTTGCTTAAGAGAGAAGTTAATAATCCGTTGCTTGATTTTAGTAATTTTTTTAGTTAAATAATGGCTAGCATTTTATTTATGTTTCCTAGTTATATTAGGATCTTTTTTATTCTTGTTTTATAAACAGACTTAACCCTTGGTTATTTCAATTTTGTTGCGTTTTCTAACTTTGTATGAGACCCGTAGCTATAAATAAAAATTAAATAAATAGGACACCTCTAAATTAATAAGGAGCCCGAGCTTCATCTCCTTTTCAAAAGAAAACAATTACAAAGATGTTTAAACAAGGAAGTAACGTAAAGTCAAATTTATTTGACATTTAACTTAAAAGGAGAAATAAAAATCTTAGGAAAAATAACAAACAAAATACTCAACAATTAAGTTTTAAAACCTCTTACCTGCACATGAAATAAAACAAGTGAAACAACATTCACTAACCTGCCTACTAACCACAACATGAGAAAACTTAATAAAATAAAAGGCACTGTCCTCATCACCTGTCTGAACACATAAATCCCAGTAAGACAACACTTAGCGTTAAATTTCGACAATATTGTTAAGCAAATACAACACAAGTTTTTTTTCACAAATATAAACAAAAACAAGCCAGGAGAGAGGAGACTCTCCGAACAATGTTCCAGCCTGGTTTAAATGGACTTCCCTAACATGTCGGCAAGCTTTTATGGGTCAACACCTAATTCTCTGCACCTGTGCACTCATAATGAAACCTGTCGAAATGACAGCGGATTGATGCAGAGAGAAGAGAACCACAGCAAACAGAGACATATACAACAACACAAATAAAAACTCAATACTTTTTTTGCATTATAGTCTTAATTTAAAAAAAAATCCATTAAAAAATGTCCAATCAGTTCTTTATTCTGAATGGCAGGAAAGAGTGGAATAAAATTGTTTAATGCACAGTTAGATCCAGTCAGTTTGTTCACAGTTGTGCTAAACTCAAACATTAATAGTTATCATGGTAACTCAGAGCCTTCTATCTGCATCTGAGATGTGGATGATGACTAAAGCGTAATGTGTAATCCCGGGGACATTGACGTGATGTTCACTAGGGAGAAAAAAATGGGGATCAAACACCTCAGCAAAATGATCAAAAAGCAATTCCAAGAAAGTTTGGATGTTAAATGCAATGAATTACGAATCTGTCATTTGTTAGTTCTCTTTAAATTGTGTTTAATTGATAAAAGTTCAAAGAAAGGATCATCCAGACTTTCATGAGCAACAGAAGCAAATGTATGTGTCTGTCATTGTTCAGGAAACGGCAGAGCAAAAGACATGAGTGACTTTACATGCACAAAATAAACTAAGAACTATCAACATTCAGATTATTTTAGT
Organism: Danio rerio; assembly: GCF_052040795.2. Taxonomy (NCBI): domain Eukaryota; kingdom Metazoa; phylum Chordata; class Actinopteri; order Cypriniformes; family Danionidae; genus Danio; species Danio rerio. Next base: position 21,228,178 of record NC_141023.1, read on the forward strand.
AACTTTTCTGTGGATGCGTGTTTACATGCAAATCAGTGAACTGGCTATACAGAAAAATGTGTTTTCATGACATTGTAAAGTTAGGTGGATCTCTCACGGACAGTAATGTCACAGATCAAACATCAGCGTAAGTTCAAAAATATAAACAAGAAATCTATCAGAAGCTGTACTGTTGTATTAGATCAAATCTGTACAGTTCAGATTTTTTTTTTTTTTTTGTGATTATGAATGATTATTCACAGATTAAAACCAAATATGTCCCTAACCCTACCCGCATCTCACCTCTCTACCCAAATGTTCTTCAATTCATTATGAACACAGTAAATACATTGTATTTACTTTGTATGAAAATACATAGTAGGGCGTCATGGTGGTTTAGTGGGTAGCCAGTTGCCTCACAGCAAGAAGGTCGCTCCTTTGTGCCTTGGCTGGGTCAGTTGGTATTTCTATGCGAAGTTGTATGTTCTCCCCGTGTTCGTGTGGGTTTCCTCTGGGTGTTCCAGTTTCCCCCACAGTCAAAAGACATGCGCTATATTGTAGGTGAAGTGGCTGAGCTAAATTGTCCATAGTATACAGTATGTGCATACGTGGGGGTGGAATTTCAGGAGTTTTCCGGGAGACAGAACAAAACGGGAAATGAATTGGAAATACGGGAGACTCCCGGGAAAACCAGGAATGTTGGCAGGTTTGAGTATGTGTGTGACTAAATAAGACTGTATGGGTGCATCCCAGTGATGGGTTGCAGCTGGAAGGGCATCCGCTGTGTAAAACATGTGCTGGCTAAGTTTGTGGTTCATTCAGCTGTGGCGACCCATGAATAAAGGGACTGAGCCAAAAAGAAAATGACATAATAGTTAAGGTTAATAGTTAAGGTTACCCAATATAAAGTGGCACCAATCTTGGAGGATACATATCATCTTATAAACATAACCATCTTTAGAATGTGCAAGTAAACACATTCAATGACATGGAAGCACATATTGTAAGTGCCGAGACATGTAGAATGCCTTGGACAGGTGTTGAGAATTAGCAAGTCTGCTAAAACACTTAAACAAACACATTTGGTTTGTGCAGTGTAATTGGGATGTCCATGTCAAATAAACGAACAAATAAAATAAATTCTACTGCCATCATGATGATGTCTTTCATGGACGTTTTTCACATTTTGCACTCTTTGCACAAGTAATTTCCTTGCAGCTGTTGTCACTTAATACCTGAACAGTGAGCATAAAGGGAAAAGAGTGCAAAAAATGTCAGAATATCTAGTAAAGTACAATTACAAGGGCTTTGGTATCTTAGCTTAAAGGCATTACTGTGGTACTCAGAGGAACGGCAGACTCCCTAAACCTTTAAGCCTTTCTGCACTAAGACAAAGTCCCCAGCGGCCTGTCTGACATTTGGACCTGCCACTGTAGGGCAAATGAAGTGCTGTAAGTCCTTGCTGCAGACTGTTTTAAATGTAGATGTCAGAAGAACTAAGCAGATTCTTGTACTTCCATTCTCGCTCTTGTGGATGATTTTTTTTCTTTTTTCTTTTATGCAATGTTTTTTCAGGTCTTCTCTTCTGTAATTGTGTCTGACTATTGTGGTCTGTAAAAAGTACTTCATGGCAAGAATAGACACCATGTTTTAGCAAGATGATAAAAAAGCTTCAATACAGAATCAACACTGATGACGGCATTCATATTCAAATTATTTTCAAATCAGAAACAGAAGGCAGCGAAGCTCACAGACAGAACGCCTGCTCTCAGCCAAGCGGCAGAGCTTATCAAGCCAGATTTGTTCACTAAATAAACATATGATTTGGAAAGCAATTTTTTTTGTTGATCACAGAACTCATCTCCTTGGTAATTAGCAAAAGTCACTTTACCATGGGAAAATATATTAAGCCAGTTGTTCAAAATTAGCAGCGCCATCAGGACAAGTGGATTGCTATGCAAACTGGGTGCAAAGTGTATTCCATCCAGCATTCCAACCTGATCTCACGAGGGAACGTAAGTGTTATACGTTCTGTCAGTTTACTGGCTGTATAGAGTTCAGTTGTATGAAAATGTATGTTTTTTTAAAAGGAGGCATGGCTCCTAAACCCAATCGTCGTTTGGGGGATAAGCAAATACTAAAATATACAAGTGAAGTTTATTCATAAACAAATTTCAAGAGGATCACGTGCTTATGATTGTTCACAACTGTTCCAACTTTAGCTAATGACTGATTATCCTATCAGATGATCCTTAACTCACTATAAATAACCAGACTTTTCTCTCATATCTTCGTCTTGAAGAAACCCGTCACGGTGGCCAGCGATTAGCGCTGTTGCCTCACAGCAAGAATGCCCCTGGTTTAATTCCTTTCCAAACCAGACGGCATTTCTGTGCGGAGTTTGCTCATTCTCCCTGTGGTCGCGTGGGTTTTCCCCGGGTCCTCCGGTTTCCTCCCACAGTTCAGAAACAAGCAGTCTAAACAATTAATCAAAATACATTAGCTAAACTCTGAGTACACCTTTCAGCATACATATCCGACACTTAGCTACAACAAGCAAGAAGGGGAGTCATCGAGATCTATCTGAGCTCAAACTCCCCTCTCGCCTTGCAAAGGGAGGGAGCCCAGGGCTCGAGGATCTTATAAGCTCAGGGCTCTCTCCCGGGACAGCACGTCAACGCATCCTATTCACTTTAAATGGGTGACATCAAGCATGGCCGAACTGGATTTTGGGTCTGTCTGTGCTGCTTCAGCAGCGTTGTTCGATGCCGAAGTTGTGAATTTCTCAAATTTTCAAGCACCAACGAAATTGTCAGCCAATTAGATCGCTTTAATCAAATACTTCAGTCCAAACAATAGCCGATTGCAGACTTAGTAGTTGATGCTAATGATTTTGCATAAAGGAGAAGTTTGCCACAATAATTGAGCATATGAAGAGTTTCGTTGCAAAACAAGATATATCCATTTTGAAAAATGTTGGTTGTTTGACATTATTATTTAAGACATCAACGGTCAAGTTCATTCACAATTTTTGTACATTAAACTATTACTTGAGCTCAGTGAAGTCCAGGAACAACATATATTCAAATCCAGGATATTTTTATTTACATTTATGTCCATAAAAAGTTTAGAAATAAGTAAAAAAAAAACATACCAAAATGCAACATATCAATCTCAACATTAAATTGGTTAAAAAAACAATACATCATAAATATATGGATTAGTTTATACAAAGATTAATTAATAATAATAAGATTCTTAGTTAGATTTGGCCAGAATGTACACAACATAACATAACTTTTTTTTTGTTTTGTTTTGCAAAACGCTATATCCTCCTTAGGCTATATTCTTCTACAATAATACCATTAAGAAAAGATAGTGAATCAATGTTTTGTTTGATAATTAAAATTAAGTTAGTTAGATAAACGACTTGTAGCTTGTTACAGAAAAAGTGAAGGGTGGCTCCTTTACACCACTGCTGAAAACCAAATCTGTATGATCAGGACTGAGCCGCGGTGTCACAGAGTCTGCAACACTAGCTCGCCTCGCCCTGTCATATTTAACAAATTATTTCACTGTAATAATAATAATTTATTGATTGTTGTGAAAAAGAAAAAAACGTTTATTTTCTCCATGACAAATTATTTAAAGAATAAACTTACAAAGGACATTTAGAAATGTCGCCTTACAGACAGGTATCTTGAGATGGGGAGGAGCGCAGGAAAAAAGGCGCTCACTGGCCTTCCTCTTGACAGCAGATGCTCGTATCCCACTGCATTTGTGTATTGTTGACAGATGCAGGATTCTGGTCCACTTTTGTAGCGTTTTGTGAAGTTGAAGGCTTCATCTTCTATTGCTAAATCAATGAGCAAACTTGGAGCACTTCACCGGCGTCGAGTCTCTTCCCAGGGGATGTTGAGCTCGCGCAGCATCCTGAACGTTCTATAACTGTTATATCACACTTTGTAAAGAAACTGGTCTGGCGAATATCGCGTTTTGTGAAAAAATGCATTTTGTAGTAGGCCTAAAATGTACATTCTTAAATGTTGTTAATGGCAGCAATTTACACATAGGTTACGGTACATCTGAACAGTGATTTCTAATAATAAAATCCAAATGTCAAAAAATGGCGTTTATCGCATTTTCCAACCAAATCCTTCATATGAATTAATAAAATCTTTGAAAGCTACTATAAGTCTAGTAAATTATATACTTGACTGTCTCTATTCATTATATACAGGCTTTTTAAAGCAGATATTGTATTGGTGTATGTATTTTGATAAATACAATCGACAAGGTAATCAGTCCCCATATTAGAGACTGGCAGCCTATAATGCTGTGTTTACACCAGACACGGATGAAGCATCAAGCGTAAGTGATTTACATGTTAAGTTAATGCAAAGACGCGAATAGACATACTGAGATGTGATACGTGCAAATGAGGCGTTGCGAATGGCATTATTTGCTCGAGTTAGAATATCAGAACTTAAGCGGACATTTGCACCACAATAACCAATCAGGAGCTTTGTCTTGTAGGGGCATGAGTATGATGTTGAGCTTGTTGTTGGTGTCCCGGGGAAAATCCTCCTGCCGACACTGGAGAACAGTTAATCAACCTGGGCTTGGCTCAGTAAGAAGCACCACTGAAAGCTTCCGTCATCCAGGTATAGTTTTTGGAGAAGTTGATGAGCTCACAGAGCTGGGTGCAGCTCTGAAAGAATCTAGTGGACTCAGGCACGCCTCCAAATGAATCAACACTGTATTTCAGTCTTCCTAAACCACATCAAGAACAGCTATTCTCTCAAAAATTAGCCATTTAGCAACAAAGCTAGAGTCACCGGGCAGACAAAAGCCCTGTTCATGATGCGAATCAACGTTTATTGTGAAGTGAATTTGAAATGCGAATGAAGTGGTAAACTCAAAATGTTCACGTGTCTATTTACACGCGAATATCATGGTTTATTCGCACATTCCACATCTAGTGTGAACACAGCATAATACAAATAACTGAAACATATTTTGGAGTAAAAACATCTTATATAAACCACTTCAACTGTTTTTCTGTGATTTAATTTAGTGCAATTATCACAAAATTCTGAAGCTTTTTTTTTAAAATGTTACAGTATTTTTCTACCTCAATAATGCTTTGTTTTGAAGCAAATGTTGCTGCATTAGTAATACATACATTCAGTTTGATTAATCAATCAGCATATAATGAAATGAATTTAATTGGCAGAAAAAAAATCTAAAATAATCATACTTTAAAGTTTATCTGTAATTCCACAATTATTATGACCTGCTAAAGCTAATTTTGAAAGGAGGCGGCGCAGTGGGTAGCACAATCGCTTGACAGCAAGAAGGTTGCTGATTCAAGCCCCAGCTGGTTCAGTTGGCATTTCTGTGTGGAGTTTGCATGTTCTCCCCGGTTTCCTAAGGGTGCTCCGGTTTCCCCCACATGTCCAAAAATGCATGGTATAGGTGAATTGGGTAAGCTAAATTGTCTGTAGTGTATGTGGAAGGGCATTCGCTCCGTAAAACATACCGGAAAAGTTGGCAGTTCATTCTGCTGTGGAGACGCCAGATTAATTAGGGACTTAGCTGAAAAGTAAATGAATGAATAAATTAATTATTTTGAAAGGCTTATTAAATTGAATACTTTTCTCAGTAATGCTTCATTTGCTTTATTTAAGCAAATATTAATACATATGATCAAGAAGCACCATCATCAGTGCCATTTTTTTTTTTTTTTGTAATATATATCACATGTAAGCTGAAACAGATTATACATTGAAGCATGGTTTGTTAGGGTGGTAAAATATTTGGCTGATACAACAATATGATAATCTGGAATCTGAGGGTTTAAAAAATCTAAATATTTGGAAATTACACTAAAAGATGTTTAAATTAAATGCTTAGCAATGGACATTACTAATAAATAATTGAGTTTTGATATATTTACAGTAGTAAAAAAAGAAAAATCCATCATTTCGACCCATACAATACATTTTTAGCTAGTGTCAAAAATATACCCTTTGAAACATAATACCTTCTGTGGTTAAAAGGTTTTGTGGCCCAGTGTCATGTACAGTGTGTGATTATTATAGTTCAATTATTGAATCAGTCAACATTTTATATTTTTCCATTAAAGTATTAATTAAATGCATGGAACTTAAGCCCGGAAAATGCTGGTGAAATGTCACATTTGTCAGCTTGTTATGTCTTCAGATCGTAGTCTGTTAAACAGTCAAACTAGCATTGGAGTTTAATAAACAATGCTTGCTTGTGTTTAGCAACAAGAAACATTCATTCTGGCCTAACAATGAGCCGTGAGCTCTGCCCTGTAGCAAAATCACAGCATAATACATTCATTCATGTCTCCTTATCCAAACTGGTGCATGAAAATAAACACTGCTGTTTTTTTGAGAACAAACATTAGTTGAACCCGAGGTGACGATGGCATTTTGTGAACACTGTCTAGCACAGAGAGGAACAAAAAACACTCAATTATGTTTGGATTACTAGACAATTAAAACAACAGCAATTATACTCCATAGTGATATTTATGCGATACACACAATTTGGCTCATGTGCTAGTTGGCACAAGGTGCGGCTGGGACATGTGATAGTTCCTAGGTAGTTGAAAACCACCCACTTACCTACTGTATCACACACACAAACACACACACACACAAAATACCAGGCAGACGTGCGTTAGATGCCCGCTATCTGTGCCATCTGTTTCCTACAGGATTGCTGATTTAATAATTAATAAGTTTGCTCGCACAGGACAACAAGTGGTGACTCGGTGGTGCTCACAGCTTAGGCAAATGTGGAAATGGAGCCAGCAGGGGAGGCTGCACTTGCGTGGGTTTGGCCCTGGGGGATGAGATCGGTCAGGCAGGTTGAGTAAATCTACAATCACTGCACTCCTGGCTGAAGAAAAAAGCGCCGAGAGGCACTGCAGAGTGGCAGCTGTCATGGAATTCAAGCAGAATAGACTGGTTATTATCAACTGATATACAATGAAGACAGTAATGTTTACTTATGATAATAGATGGATGATCCTGCAGGTGCAGATGCTATTAGGCGCAGAGGTTGATATTTATTCACACATAACATATTTGTACAGTTTTTCTTAAATAAGTAAGCCATTATAAGTATTTTAAATCTAAGAAAGGCATTATTTTATCAATAGTAAACTTTTTCTTTCTTCATTTTGCTTTTGATGTTACAATATATTTGAAGGAAACAACAATAAGAGTCTCAGATTGATCCATTGGCAGTCCAATATAAACAGCAAAGCATCATATTTCACTTATTTGGACAAATTTTATTAAAAGATTTTATTAAAATTATTTTTATTATTAAAATTATTTCATTAACCAATTCATAATTTATCTTATTGCCTATATTTATAATTTCATTGCAATCAATCGATATTTTCCTTTCAATCGATGACGATTTTCGGTCATTCTATGGATCATTCCCCTCCACACAGTTCTAAGTAAGTTAGTTAGTCAGTTAGTCAGTCAGTCAGTCAGTCATTATTAAACAAATTAAACATACAAGTGTACAATGTACTTTATATTTTCATAAAAATAAGGTAGTGTGTAATAAAGTATATTTTAATATTTGAGTCCATGCCAAAATTGTGCCCAAAGTTAAAAAACCATCCAGTAACCTGTCTGTCAGTCTGTTATATTATTTTAACGTTTACTAATCAAATATTAATATTTACCAGAAGTTGATTTGAAGTCGTTTTTCATTACTAAAACAGTTTATTGTTGTTGTGTTTTTCCAATATGGAAACACTGAAAAGGGCCAAGACCATCGTTTCCCTCCCTCTTGGGAATTTCATAACCTTCCTGTGTAACCCTCCTCTGATTCTCTGAAATGCAAAAGCGCGTGCCTTCCGCTCTAGAAGATTCAAAACATATTTTTCTAAACTAGGTTTGAGAGAGCCAAGAGTAGTCTGGGGATTGATTTGAGCAATAAAAAGCAGCTTTGTCATTTACCTGCGAGATTTCCGAGCCAAAAATATACAAACTGAATCACAGAAGGGAGCACACAGCAATCCAGTGTCTCCTCTCCCAGAAATAATGAGATTTCAATTTGAAACAAAAAAGGAATCTCCATTTTGCAGCAAGGTAGGGAAGGCCAGTGACCGGTTCAGGCCCTCTAGCCTGGCATGTCCAAGACATTTCTAATCCAATTGCGCAAATAAACCATTACCTTCAGATGTTCATTGAACCACAAGATGTTGGAGTGTTTTTTTTCTGATTATCTTTTTTTTTCGCTCTCTAAGGTTTTCTTAAAAAAGAAAAGAATTATCACTGAAGCAACTGTCATATTTTCCCTATTAAAATCTAATTTCCATTCCCCTACATCCTCATCCCTCTTCATTGATGAAAAAATTCCTTGTGTTTTGAATGAAGTGTTCCTTGTAATAGGGATGGAGATTCATGGAAGAAGGCATTAGGTTTAATAGTCTTTAACCTCAATGAGCAATTGTCCTCAAACCACCTGCTTATTAGACAGAAACATGAACAACATGAAGTGAGCTCATTTGCTTCCTGTGACCCCTGTAAATTACCTATTGCTTAGAGAAGTTACACTTTCAAAAGTTATACAAGGTTTTTATTATTTGTTTTGTTTCTGTTTTTGTTTTGTCGTTTGTTTTGTTGTTTTGATTGGTTTTGTTTTGTTTTGTTTTTGTTTTTTTTTATTTAGTTTAGTTTTTTTGTTTAGTTTTGTTTTGTTTTTTGTTTTGTTTTGTATTATTTTTTGTTTTGCATTTGTTTTGCTTTTCATTTAGTCTTTTTGCACATTGGTCACCTACCTTTTATCACCGCAGACAGGTCAATGCTTGACAATTTTACCGTGGACCCGGGGGTTGTGAGGGGTGGGTGGGTTTCTTTAGTTGCCTGGTGACCATCAACTGGTTTCTCAGAGGGTGATAAGCTGACAAAACATTGCTGTCACTCTGATACAAGTTTTATTTATGGAGAAAATTACAAAGCAATGCAGTGTTTTGTCTGAGATTATTAGTCTACCGACATGTGTATACAAAGTATTAAGCTGATCTGTCAGTTCTTGTCACATTACTTGTAATTCATTCAACTGGATGCATCTGGAAAGTGCGAGCGAGTCACACATCTTGCGTTCACAAGCTGCATTTCTCCGTGAAAACACACAATATGTCAACATTTTTGATTTCCAGCAGTATTTCTTACTTATTTTGCTGCTTGTGGGTTAAATTTGGGCACTCAAATGATCAAGATTTAAGTGAGAGATACGGTAATGTTTCAAAATAAATGATTTTTTAAATAAAAAATAATAATAAACGGTTAATAACCGAAATGGAAATAATAAAAGATTTCTTGTGCGGCTCGAGTAACCCCACCAGGTCCTATGCCATCCAACCTGCTCCGAGCTGGTATCGAATCGTCGACCTTCCGCATAAGAATCGGTTGCTCTACCAAGGAAGCTAAATACCATAACCTCTAGCTTCTGTCGCTAGAGCACCTTTAGAGGTCAGTGGAGTGAGGTTTACCTGCACAGGCGGCCTCCTTTACACTCCCTACCAATTAATCCACAGACTGTTACCGGTCTGCGGCCCAGTGGCTCAGGACCACTGATTTAGCAGATGCTTTTGTCCAAAGCGACTTACAATTTAGGAGGTATTCAGCAATTTAACAAGAAGAGTAAAAAGTGCTGTTTATGTAAAGTATCTTGTTTGTGCTCAGAGAATTTTGTGCTAGAGTAGGAGTTTTTTTAGAGAGAGGATTCACTAGGGTTCAGGTGTTCTCAGACGAGATGGGTTTTTAGTTGTTGTTTGAAGAATACCAGTGTATCAGCAATCCGAGTGAGAATGGGGAGAACATTCCATCAGAGTGGAACATTAAATGAAAAATAAAATGGAATATAAGCTTGCCATCTGCATGAGCCCATTTGTTTCATGTGGCCCCTTAAAGTTACCTGAAGCTTTGAGAAGTTACTCTCAAGAAACAAGAAAAGGTTACACAAAGGCTTTACTTTTCAAACTTTTATCGGTCAGTTGTTCAAAGAAGCAGTTTTTCTTACTGTTAATTACATTTAGTACCCTTTCACATTACTGTATTGACCTTGTTTTGCAATGTGGAAGTGTTCTCGTTTTGTGATTGTTTAATAACTTTAGATTCAGTTGCCTTTATGGAGAAATGAAAGGGAAAAATAAACTAAAAGAAAACAATTAAACTTGCCCCACTCATAAGTGTCTTCATGACAATACATAAAAATTAGAATAAGAATAAGAAAAGATCCATTTGCAACATAACTACGAGCTGTTTTTAACCTCAAAAAATCAATGGAAGTGTATGAGACTGAAAGTCTTAAGGCAAAAATATTTCATTGGCTCATATATGAAGAATAAGGTCAATAAAGAAACTTTTGTACAATTTAACATCTTCTGTTGTGTGTAATATCACTGAATGTCAATGTAAAATTTTAGAAAAGTTTAAAACAGTGTTTTAAATTGAGTTATTGTCTCCAAAATAATTTTCGTTTCCTGTAAAATGATTTTTACAATGGTTTTTATTGGCTGTCAGTGAACGTCATCTGCTTAACTTCAAACACTGAAGCTGAGTTGGATCTACAAAACTGCTACAGTAGCTTTGCACACATTTCTGGCATAAATTCAAAACACAGACAATGAAACTTGACAAAGTGGTACATAGAAACCACTCTGCCCGCTAGCATTCCGTAAGTGTGATTGCAGAGCAACATGGACAGAATGAAAAAGTCGAAATGCTAAATATGTTTATCTGGCTCTCAATGGTGTCGGCTACTTGCAAAACACTTGGTGTACAGCGATAACAGAAACATAAATCAGCCTTTACTTGCAGTATAGAAGCACTATTTTAAATGCTCTTATTGACATATGCAAGTTGATTTACATGGCATTATGTAAGTAAGTATGGTATTATATAAAATATTGCATATTAATAAATGATATAATCCATCCATGAGGTATTCTGATCATAACCCATCCAAATCCATGAAGTATTTTGTGCTGGAACTTCACAAGGTATGTTCTTAGGACACCTGAAAGATATTACATCTTGTAAAATTCACAACATGTCCACATTAAATGTCCTAAAATATTCAAATAATCATAAGTCTCACAGTGTGTATTTTTTTGCAAAGGATATGTTGACATTTGCAGACACACAACAGTAGAATTTCCTGAGAATTTTGTCCTGGACATGCTTGCGAAAGCATAATCGCTCCATGAAATTTGACACAGTTGTAAACTGTCACTGATGAGGTTTCCGTCTGCTTTGTAGTCATTTATAGACCGAAATTTTGGAGCCAAGACCTCTCCTAAAAAGGCTGCGTTTCCTCTTTTTCCAGCGCCTGAAGCATTTCGCAGGGTACAGAGGTGCTAAGATTGTTAAACCCTCATGCTGTCTCAACACAAGAAAGCACTCTGGAGAGAAAAGTGCAACAAGAGGGCATCGACAATGCGTCTGCAATTGCCTACAATCTCCCTGCAGGGTCCGTAACAGATAGGGTGCTAATGCAAGAATGTAGTCTGCTTCCTCCAGGCTACAATCCGCTGAGAACGGCCCACTTTTTAGGTTGCGTTTTATGTATTTAACGCAGTCGAATTTCTTCTGAAAAGCCCACATGAGACTTTGTATTGTAAAAACACAAAATGACAAACTCTCCCACAGGCTCATCGGCTGCGATTCAGTCTGCCTGTAGACGACCAGTAGTCTAGCCAGGAGACAGCAGCATCCCGAGGGGGAACGTTTTGCTCTGTGTTGGGGAGCGTGGCGTGTGTGTGTTGGTGTGCCGAGTCTCTTCTTAAAATAGGGCAAGCGTGACACGATGCAGGGATCAGGAGAGGCTGCTTTGAAGAGCCCTTCTCTCAGGATTTAGTTAAAAGAAGTGTGGCATCAGAGGGGCAGAGTGTGAAACCCTGCTAATGCCCAACTCATAGAAAATGTGGAGGGTTTTTAGAGGCCTTTAGTCTGACAGTTGAAAAGGGGAGTTTTGAGGTAAAGTGTGTCATTTCAGAGAGACACTCAACAGAATTGTAAAATGTAGCCATCAGTTGCTCTCTCTTTCTTTCTTTCTTTCTTTCTTTCTTTCTTTCTTTCTGTTGATCGGTAAGTTCTAATCACTAATCACTTATCTATCTATCTATCTATCTATCTATCTATCTATCTATCTATCTATCTATCTATCTATCTATCTGTCTGTCTGTCTGTCTGTCTGTCTGTCTGTCTGTCTGTCTGTCTGTCTGTCTGTCTGTCTGTCTGTCTGTCTGTCTGTCTGTCTGTCTGTCTGTCTGTCTGTCTGTCTTGCTTTAATTCTTGCTTTCAAGTAAGCAAAACGTTATTAGAATTAATCAAAATATTTTATTCATTTATTTATATTTTTAGATATCATTTAAATAAAAATCCTAATTAAAAAAGAAAGTTAAAAAATTGATCTTATGTTTAAATTGAAACAAAGATTCTAAAAATGACAGTTGTTTCTAGCAAAACAACTGTTTTCAAAATTAATGATTTAATAATTATTTTAAAATAGAAAAAAGGTATAATTATTTTTTGTGTTTCTTGTATGTGTACTATTCTATCAACAGTATTTTACAGCATTTTAACCTTTGTTAACTAAAATTAATAGAAATACAAATATAACTGTTTAATAAAGCTGTTTTGATAAATGCAGCACTAAGAAATGGATAAAATATTATGTAGCTTTATATATACATATGTGTGTGTGTGTGTGTGTGTGTGTGTTATATATATATATATATATATATATATATATATATATATATATATATATATATATATATATATATATATATATATATATATATATATATATATATATATATATATATATATTAGAAAAATAATATATATAATTACATATATATATAATTTAGAAAAATAAATGTTACAGTCAATATTGCTTTTATTACTATTAAAATATAATTATACTAATAAGAAGAATAAGAATAATAAATTATTAAATTAGATTTATAAACTACTTTTGAACAGTTATTTTATATTGCAATAACATTTTATAATATAAAGTTTTTTACTGTATTTTTGATCAAATAAAAGCAGTATTTGTGAGCAGGATAAGCTTATTTGTAAACATTTTAAAAATCCTGCCGACACCAAACTTTTAACTTTTGTAGTGTATATAAAAAATTTCCTAAATGATATTTAACAGAGGAAGGAATTTATCACACTATTTCCTGTATTATTTGTTTTTCTTCTGCATAAAGTCTTATTAATTTTATTTAGGCTAAAATAAAAGGAGTTGTTTAATTAAAATAAATTTAAATTTAACAGAAGGGCTAATAATTTGTAGTAATGAAATGTTCAGTTAGTCATCATCATGTCATGCCTTCATAAAAAAAAAAAAAAAAACTGAACAAAATATTATAATTAAAAGTATATATAAAATGAACAATATAGTCAAATCACAGCATTATGAATATATTATTATTATTATTGTTGTTATTATTAGACATTCGTTTGGACGTAAAGCTGCTCTGCATGTGTGTGAAAGAGAAAAAGAAAAATGAACAGACGATAAATAATATTGCATGCGGAAATGCCCCATCTGTTTAATTTTATGACCATCACTAACAGTTAAACAAACTGGAACCTGTTTTGAGTGCATGGGAGTGTTTTGCATGTAGTGGCAGTTGGTCACATTTTGGCAATCTAGTCTATAATAAATAACATTATTGATAAAGTGAGTTGTTCTTTGATCAGGTGTAGTATCCTGTAGTGTATACTGTGCTGCAGTTTTCATATCTTGTATCGTGCGCATATTTAAAATTTTGAGGTAATAAAATCTCTGAAGATTCTCTTCATGTGTGTGTTGCAACTAGATTTCAATCTTGGTTGGATTTTAAAACTAATGTAGTCTGAGCCTGCCTTTATTGTGTGTTATTTTTCTCTGTGTTTTTGTTAAAAGATAATAGGAAGGGCATGACGATTACTAACTGAAAATGTCAATCTTTTCCTGTGTAAACTATCCTTTTAACGTGATATCAGTTGTTTTTATACAGTAAACATTTAAAATTGATCATAGTGCTTTCCAGAAGACATGTGCTTTGGCAGATATCTTTATTCTTGTTTCTGGGAAAGCAGAGATCAATCTTTAAAAGTCTGCCTTTTTTTTCTAATGTCTCTAATGGGGATTGCAATGTTATGTTGAGCACAAAAAAACGTATTCATTGTTCTCTGAATTCTCTCCTAAAGGATTACCTCATCCCCAAAGCTATAAGCACATCGGACCATGCCGTTTCTGATCGATTTGTCGTCTGAGCGATTGCTTCTTGGTTAAATTGCGCTGGCTTGTTCATGAGCCTTGTGGATTTGTAGGCACTGGATTCCAGAACTGCCTTTGCTCCTTCTGTTAGTACAGTCTGCTTTTCTGGTCTCGGTGGTCCGCAGGGTCTGCAGTGACCGGTGGGGGTTTGGTCCTGTGACGACCGCAGGAATTCAGTGACAGATTTTTGCACCAGGAGGACACAGTCAGGGGTAGAGGAAAAGAAGGGTGCTGGGCCCATGATGAAAAAGCACATGATGCCTACTTTATATTCTCACACACACACACACTAACCTGAGTGTTACGTGATCAACATATGCTTCATGGATTCATTTGGCTGGACTAATAATACTTTTTTCCACAAACATAAGCATGTTAATCTTAAAACCGTGCAATTTGAATATTCACAGTTTTATAAAAAAAAATAGCAATTATTTGGTTATTAATGCATCAGATACTCACTTTTTGCTGATTTCCAGATTTCTCTCATTGAAAAGAACTAGTCCCTTGTGACTAATGCATCTTGTACAGTAATTTTTTTTTCTCATTCATAAGTAACATGAACAACAGCTTTCACACATCTTTCATCATGCATCACGAAAACACTTTGTGACCCACTCAGAATATTTCTGGGTTGTGACCAATGTTCATTTTGTCAATGGAAGTAAGTGCAAACATTGTTTGTTGCCTACTGTAGCTTGAAATAAACAATCTTGACAGGGCTGCTGCACCAGTAATGTGACTGAAAACTATAAATGAATGTGCTTTGATCCATTTATCTAATGAATGAACAGCGCAATACTGTTGGTGCACAAAGACGAGACTGAAATGTATTCATAAAGATAAAAACTAACATCATTTTTTTATTTTAAAATATGCATATTACTGGTGCATTACTTTCTTTTTTGATGTCATTTTCACTGATGGAATTTACACTGGTTTTGACAAGTACACTTTTAAAGAGGCCAAACCATGAAAATCTGACGTTTGCATGTTTATGCATTATAATCAGTTCTCTCGTGCATCTATTAACCTAGAAAACGTAATAAAGGACAACCCAGTGACTTTGTTTTGGTAAGTCATTTTCTGCAAGCAAGTGTGCCATGACGATTTTATTCTCCACCCATGTATTGACTGCAGGAGACCAACATTTGTAATGTAATGTAATGTGTGCATTTATATAGCGCATTTATTGTGTATGGCCATACGTCTCTCCACACCCCCACCACTGTGCAGTATTCAGTTAAATGATGTGAAGGCAGCCACAGGACAATTGCACCAGTGCGCTCAGCACACACCAGCTATAGGTGGAGTGAAGAGACAATGATTCAATTAAATTCACTTCTATTTGTATAGTGAAACACTGTCAGTCCAGTTTTCAAAGTTTATGTTTAGTTCAGTGTAGCTCAGGTCAGTGTGGTTTAAACAGGATTTCCGCCTGGATTTTGCCAACCCAAATTTAAAGGGCACCTATGGTGAAAAGACTACTTTTCAAGCTATTTGGACAAACATATGTGTATATATAGTGTAGAGACCATCATATTAACATTATCATAAACGGTGGACCAATTACAGCGGTTTTCAGACCGACCACAACTTTACATAGGAGTGAATTTTGGTGGTTTCTGCACATGCCTGTAATCATAAGAAAAAAGAAAAAGTGTCTCTACCATAATCTATGCAAAAGTTATTGTATTCAAACTGATGAGAGGTGCTATACAAGCCACAGGGATCGATCATTGTTTTCATATTTCATTATTCTTTTGTTTGATCAAACATGATTCACTATGTTTGGACCACATCAGACATATAAAAGGAATACTTATGCACATCACCTCAAAAACAGAGGAGAATGGCCCTGAAGCACACAGCATAAGGTAAGAGATGACAGCTTTCTGTGCTATCTGGGGCTGGTTATTGATCATAAATGTATTGTTTTCACTTCTGCACCATGGAAACACAGCAATTCACTTGACAACTGTTTGATATATGAATATAATTCAGTAAAAAGAATGCTAGAACCGTATGAGCACCGTCAAGAGCCTTTATTTGAGCTATAACTTGTACATGTGTCATATGAAAAATATGAAAATGAACCAATGTAAAATACCCAGCTCGAGTATCCAAAAAACTGTGCATTTAAGTGTAAATAACTTTTGTACAGTAGTATAAAAATGAAAGTGAAAAAACAAAGTGAAAGTGACCTACAGTATAATGACATATGATGGTGTGTTAGGTGCTGTAGTGCTGTCCCAATCCTTTGGGGTAAATTTTGAAGTCCTTCCCCTTCACACTTGGTTTTAAGGGCCAAGGGGAAGGGAAAAGGGTACTGTAGGGGTAAAAAAAATAGAATTGGGATTGGGCCTTTTGTCATCATGGAAATGGCCATAGAATGTCCTCTAAGTGATGTGTTGTATGTTTGCTGGACTGCTCCTCAAGTAAGGGTCAGTTCAATGCTGCATTTGAAGCATAGATTATGTCAACAATCTGTGCTCTAACTATATAAGCAAAACAAGTATGTTGTTCCTTAACTTACTGAATTTTATGCATGCTTGTGACAACTGCCATTAAATATCATTAGCTCAGTTATCATTTTATATGCAGAGATGACATCGTTTAAGATAAACAAGTACTTCAAAACATGGCTTTGTCTGTCATAACAACTTGACGTTACTAAGACAATATAACTTGTCATAAATCTGTCATAAACATGATTGTCATGAGGTCATTATAAATGTGTCATGAATATTTTTCGTCACTTTTTTAAGTGGAAAAAAATGAGTTTGTCATCAACTCTTATCAGTAAAAGAGTCTATACACTGTCATTTTATTATAACTGCACCATTAATATTTAATGACATTTTAATCAAACATTCTGTTGTACTGTAGTTGAGGTCATAAAAAATATCAATGACGCTGTTTTAAATTTCATGACACTGATTACTGATTAGGCATATAGACACATATGAACTTCAGCTGTATCTGAGTAGCTGTGCTGTAATACTGAGCCAAAACTAATGGCTTAATTAAAGAAACGATGTCAGATTGGCAATCATCATGATAGTGGAAACCATGAACATCTGCCTTACTCATCACTGAGCAAAATGTTCATAACAGTTAGAAACAGTTTTTGGTAGGATGCTGTTAAGTCAGAGTGGTGGAATATGATCCTCTTGTGCGAGGATAATGATTACGGATGACTTTTTTTTAGCATGTGATCAGGATGAGGGTCAGTCTGCATATTGGCTGCTGTGGGATTCTGAGTTATGCAGTTTTAATGCTTATTTTATCATGAATGCCCATGAGCCACATAAAATCTAATCAGTGAGCAACAGATAAGTGTAATAACGCAGAAAATTGAAAGATTAAAGGATTTTAAAAGGTAGGCAATTTAATCGGGAATGTGATGATGGACTGATGGGATTGTAATTTCTTAATATAACCAAATCAGATGCAGTTATGAAATATGAAACAAAGTAATAAACTACTTTTATGTGAGTTGTTTAAATAATAATACATATTTTACAATATTTACATATATAATATTATAATATTATATCTAGCATATTTACAATATACAATATTTTAACATTTTTCCTAAGGATGATTCTGATTAAAAATAATTATTGTATATTATACATATATGAATGTATAGTTGCACACACGCATAGATAAATAGAATTTAAAAAAAATTCATTTTGAACCAATGAGGGTTTATGCACCAGTGAAGGGTGCATAAAGTTGTCCACAATTTCAATAAAAACAATAAAAATAAAAAAAAGAAACCTGAAAACATTTTTTATTTACTATGAATATTTTTATTAATTATATAATTGAAACTATAGTACAATTAATTAATGTATTTTATTTTAGTGTCTATATGAAGAGTTCAGATGCAAAAGTCGCTAACTGCCATTTCCGGCAAAAATTAGCTAATGGCTTTAAGAGAATGGTTTAGGCATGTAGTACATGTTCAACAAACATTTTTGCTTCAAATTATTTAAATCCCAGCGTCAGCACATTCAGAAATAACAGTTAGTTTGCAAAAGCCTCTAAACGCTACTTGCCTTTGACAGCAAAAGCCGCTATATGCCAAAAATCAATCAGAAGGCGCAAATCGAATCATGTTTTTAATGTAATACACCAGCTTTTATGAGGAGGCTGTTTTATTCTAATTCTGATTTTAATGATTCCGAGTTCGATGAATTGGAGCCTGTCTGACTGTCAGTGAAGGGCAAATAAAACACCCCTTACCTTAAAACTCAAAGTAAAAGAAAACACACTGTACAGTTGGAAGTGTAACATAAATTCATAACTTGTCATAACTTGTTAGTGCAGCGACTCTACTTTGAATAAGTCCAATTTACTATACATTAAACGGCAACTCCATTTCACAAAAGACGAAATTGCCGTTCTTTTATCCCACATTTATGCGTTGAAGATAAACAAGAGATGAAAAAGAGACCAAGACCTTGAGTATGGTACCCAGTAGGCCTACTTTATGTTTTATTTGCTAATGTTAGCTATTTTTTTTAAATATATAAATATAATCTATAAAAGTGTATATTATTTATATTACTTCATATTACATCTGATAAGCTTTTTATATTGCTGTCACGAGGAACTTGATGGCAATAGAGTGTGGATCCAAAATGCAGGATTTATTATAAAGAGAATGGTCAGACAGGCAATGATCACAATTAGGAGCTAATGGTTGTATACAGGGATACCAGAGTTGTGGTTGAATAACAGGCAAATGGTCAATACAGGCAACGTGAACAAACAAACATGGCAGGACAAGGCAAGGAAAATGTGTCGTAGTGTTAACTTGACAGATAAACAAGACTCAGCAAAGAGGTGTGCGTGTGTGCTGTGTATGCAGTCCATATAATCAGATCATGAGCAGCTCCCAGCCGTGAGTGTGTGAAATCAACAGAATAAGGAACAGGTGCATATGAGTGGTCCATGACTAGAACTTATAGTCCATATATTGGCAGACTTGTAGTTCTTTAGTGAACTGTGTGTTTAACAGCAATCTGCAGCCGCTAGATCGCTGGTGATCATAACAATTGCACAGATATTGATGTTTCACAATGTTTTTACACAACATTATTTGAATCTAACAAGCTTACAATGTTTGCAATGTTTACATTGTTCTACTTACATTAAATCTAAATCCCAAATATCAAAAATTACAACAGATTGTTAAGATTTAATTAATGATAATAAAATAATTTCTGATTGTATCTTTTGGGATTTTTTAACTAATAATGCTCGATTACAAAAAAGAAGTCTGATGGATTTAGAGGGTATAAAAACAGTTTTATTAATGGCAAGAAGGCATTACATGAATAAAAAAGACAGAAATAAAACATTGAAGAACATAATTATTGAGTCTGAATGTCTTTTAATTATTTGAAATAAAAAAAAAATGTTTCATTAAATAACTAAGGAATTCTTGTTTTTATTATAACCATTAATGATGTATAATTAATTACATAAATTAAGCATCTGAAATTAATAGCTGGACTTAAGCTATGGTTAACAGCTAACTGAATGTCTTATTCTCTTTTCAGACTGAAGGCTGCCAGAATCATTTTTGTTCCACATAGAGTACGCATTGGTTTCTGTCCCTGTAATGCCCCAAAAAGCTTTTAGGAGTTATTCCATGTTGGGATTTAGATGTCAGATATCTGCAGGACATCAGTCTCTCATCTTCCTAATGTGTTTCTGTGTGTGTTTCTGTCCCTTTGTGATCTTCCAGAAGAAGAGCAAGCTGCATTACCACATAGCAGTCATCATCAACTACCTGGGCCACTGCATCTCTCTGGGAGCCCTGCTGGTCGCATTCATCCTCTTCATGAGACTCAGGTGCGTGACAGCTTTTTAGCGCCATTACCTGTATTATGATATTTTTCTTCTGCTTACTGTAGTATGGATAAGTGTGATTCACGTTTGGGGGTTTTCTAATGTGTACCATGCATAGTATCTGTTTTATTAGTACCACCTCAGTTCTAAGTAAACCGTTTTGATACAAAAATGGGATGTGTAAACATTTCAGATACTGACTTACCAGAAACAATTATCACTTCCTATGCTAATGAATTTGTGATGTGAGATACCAAGGCCAGAGTAGCCAAGCTTGCTCATAATATGTTGTTTTTTTTCCCTTTTATTTTTGTTATTGTTGTTGTTGATGTCTTTAAGTTGTGAGTGAAAATCTTGATTCTGATTGGTTGGAATATGTGCGATAAAACAATATGTTGGAATATTTGCAATATGTGTTATGCACAGGTAGCTTCAATCAGGTTTGATCACAGTGATACTCAGTGATAGTTGCTGGAGCCTTTATTTATATATCTGATGTTGAGCACGAGGAGCTGATGGAGATCAACCAACTGACCAATATGCTTCAAGTAATTTGTGAAAAGGTAGCTAACACATGTTACTATGAGCTATTAGATATGCCCATTTCATTAACATGGACACACTATACACATGATCTCACATATATGTGTCCTCTTTCTGCCTGGCTGTGACTCAAAGCAGGAAAACATATAATTATGAAAATTCTCAAATATTGTTATGCAAAGAGCAACATTTGTCTTAAATTGTCTGTAACTTAGCAAATGACCATGGAAATATGCGTCATAATCTTCAGCTTGCTAGGCAACCATCAACTTTTTTGAGGATGACAAGCTGACAAAACATTGCTGTAACTCTGAAGTTTTATTTATGGAGAAAATTACAAAGCACTGCAGTGTTTGGGCGTTCTGTGTTCAAGTGGAATAATTAGTCTTACTGAAGTGTGTATATTCCATACAAGCTGAAGCTGATCAGTCAGTTCTTGTCACATGACTCGCGGTGAGCTCGCGGGATTTTTTTCAACAGTGCATCTGGAATGTGCGAGCGCATCTCGCCGGTCGTGTGCACACCTCCATTGGGAAAAACAAACTTATGCGAACACTAAAAGATGCTATATGCAAACAACCCCAAAAGGCCGATCTCCATCGGTTGATCTTCTTGCACAGCCATGGTGGATTCACCTGATTTGTTGATAAATGGGTTTCCTTGGCAGTTTGTGGGTCCTTCACTGGGCCTTTTCCCCTTAGCAAAGAAACTTTCCAAAGACTCATTTTGCTACTTGTTGGTTAAATTTGGGCCCCCAAGTGACCAAGATGTAACCAAGAGAATACGGTCAATTTTTAAATTAAAAGACTTTTCAAAATAAAAGTTGTTCAGACTTGGATAATAAATAAAACAGAAATAATTCATGATTTCTTGTGCAGCCCGGTACCAGTTGATCCACGGCCTGGTGGTTGATGACCACTGCAGTTTGAGCATTTTTAATTTCTCTGGATTTACTAGACATATTTTTACTCGTGGAGAAGCATGCAGAACCAATGTAACCGGTTCTTTTGTAAAGCAGAACCGCTGTTTTGTAAAGCAAGTGGATGAAAAAGTAAGTGAGGTTTAACAGTTTTGTAATGGATTTGTTTTCTTGGTTTAATTCCAAAGAGGTGGGCTATGGCTTTATTGTTCAGGAAACCTAATGGAATCATTATTTATTTAAAGGTGAAGGGTGTAATTTCTGTACCACTTATGGAATTGCAAAACAAAAAGGCTGTTTCAGACAGGCTCCACAAACACTTCCCCATGTGTCATTGGCTGGATAATCATATAGACTCATCAAACAAAGCAGTGTTTTGATGGGGATGAGGCAGTGCATTGGAACAACTAACATGTCACACTTTGGTTTGAACTTTCCATATTCTTGCTTGCAGTTTTTTCTACTAATTAATTAGGACAATTGAGTTGTATAGAGACAAGTGTTGCCATGTTGTAAATGCTAAATTTAGCTTTAAAATAAATGTGCAGCTTTGGTCGTAAAAAATGTGATGAGAAGTGTTTAAGTTAAAATCACATTGAAATCTGTTGCAGTTTAACTTTTTGTTACAGATGATGGCATCTTGGCAGGTTTGAGTACAGTTGAGACAGTGACTACATTTACGTGGACATCAGTAATCAAATTATTTGCCTTAATCTGAATAAGGCAATACTATGATTGTGTTTACATGAGTTGCTTTTCGAATGTTCCTTTCATTATCCTGTTTTACATACATAATTTGATTAATGTCATTGCGTCACCACGCTATCCACATTTCCGCCAGAGTTTTGTGTAATTTCGGGTGTTTCATTTTTATTTTGTCGACTTTAACTGCAGTTTGGCAATATCACTTTCATTCAGGAACATATCATTCATGTCCATGTGACAAACGAGATATTAGATGCGAGGAACTACTTGAAGAGTGTTGTTTTAATGGAATTTAATACCGCACGCCTTATGGGAAAATAAAACTGAATTTCGCATGCAGCTTTTTGTGGTCCATCAGTAGGTGCAGAGAATAGTGTCGAACAGCCGTGTGTGTATAGAATATCCTGTTGCAAAATGCGTCAAAAATCCTACACGATGATAATAGTTTGATTGCAGCATTTACATGTCTCTACTACACCTCAAGAATGAACTAAAAGCGCCATACTCCATGTCTTAATCCGATTTCTGTTTTTGATTTCTGGATTTAGTTTGATTATGACCCTAATCAAATAAAATTCATCAAAAATGGCTGTTTACATGGTCGAATCTTAATCAGAGTTTTGTCTTAATCATATTAAAATCCATGTAAACATATTCCCTGGAAAGGTCAAGGATCCCTTTGAAACTGTAGCAAGACATTTATGTGAATAAATATGCAATAATAAAAAACATAATGTAAATAAAGTATATTATTTAATTAGAATTGTATGAATAAAAATGTAAGTATATATGATAGTATTTGTATCCAACACAATACTATTTTTGTTTATAGTAACTTTGATGTGTTGAGAGTTCTGAATAGTGTATATTTCAATTTTAAATCTGACCGTTGTTGCATGTGAAAATAATAATCCCCAATATCCAGATAACCCCACAAATGATCCCTGTTCTGGATCACTCTGTCAACATGTCTGACGTTCTTTGCTGGGATCAACTTTAAATCAGTTTAACAGAGAGGGACGCGGGCTCTGCCCCAAATACAAATAAAGGCTGTCTTCTTGTCACATCTCATCAGTACATCAATTGATTTTTCCACCCGCTGACAGAAACTATACATCAGGTGACCCGCTGAATGATGGAGAACAGAGAATTATATATGCTTGCTGGTCGCAGGCTAAGAGCCCTTCTTAGTCTCGGGTTTCTGGGGTCCAAGGACAGCCTGTGCAGGTTATCTCTCGCTTGACAAGGCACCTGAGAAATCGATATGCCACAGGTCAGCAGAGCGTTCCACACCAATGGGATTTTAGACTGATGTTGTAGAAATGAAGATGCTTTACTTGCAAGTCAAGGGCACGTGCACTTCCTTACATCTCTGATTATTCCTGTTCTAAAGTATCAAGATTTAGGGCAACGTTTTTATAATCATTTACAGTATCCCTATATTAATATTCAAAATATTGTTTTATAATAATGTTGCTAACTTTGTTTAAGAACAGTATTTACCTTGAGTTTTCTTTTTAATAGCTGTAATTAACACTTTTCATTATTTTTTATTATAAATAATATTAAAATATTTAACTCTGGTAATGTGGTTTAACATCAAATTGGTATATGTTTCATCCCTACCTGTAACACACAAGCTAGAATGAGTTTGGTGATCCCTCATAAATCTTTTGTGACCCCTAGTGGGAGTCATGACCCTCAGGTTGGGAACCATTGGTTTATGGACAATGACTGGGGGGCTTTATTGATCTGGCTGCCATTACATCCTGATCAGTCAAACAAAGAGACTTATTAGCCTTGACTTTAATTAGCCTGGATCAATTTGAAAACTGGATGCCACACACTCCAGGATTTACACACACACTCTTGGTGTTAGGGGTCACGGATTGATGCGAGCGAGCAGATCAAATATTCGTGCTGTTTAGGATTATTTAGACTGGATTACAGCAGACTTAATCTGCCTTGATTAATCCGGGGAAGATATCCTGGCAGTTTTCCTTGGATTTTCAATCAGAATCACGCTAGGAGTCAGCTGACGCTTTATTAGATGCTGCTTTTCATAACAAGGCCTCCTACTGATTCCCCTCTGTCTGTTTGGATGATGTTTCTGAGGTTGGGTTGGAGGACAGAGAGCTAAAGCAGGTCTTCTAGCAGGGAAACGGTTTAATGAAATACACGCTGAGCAGATGTTCAGGGTAAATGCTGAGTGTTTTTACACTCAGAGTCTCCAGCCATTGTGTGTCTTGCCACAAGGACAGAAGGACAGAAGTATTAAATTGACTCATTAATCTTTCAGCAGGCTGCATTTTGCACAATAAGGGTTTCAGGACTTGGAAGTGTTTCTTGGACACCCTTCATAAATATATAATAACAAAAAAGTATTTTTGATCATCTTATTGTTAAATATAATTGATAGATCAATTAAATTGAATGTATTGCAAAATCTTAAATGAAATAAAAATATGTTTATGAATGAATGGAAATAAGTGGATGGAGCCTATCAATTATGACTGTATGATATTGAATTAAATAAACTGTGTTGATGAATGATGAATGGTGTTTACCAATTTAAACTTATGATGACATCATGTAATAATAAATTACATAAATTATAATATGAAATATTTTGACAGTTCAGATGCAAAAAACCCTAAGTGCCATCTGATTTTTTCTTTTCTCAGGTTCCTACATAGGTCCAGTAAAAAACATAGGTGGCTGGTAAAATGCTCATATAAATTAGTTATTAAATTGCTTTGTGCATAGACTACTGTACGTCTAAGCTGTTTTAAGTTAAACTGAATTACTATTACCATCCAGTGGTGGAAAGAGTACTGAATACTCAAGTAAAAGTACCATTACTTGCCCAAAAAGGCGGTGCAAATAGAGTAAACGTATCTGTTGTAAACATTTTGATTAGTATGAATAAAAAGTTGCATTTTCAAAATAACTCTAGAGTAGTGAGTATAACCAAAGTCCCTTTAAGGCAAGTCATTTCAGTTGGCGGCCATCTTTGAACCGCCTCTCAGACAGTATACTCGGGCATTCTGTCTGAATAGGCAAACCTCACATTCTCTAAAACTGCTTGCCAAGCTACGATTACATTACATATTAGGAATCAGCAACTAAATTAAACAACAACTGTCTCTTTAGTTTAATTTCTAAACACCCAAATCACACAAAATTTGCAGAAACTCACGTCTGGTCCAAGCACCTCCCCTGGAGTATTGTCAGTCTAAAATGATCAATGATTGGCTCCTGTACTAGAAGGCAGGCTTTTTTCACCATGTAGTTACTTATGATTGGCTCCTGTTCCAGTTGGGGGGGTTTCATTCCCCATATTGACTATTAAACTTTTCCCCATTCCAAAAAATATGAGTGACATGTCTTGTGTATTCTATAGTCTTTGGTATTACACTGTGAAAAGCATTTACATGCAGTTTGGTCATGGATGTGTAAATGTAACATTCTGTAGTGCATTTAGTGATCGTCGATGTTCGTTCCTTCCATCCTTCTTTTGGTTGCTCGTTCTTTCTGTGGTTCCTTCATTCATTCCTTTTTTTGTTCCTGCCTTCATTCGTTCGTTCATTAGGTCCTTTGTTCATTCATTCATTCGTTCCTTCCTTCCTTAGTTCCTTGGTTGTTCAGTTCTTTATTGAATCCTTCCATCTTTTGGCCCTTCCTTCCATTCTTCATTCATTCCATTTAGTGATTGTTTAAGACTGTTTGGTGATTTCAGTCATCATACCGTCGACATCCTTCATTTTCTCATCAGTGACACGCAGTCGAAACAGTCTCTAGGTCATTGCACGTAAAGATTTTGGACATCTTTTTGGACATTTTGAATGCGATTTTATTTTCTATGTGCGATTTAATTGGACAGGAATCGAAGGACGGATTTTTTTTAGAGGCCGGCTCAGACTGCAAATTTTTATTTCATTTTTGTTTTCTCATAATCCTGAACGATTGTAACATATCAGACTGAACGAACATGGCTCCCATGTAACACTAAGATCTCAGCTGTCAAAATGTCGGACTAAATGACAATCAAGAGGCACCAAACACGGAAGAAAACTCCCCCGGAGTTTGACGGCATCCACCCGTAACACTTCTATCCAGCGTTCTAAAATGATTCCTCACAGCAAACAAAAATGCAAACATAAATCTGTAGCGGCATTTTTTGCACACAGCATGCCTCAATAATAAAACCAGGAAGAAACAAACAGTTTTGACATTTACCCACGGTCAATTAAATTGTCGCATGGGTTGCGTCATCAGATTCTGCGCTTCCATTGGTTCATGAATTGACGTGTTTCTCAGCTGTTGTCACACTGCAGGAAAAATCTGAAATCTTCTGACACTGCCAGAACTTCATCAGAGGAAAAATCTGATCGCAACAGGCAATAAGCAGCTGTCTGTGAACATGTCAAACCAACTGGAAATAGCACTGGCTTCAAACTAGCACTGGTGGAAAAGTGGTATCTTAAATGTAAATAGTCACATTTGGCTACAGGGAATCATGGGTCCCCAATAAATATCCAAAAGCCTATATAAATGATACTGTACATGGCCAGCTGACTCTTGGCTGAACAGGTTAAAGTAAGCTACAACATTAGCAGAGGAGTAATCTTAAGGGAAACTAAGTCAAAGTTATTGTCAGGACTAAATTAATAATGAAACCTAGCTACCCCAGAATAAAGAACAAATGAGAAAGAATGTGGCCAATTCCCCAAAGTCTCTTTTTTTATTTTACACAGCCAAGCACTGCCATTTCACTGCTAGCAGCCAACAATGTCAGCTCTGCTGCAGCTCCTCTCTCACTAGAGTCAGGCATGAGTTTGAAAGGGCCTTTGGGTTTTACCTCTCTCCCAGCCTCAGAAAATGACAATATGCCAGTGAATGGAGCCCACAACCAACTCAAAACTGACACAAACAGCACACGGGCAATGCTAATAAATGATGATCCTGCTGTTTGGCCAAACAATTCCCAGAGTGATGCTACAGAATAAATATGTTTGGTGCTTTTCAGTGAATGGTTCTTAATCCCATCAATCCCCATAAGAAACCTGTATTGTTTTATGATGTGGTGAGCTTGTTAATTAGTTAGTCATAAATAGGCTGTGAAATTATTATTTCTTTTTTTTTATTGTGAATTAATTAGTGTTTTATTTCATACAGATAATTTACTTTTGAGGTTATTTGAGTGTAAAAAGGTTGATTTGTTTAATGAAAGAGAAAGCAAAGTTACAAAGGTGAAATAGTGCACAAGTTACACATTCAGAAACACAACAAATTCAACTCACGGTTTTTGACAAAGGTCAAAATGAATACGAAGAAGCTTTGTGAAATAATAATACAGAAGATTCAAAGACAATAGGCCCTACTATCCAGAAAGGATATTTTTAAAGAGTTGTAACTGCCCCATGATTTCAACCAGGGCTGTTTGACAGAAAACACAATTACCTTTAATTTCTATGGGATTAAAATCAGAAATGTTACATGACTTATTCAAGGAAATCCAGATTTGTTCAAATAGGCTTTAACAAAGCAGTATTTTGTCATTTTTATTTTTAATACATTTGTTTTTGCTAGAGGGCATGTTTGGTGAAATTTAACAGGACACATTCTATTCTAGTTAGAGTCATGCAAAAACAAACAGTCATTCATTGCTATCAGCAACTTGATTTGTTTTTGTTTTAAATGAAAGCCCTGATTGTCTGAAATAATAAAGCATTATTCAGTTTAGTTAGACCCACATAATCAAAGGCATTGAGATTTCAAAGGAAAAAATACATGCACCACTTTCGCAAGGAAAGTACTTTTTATAGACCTTTCCTTGTGGATTAATGATTATGCAAACAGCCTGGATTTTTTCAGCTTGCGATTTTATAGTTTATTCCGAGGCATTATATCAGAGAAATGCTACAGTTTGTACTGTCATATTGCCTCTCTGAATTCCCTTCAGCCTCAGAGCCCTGAGGGCACATGTAAGAAGGCTTTTGTGTCACACGGGACAGGAAGGTACTCTCAGTCTAGCCTTTAGTCAAGAAACAGCATGACAAAAGCTGGCTTGTCACTGTTATCTTGACCCGAGCTGTGTCAGCGGTGCCACCCATTGCAGCTTTGCTCTCCTTTTATACTTTGATGCCTCCTGCATTTTTACCCAGCACCTCTTGCTCTGTGAATGACGGAGGAGCAGGGTTAAACTCTGCTGACAGGTGAGCGGTGGTGCAGAATATACAGTCCATTCCAGAAATTACCTTCGGGGCTGCTATTTTTTTCTTATTTATTTATAAAAGTGTTTTCAGAGATTGTGTTTTCTCTGGTCTAATCTAACATACTGTGATCTTCACGTCTCCAAATGAATATAAATCAATCTTATCAATTATATTTAAGATTATAAATAACTGACAGGATTTATTTTCAGTATTTGTGATGAAGATGATTAGCCCTACAATAAATTATTTTTTCTCAAACAATGTTTAACTGACCAAGGAAGTGTACTTATCTTATATATGTTTATTTATTTATATAGAATTAAATACCATAGTATTTTACATGGTATATTAAACATATTATTTCAATATTCCTGCTCTGTATAACAAGGCACCAAGTGTTCTATCTGGATTTACTTCATATAATCAAGCACTTAATTATTTGTTTTTTATTTAATGGACTAATGAACCACAAGTACTAGTTGAACTGGATCTTGGTTAAATACTAGCTGCAATATTTAGTCAATAACTATTGTGATTATTCTTTAAAACAACATCTCAACGTGCTGGTGGTATTTGATTTAGACATCTGAGCTACAAGAAAAACAATATCAAATCTCTAAGGGTCACATTAAGACCTATTTAAGCAAACCAGAAAATTTGGAGCTGACCTAAAATTGAACCGAATGGAAAAAAAAGATACAAGATGACTTTGCAACAACAGTGTAGCAGAAAATTGGTTTAAAGTGAATTGAGGTTTTGACTTTCAGGTTTATTTTGTTGTCCCTTTAAAGCTAATCTGATTTAAGATTCAAGTTCAGGTTAAATTTAGAGCATATGCTCAAATAATATTAAGTAATGTACTGAAGTTCCATGACTATCCAGCGGTGGTATAACAGTGGTGTGAAGTAACAATTTACAAATACTCAAATAACTGTAATCGAGTATTTTTTTCTAAGGAATTCTAATTTGCTAAGTAGTTTTAAAAATGTGTACTTTGATTTTCTCTTGAGTACAATTTAGTGCTTTATTGGTAGTACGCCACTATTTTCCTTCAGCATGCAGTCACTACTTTATTTCTCTCGTCAATGGTGATTAGCTAAAGTAGAAAAAATCAGTCCTACTATTCCTGACCAATCAAATTAAACATAGAAAGTAAATCGCATCATACGGAACAACCTCAAGACTTTATAAATGCAGCAAGCCATTTGGAAGCATTAAAATGTCCAAGATGTTGAAAATCTTATAAATACACGCAATGACTGTTTATAGACTGGATGTCACTGATAAGAAAATTAAGGATGTCGACTGTATGATGACTGAAATCACCAAACAGCTTTAAACCATCACTAAATGGAACAAATGATGAATGGAAGCTATAAATGAAGAAAGGGCCAAACAAGGAATGGAAGTAAGGACCAACTAAGAGAAGGAAGGACCAAATGAATGAAGGAAGGATTCAAGGAAGGTCTGAGCAATCAAATTGAGATATGAAGGAATTAACAAAAGAATAAATGTCTGAACAAAGGACCTAATAAAGGAAGGAACAAAAGAGTGAGTAAACAATCGAATGGGGGAACCAATGAAGGGAGTAATGTAGGTAGGAACAAATAAATGAAGGAAAAGAACTAACAAACGAATGAAGGAAGAAGGACCGAACGAGCAAACACTGATAGAAAGTAAGCACTGGATAAAGGAAGATAACTGAATGCAGTAAAGGATCTTACGTTTACACATCCCTTCACAAACTGCATGTTAACGCATCAACTTTTCACAGTGAAATACTCACTACTCTTGAATACTTTTAAAAGGGCTACTTTTTACTCATACCTAAACTAATATTTACAACAGATTCATTCATTTATTTTCTTTTCGGCTTTGTCCCTTTATTAATCTTAAGTTGCCACAGTGGAATGAACCGCCAACTTATCCAGCATACGTTTTTTACGCAGCGGATGCCCTTCCATCTGCAACCCATTACTGGGACACACATACACACCAAATTCAGCTAGAGCAGTGAAAGGCATTCATTTTCAATAGTAATGATAAGCATCAAGCAGTGGCACGTCGCGTCTTCACCAGTGTGGGAGTCGAGGAGAGTTGATATCAAGTCAACTTTATGGTTATAAGCAATGACGCAGTTCGGCGGCAACCAGCCGAAATGTAGACGTCCACCGCTAAAGAGGAGTACAGAGAACACAGTCCTGCACCATAAAACCCAACAGTCAACTTTATCAAATGAAATGAGTGTAGTTAACTCAAAATTGACTGAAAGTTAATTCTACTCATTTGAAGTGAGTTTTGTACTCAGTGTTAAAGGTTATGGGCTAATAAAATACCTCGTTCAACTTCAATAGAAGAAGTTCACAGTTCTCATATAGATTAGTTTGTTTTTTTGCAATGAGTTTCCTCAAACGGTTTGAGTTGTCTTAACTTATTGGGATTTACAGTACTCACTTGGTTTAAGATCTCTTTATTAATTGTGTTTTACTGTGCTGGAATTGTTTCGTTTACTCAAATAGATTAGCTTCACAGTACTCAATAGGATTAGTTTTTGGAACTCAAATGGTTTGTTGCAATTGGTTTCCTCAAATGGTTTGAGTTAACTTAACTTTTTGGGTTTTACAGTGTGAACTTTGGTTCTGACCACAGTTGTTCTCAAGGGTTTGAATTTTGCGTTGCTGGATTTTCAATTATTTGCAATGTTTCTTATAGCGACATACATTTTAAAAAATGATCTGCATTAATGTATTTTTTTCTTTAAAAATCTGGAATTTTATGCTTACTATAATGACAATGCAAAACAGTATTGCTGCTTCAGAATATTTTAGACATTGACCCATTTTGAATAAGTGGAGCAAAGCCATAGCATGTTTTTATGCAGGAATGTAACTGATTTGCTGTAATTAAATACGAGATCACTGTAGCGGATTTTGACGCTCCCGCCGGCCGAGCAGACAGTGTTGTCACCAGGGCAGCCAGAGCGAACTTTGACGCTTGCACTGCCTTTGGTGTGAATGCACAGTTACACTACAGCCTATGTCTTTGTACTATGGGGGACATTGGAGCGAACATAGGGAGACTTCACACAGAACACAGGCAGACTCCACACAGAAATGCCAACTAGCCCATCCAGGACAGTGCTAACCACTGAGCCACCAAGCCACCCTGAATTTGAACAACCCAGTATTAATCCACCCAGATTAACATGTGGCCCTCTTAAGTAATGATCAATATCCTTGGCTTCATTTGTGACTGATTATAGTCTCATCAGTGTGTATATACCTAAGATACTGTATTCAATCACTCTTGAAACATTCAAAAGTTATCCTACGTTAGGCTGCATTAGATGAGGAGGACCTCTGCTTTTCTATTCCTGTCTGTGCTTACGCAATGAGGGTCAGCAGGGTGATGGAGTCAGCAGACCTCAGAGCACATGGCCGCTGTATGAGGCGGTGGCACCTCGCCAGAACCCCCACTGTACCGTACGAATGGACAGACAGGTCTCTCTTACTGGGCCCCAGCACGGGACGTTAACAGTACATCTGCACACCATTTGAGCTCAAGGACGCTCTAGGAGGCTCATTCCTTCTGTGCCGCAGGCTCTTCGCAAAGCAGCCATGGCTTGTTAGTGCCGACCCCCTACTGAGAAAGCGGCCTGCTAGAGCTCGCCGCAGTTTATGATTTTTTTGTTACAGTGTTTATGGGTTAAAATTGCAACACTCAGTCCTTTTGCCTGTGACCCTTTTCAAACATTAACCTCAGTAGATCTGATTGTGGAGACTGATTCATAGCAAGCGCTCTAAGCGGACGATTATTCTTGAAAGGACACATCTTAAGCAGAAAAGGCCTGGTGCAGTGGATCAATAGGAAGTGAGTGATGAGGGGGAGGACTTGAATAGACAGCTGTGATAACGCACTCCTATTAGCGCAGGCAGTGGGAATACTAATAACCAAAATACATGCGGTTGTGAGCAAAAGACGGAAGGGTGCGAGACTAATACAGAGAAAAGAAGAGATGCTCAAAATGATTGTGTATGTGTTTGGGGTCAAGTGTTTGTAGAATAATGTTTTGCTCTTGGATTGAATTGAACTGTATCCAGCTGAAGAGCAAAACCATTGTCTTTTGAAGAGATGCTAATAGATACATTTTTTTCAATACAGACTTAATTGATCATCAGCTTATTCAAACAGCTTGGGTGGTGGAATAATCAAACCAGACTCTCTCCATACCAACTTGAGTCTGGCTGTGCTGAAACAAAGGCCTGTGGGCACACACTTATCCTGTCCAACCATCAGCACTCACACTTTCCAAGCTACTTTCATTTCATCGTCATTAACAGCTTGCTTGTTTTAGGTGGCAAAGCCTGATGATACTGATCATACTGTACATAGTATACAATAATACAGCAGAGTAAAGTGGCCCAACAGAACGATCTGTCACCGTCCCACAGATGGGATGTTTTTTCAGTACTTTTTTGTCCCAAACCTGAACTTATCTTGACAAACTATGTATATTATTCATATATATATATATATATATATATATATATATATATATATATATATATATATATATATATATATATATATATATATATATATGTGTGTGTGTGTGTGTGTGTGTGTGTGTGTATACATATATATATATATATATATATATATATATATATAATATTTTATATTTATTAATTTTTTTCAAGTGTGAACTCAAAAGTTCTAAGACAGGGGTCTCATACTTAAATTGGCGGGGGGGCATTTAAGATTCAAGTACTAGAAAAAAGTGGAAACCTGACATTGATGCGTCAACAGACAACAGAGATGATGTTTATATTTTAAGCATTACCTGTCACCAGTGATAATGCAAATCAGCACGTTTATCGTGTCACACATCAGCTGCTAAAAATATATGTGTGGTTGTTGTGTGTATGGCCGAGCGTTAGACACACACTCAGTCATTTTTCCACAGAGTATATGCAGTCAAAACACTAGCTTTTGTTTCTTGTTGTACATATTAAAGGGGCAGTTTAAATTGCTATGAAAATACTACAAATAATATGCATATTATGCATTATTCTGTCCCATCCAATTGTAGTGTACCAATAGTGTAAGAACAGCAGAAAGCAGTTTGGGTAACTTAAAGGACTTTACTGGCAATTGTTCTTTTCAAGATAATTATTTTTTTGTAAAATTACAAAGAGGGATATGTACATGTATGTACATATTTGAATTTACTTTAACAAGTTTATTTCAGCTAGCAGTACAATTTTACTTATTTCATATGTAAATAGTTTTTATGCAAATCTTTATAAGCATTTAAAGAAAATCGATTACATGAGACCATATGAATAGAATATTAGCAAAATATCATATTTGTTACAACACCATCATAACATGTAAGCCATTGAGATATGTTTGTACAGCAAAATACAAGTGGAATAATGCAGTATTTTAGGGTGCTTTCACACCTGCCTTATTTAGTTCGATTGAATCGCACTAGAGTTCATTTTTCTTTTTGGTGTGGTTCAATTGGGCAGGTGAGAATGCAGCAATCATACTCGAGTGTGCACCAAAAGCGGACCAAATAAGCGTACCGACTTCTGCTTGAAGAGGTGGTCTCGGTACGCTTTCAAACGAACCCTGGAGCGGTTAGTTTGTTGTGAGAATATGATCCGTACTAAAACAGGTCCAACCGCAAAAAGTACTGCGCATTTTGGACTAATCCAGCTGCCGTAGGCCGATGCGCTGTGCATTATGGGATATGGAGGAAAAATATTTGTTGACAGTGCTTTACCAACAGAAAGAGAGGGGGGAAAACATTACCTGATGGATCGTTGGTAATATTTCCGCAAGATGACTATGTCGCAGTTTAGCTAAATTAATTCACCCCTCCTCCTGAAGTGACGAGTGATGCAATACAAAAAATTGTTTTCCAGCCGCCGCGCTTCATTCTAGAAATGTATAGCTTGTCTAAAGCAGGCATACAATCAGTCAGCGCAGTCGTCCCTCCAGAGTAAAAACAACATTTAGTGTCTGCCGGTTTTGTTTACTTGCGGGAGTTCACTGGCATTTTCCCGCACGTGAATTCTAACCAATCAATAAGGAGTTTAGAAAATATGTTCAACAACATCTGGCCAATGAAAGATGTGGATTTTGTCAGATGACTGCATTTTGGTTTGTTTCAACTGGTTCGGACCAAAGCCAGCAGTGTGGTGTGAAAACAACCCAAATACGGCAGAAAATGCAACAACTTATCATTTATTGCCCTTGGTCTGGACCAAATGAAGCGAACTACAGATGTGAAAGCACCCTTAAATGTTGATTAGGTGGTGGGTCAAATTGACCACAAGTGACTTGATGTGACTGCACAACAATGATAGAGGTTCAAAAAATATGTTTTGACAGGCCAAATCACGTAAATTTTTTACATTAGTTGCGGGCAGGAAGGAGGAGGAGGGCGGGCCATAAATAGCACACAGTCCGGCAGTTTGAGACCCCTGCTCTAAGGTATGACATCACAGGAGGTTATTACTGTACGTTTAGACCGAAAGCAGCTAGAGCGTCAAAGTAGCCGAAAGTCATTCATTTTCAATGAGAGCCGGTGGCGATAAGCGGCGAGGAGCAGCGCGGCGAATCTTTACCGATATGGATGTCGGGGAGAATTGAAATAAAGTCAACTTTATGGTAATGAGCTATGTTACTTCCTTTTTGATTAAACTAAGAGTATGTGACATAACATACAATATTTTAGTGTGTGTGACAAGCGGATGGAGAAAGAAATGAAAAGAAACAAATATCACTGCAATTATTTATTGCCCATACTTCCAGTGGAACCAGTGAAAATATATTATACAGTGAAAGAAAAATATTTACAATGAATAAATGATGAATTATCTGGGGGAGAGGAAGTAGTTAAATATGCTTAAATCAAAGAAATAAATATAGCAAAACTCAGTAACTGTTTTTAACAAACTAAACTAAATATGAAAAGAAAAGCATGA
Organism: Danio rerio; assembly: GCF_052040795.2. Taxonomy (NCBI): domain Eukaryota; kingdom Metazoa; phylum Chordata; class Actinopteri; order Cypriniformes; family Danionidae; genus Danio; species Danio rerio. The sequence continues at coordinate 21,263,754 of NC_141023.1, forward strand.
AAAGAAACTTCATCAATGTACCAAACGTGCTAACTAAACTACTCTAACTAAAAAACAAATCACACAGAAAGAAGCACATTCTCCTGAACCTAATGAACTAATACAAATTATGAATCTCGGTGTTGTATATGTGTATCGTGCAACTTACTCCTACACCCTCTCCGAGGTATCACTCAAACATGTCAGTTAAATGGACAAGTTGACATGCAAACATATTGCATTACCAAATCTCAAAATTTTAGACAAGAGCATTATACACCAACAAAACACATTCTCTCAGACTAGCCCTCGCAAGAGAGATTGTCCTCACAGAAACCCACAGAAAGAGTTAAGAGTCAGAAGTAGCGAAAGAAGGAAGGAGATAGAGATAGAGAGAGAGAGAGAGAGAGAGACAGAGAGAGACAGAGAGAGAGATCGCCATTGCAGTTTGGGCTTGGCTTTTAAACGCTACGCTAACCAGCGATTGGTGGCACAAACCAAGCGTCAACAGCCAACGTCATCAGCACGAAATGCAGATCCTCCAATGCCGTTCGTACCTGTAACACACGCATGAAACGACACACCCACATACAAACAAATGCACACACATATCCAAAATAAGTTCTGCAAGCGAACGTAATAAGCTATGACGCGGTTCCGCAGAAAGCAATCGGAATAAAGATGTTCACAGCTTGAGAGGAGTCCAGAGAACAAAGTCACTGTAAACTTGTGGTTCTACCACAGTTGTTCCCAAGGGTTTGCAGCTGAATAAATTGTCAACCATTAACTATACATTATGAACTTGTAAAAAGGTAGTGTAATATGTAAATAAGTGGGCTTGGCTTACATTCAGTGTGTTTGAGCCTAAGACTGAGGAAAGCACTGACTGGGGTGCTCGTGGTAAGATTGTAGTGACCTTTTACCTGGGATTTAGAATAAAGTTTTATCAGACTGTGAATGTGAGTACAGAATAACTCTGTGTACAATAATTTCAGTAGGCTAAATAGTCACTGTTGTTGTTTTACAGCCTCTACCAACTGACAGTTTTCCCCTGGTCATAATGTCTGCCTGGTAACATGACTGATTCACTTAGGGCATTGCAAACCTTAGACTAGAAAAAAATAAATAAAATACGCCAATAACGTAAAGCTATGTCATGATTATTGTTATATTTTTCCATATTTATAAAAAATATTGATTTACTGATTGACCTTATTTATTATATATAGTGAACTTTATTTATTATAACTCTTTTTGTTAACTTTCTTGAATTACTACTCTATATCGTGAAATATATCTTTACTATGAAATAAATTACTTGTACTATGAAATACTGCCCACCCTTATACTTTGTGTAAACATATTGTCTATCACATTAATTTGTCTTTCTTCTATTTTATTTCATATTTACATTATTAAACATCATGTTATGTTATGTTATGTTATGTTATGTTATGTTATGTTATGTTATGTTATGTTATGTTATGTTATGTTATGTTATGTTATGTTATGTTATGTTATGTTATGTTATGTTATGTTATGTTATGTTGTTATGTTATGTTATGTGGTCTGTTATGTCATATTGCAGTTCAAATGGGCCATTGTGGCAGAACGTTATGATCATGGGGCATGTGTAGCACTGGTACTGTTTTAATATTTGGTTTCATGAGTAGTTCAGCAGGCACAGTCCCAGCTTTCCACTGGGGAGAACTTATGGTCACTTGTCACCAGCACTGCCAGCCTGTCAGCACTGACCACCACCCTCAGCGCACACTGTATGTGTGTGTGTGATCTGAGTGTAGATTGGGCACTTCCAGCTTTCAGATATCGCAGACAATTATAATAATAAGTTTTATTCCTTAGGGATTGTGTAGCTCTGAAAGGGCCTAATGCCTTTTTAATCTGATTATTAATTATTTCCCCCTCAAATCTGATTAGGATAGCCTGTAATTTAAAAATTAAGTGAAAAATATTTTGTTCTCGAAAGATATGAACATTGCTTTAATGCACGGTGATTAAAATTCTGAGTGTGTCTATGTGTGTGTTGTGGCATAGTGGAGGGCTTAAAAGGATAGTTCACCCAAAAATTAACATTCTGACATTGTTTGCTTACCTTTTACTTGTTTTAAACATTTATGCATGTAAACACAAAAGAAGATATTAAGACGAATTCTGTAAAACTGTAACCACACTGTAACCACTGATTTCCATGTTATTTATATTTTTTCCTGCTATGGAAGTCAATGGTTACATGTTTTCAGATTACAAAAAATATCCGTATTTGTGTGATCAACAGAAGAAAGAAAGTGATACCATTTTAGAACCTCATTTTTGGGTGAATTATGCTTTTAAGAAGAGGATTTTTGTTGTTGTTATTCTAATAAGTGACATTTACAATTACATATATTATTAAAAGATTTTAATAATAGTGACTTCTTAAAAGATTTCCGGTCTAATATAGTATGAAGCAATCACAACTTCCTCATCCTCTTTTGCTCAGTCAGTTAAACCTCACTCTGTCTTGACACCCAATAATAGGAGCAGTACTAACAATGAGAAGGTCTTGACACATGTTATTAAGACACGCTTGTGGAAAAAAAAGCGTAATTAGTCTACATTATGTCAGGGTGAAATCTGTGAGCCGTCATGGCAAAAAATAGAGCTCTGATTAACTGCTAGTGTGGTAATTGGAGAAGGCTTGTGTTCCTGGTCCTTGTTTCGTGTCCTCATGTATGGAAACCTTTGAGTTAAACAGAGACTGCAGTGGCCCAGTTTTACACCATTGGCTGTTTATTTAAATAAAGCACATATCCCGTTTAGCCGAGTTATTTCAGAGCATCGTCAAAAGAATTTCTGCACACAAAAACATTAAGCTAGTATCTTTGTAGCAATAGGAAATATTTTAATGGTTTTGCTTAGCATAAAATGCATAATATTATGCGGTGACATGATATTTAGCCACTGAAAATCTCCTCATTCACTAGTGTGCATCTGTAACCAGGGGATGTGACACTGACAACGGTGTGGATCCAAATGCAGGTTTATTAGGGAAGTCAGGCAAGCAATGGTCAACGCAGGCAAACAGATGTATGCAGGCAATCCAAAAATGTAGTCAAAGAAACAGGCAAGAGGTCAGAAGGCAGGCGGCAGACAGCGTTATATCAGTATAACAAGGCGAGGATAAAAACACGGCACAGCAAGACAAAGGGAACGCGTTGTAATGTCACTAAACAGATAACAAGACTCAGCAACAACTGTGTGTTTGAGAGGTGTGTATATATAGACTGTGTAATCAGTCCAAAAGCAGCTTCAGCTGTCAGTGTCTTATCAATGGTGACTTGAAGCAGGTGAGTGTGTGTATTGCATGACTGGAATCTGTAGTCCAGAAACCGGAAGATTTGTAGTTTGTGTAAATGTGAATGTTTTCCTGCGATCTATGGTGTTTTCGTGAGAGCAGCAGCCACCTGGATGGCATGACGGCAGCCATATTGCGCCAGACAGCACACCACACACACCAGCTAATTAATGGATAGAAGATTCCAATTATGATATGGGGATGGTTAGGCCAGGATGCTGGGTTTAAGCCCTTACTCTTTTTCAAAGGACATCCTGGAATTATTAACGACCTCAGTTTAACGTCTTATCCGAAAGATGGCGCTCACTGAGCAGTATAGAGTCCCCAACAATATACTGGGGTGTTAGGACCCACATCGACCACTGGTTAAGCACCCCCTGCTGGCCTCACTAACACCACTTCCGGCAGCAACGTATCTTTCTTATGTGGTCTCCTTCTAGGTATTAACCGGGCGCAGTCCTGCTTAGCTTCAGTGGGCGATCAAGTGAGAGTTGCAGAGAGCTAGCTGCTGACATTAAACTATATATATATTCATAATGTTAAAACATATGAAACAATCTTTATCAAAACAAAATAAATTTTATATATATATATTTTTTTTTTCCACAATAGATCACCTGAGTCATGGTATGTGCTACAGTATGTAAAATCAAATTTTCATTATAACAATTTTTTTTTTTAGTTTAAAAATCATGCTAAAAACTGGGAAAATGTTTAGTCGTCCCTCTTTTGGAATATGGTTGAGAAACATAATAACATGTTTGGCTCTTAAAAAACGTACATAGGTAATAACAAAGAAGCCCTTCAAATTATGTGATATCTAGGTGGTGGTTTTGAACTTTGTGTAAAATGGAGTAAAGTTTTCGTGCAGGTTCAAAAATGCACCTTTCAGAGAACAGGTTGCCATGACTAACCACAGTTCACCGCAGTACTCAGGGAAATTCTCTGACTCAAGAATTACGTTACCATTAGGGGGCAGCCAAGCTTCATTCTCAGTAGTGTCCAATTCTGAAGTCCGAGGACTCGATGCCGTGGGTGGCTGTTTCTTTGTGGAGGGTTTAGGTGTTTTCTCCATGTTTTGTTCATATTTGCTAAAATCTAATACAATGTTGTGCCTGGGATAGTTGAGTTTATTGTTTTCTGAAAAGAGAAATAGTTTCATTTTGAACACAGTATTGCTGACTTGCCACAGCCATGGCTCTAATATTACATGTTTGACTGTAGGCCATACTTTTCACAGAGCTTAGTAAATGTTCTTTGATTAGGCTAGTTATCAATAAACAGTTAAGGCCAAAATGGATGGTAAAATACAGGTTGTAATTTAATTTAATAAAGTTGAAATAAATACATAAAATATAACTTAATAGTCTATATATACTGTAGGCTAAATAAATATAATCCAAAAATGTCCATGTGTATGTGAATTGGTGTTTTATTTTTTATTTTTTCTTCTCCCCAAACCTCTCTGAGGTCTAGGGTTTTTGGGTAATAGGGATTGATTTACTATAAAACTTAACCCTCTGAGGTCTGAGGGTGTTTTGAGGGACTGGAGAAGTTCTGATGCATATATAAGTGGGTAAAGTCTAATACCACTGTAAACATCATAAACTCGACTACACTAACACGTTAGCAAGATTTATGTACAAGATTGTTTTTCAGTTCATTACTTTCCATGTTTTTGTAATTGTTACTAGATTAAAAAAAAAAAATTGCACAATTTTCAATAAACATATATTAAGATAATGTATTATTTACACATATATAATATTGTTTGTTTTATGCACAAAGGTTTAAGGTATGCGCAGTTTTTAATAATTAAAAAAGTAAAAATACATTTTAAAAATGTATAAATTAAAATGAAATTGCAATTGTTTGATTTAGCTGACTATTTAAAGGGACAGATCACCCAAAACTGTTATTTCTGTCATCAATAACTCACCTTTGACTTTTTTTTTTTTTTTTTGTATAATATATAAAATAAGATATATTGAAGAATATTGGAAACCTGTAACTATTGACTTCCATAGTACAAAAAAAAGTACTATGGATGTCAATGGTTACAAGTTTTCAATATTCTTCAGTATGTTGTAACAAAACAAACAAACAAAAACAACATTTTTGGGGTGAACTATCCTTTTTATTTAAATATGTCAATGCTGATTTTGTTAAATAAAAATAGACTGCACTAACATGAATGCTTCAGAACTGACTTGGCTTTAATTTTTATTAGTCTAGACATTTTATTTAGTCTAGACACTTTTTTAATTATTGTAAAAAGTGCTATACAAATACACTTGAATGGAATTGAATGAATTGAACATGTTAGTTGTCAGTGGCATATTGATTGTCAATTCTTAAACATAAATATACATGTAGTGACTTGACTTATTTATTTACTCAAATTAATTTTTCACATATTGTTTCTGAACAAGGAGCAAAAGCTAATACTATTAGCTGAGTCTCTTTTCCTAATTAAATATCCTGTACCTCATCATCTTTGCTGGTTTGTGCTCATCGATCCAGAAAGAACTGCGGTATTTATCTGTTATAATGCTGTTTGTAGATCAGAGGTGGATTTCCTGTTGCTGGATGTGTAATGATGAATAATTTAGGTTTCTCACACAGCTGCTAAATGGGTTGCGTAGCATGCAGTGGATTGTGTCCAGATGATGTTGGCTAGATTGGGTGTGTGTATGTGTGGCCTTTTCCTCTATGGCTCACAGGGATTTAGTGGTTTGTTTGGGGAACGTGGAGAGGGAAACAGGGTCAGTCACAGTAGAGCCAGAATGGACATCCATGTGCACGTCGACTGGACGAGGTCATTGGGAAACAAGAGTCACTAGCAGTAAACGTCACTGAGCTTCAGGGAGTTGATCTGGTGAAAAAAAGGTTTATTTCCATGGATGAACAAAAGAAGTTATATCAAACCCAATATGACAGTTCTGGTATCTGTTAAGCTTTGACTATGACAAAAATATACACTATAAAAGAGCGATAAAATTGTACTTATGACTAGTGCGCTTTAAGCTTTTATAAGTACTGTGTTTTCACAAGTCACATATTCAACCTAACACGTCACATTCAGTTATGACACCTACATAAACCAAAGGCATTTTGACCTCACTAATATCAAACATGTTGCTGTGCATTGATACTGCTTCTCTGCTTGGATGCTTATAATATCTCGGGGAAGAATGTCAGTAAATAATGATTTGTTTTTCTTGTTTTATTTTTAATCATCATGCAGAAAAAAACAGGCTCTTCTCTACATTTTTGTAAAACTCATAAAATTATGTGTAAATAAAATTGGCTGTGGTTTATTTCTCTATGTAGTTCCCATTAGCCCTTACCAGCACTGTAAAAAAATGTTTTTTTCAGGATTTTGTGTTTTCTCTTTATTTACGGTTGTGAATTGTATTATGGGATTTTTATCTCTTCTCTGTCACCTTTTGATGTTAAAATTGTTTTTTAACTCTACCATTTTAACAATGTAACTTTATTAAAATTATAGTAGTTTGAAATGATACCATGAATAAGAAATAAAATATGCAGAGTTCAGATGCAAAAACTTCCAAGTGCCGTCTGAAATATACATATATATATATATATATATATATGTGTGTGTGTGTGTGTGTGTGTGTGTGTGTGTGTGTGTGTGTGTGTGTGTGTGTGTGTGTGTGTGTGTGTGTGTGTGTGTGTGTGTGTGTGTGTGTGTGTGTGTGTGTGTGTGTGTGTGTGTTTATGTATGTATTGTGGTGCATTTAAACTAAGCAGATTTAATAAACAGATATATTTATTAAAATAATATTTTTGTCATCAAACATATTTAGAAATTGAAAGATAATGCAATTAAACTCAAAATAATGCAAAAAAACAAAAAAAAATATATATCTTAACCATTCATCCATCTTCTTTTGGCTTAGTCCCTTAATTACTGTAATCTGGGGTCCTTACAGTGGAATGAACCACTAAAGTTTCAACAAAATTTGTTAATTTTTTGCTTTGCTTGATTTTTCCTCTTGTTAAATTTTGTATTTAATATTTTTCTGTAATATATAAATTTGGGTGTACTAGTTTGGACCGTTTTCGTAAGCTATTTTGTTAAATAAGCTTTAGATTTGGCTTCAGTATTGACTGATTATTATTATTATTATTATTATTATTATTATTATTATTATTAAGAGTGCCAAACATACAGCAAATAGACAACACAGAACACATAATCAGCAATTGAAGGAAACAGCAATACAAAATAACTCAAATTTGTATAAACAGCAATGACAGTCAGAATAATATTGGTATTAATAATAATTAATATTATAAATAATATTATAAATAATATTAATAATAATAATAATAATAATAATAATAACAATAATAATGAATCCTACCCAATGCATAAAAACAGCATTTTTCATTTAAGCTATGTGTGTTTCTTTGTGGGTTTCAAAGAACAGCAACGAAAACACACAAGTGAGAAACAACATGTATTTTTAACCAACAAATATTAGCAGAACCCATGTTTATGAAACGTGCATAATCTTCTTTTATCAGCAATGTTCTTTCAAGCACATATGTGTGGAAACAATGCTGCTTTTGAGGTGGCATAAAGCTAGCGAAAGCTGCGGGGGGTAAAATTAATGAGTTATACGCCACGAGTTAGATCTGTTAGCTGCCGTTGAACTGGAAAACACATCCCACGACAAACATCTCTAACAATACACCACGTTAATAAAACCTAATTAACAGAAAAGTAGAGGCACATCTGCACGCAGCTGCATTCACCTACAAACACTTGCCAGCGACAATTTGATTGCTTGTGTGTGTGTGTGTTGAATTTGTGTGCGCGCATTTGTGGGTGTACCATCCGTAACTAATGAGAAAGTAATGTCAGAGGCAGCTGCTCAGAGTGTTGTGTTAACGAGGTCAGGGAAGCGCAGAAGCGGCAGATATACTCTGCTACTGAACGCCTCGAGCTTGTGTTTCCAACAAGGACAACGCTGGCCTCACCGCCGTCCTTCCTCAAGATAAAAGTCATCCTCACCCGCTGCCATTGTTTGTCTACATCCATCCATCACATCCCCAATTGCAGGCCAACCACGATTTCATCAGTTAAGTGAGGAAGAAAATGAAATCAAACGACTGAAATGCGACGTTTTCAGTAGCTGGTTATAAATGGTATGCGATGAGGAATTTGTTTGCTTGTCATTTGCATATTAAAATTGGTGCTTTTGGGTTTGTTAATTTTTTTTACTTTATTATGTAATATTTCGTATATTTGCTCTGGAAAGCCTATATAATTAGTGTGGTCAAAGTATTTTTAAGAATTTACATTTCAATATACATTTAATTACATTAAATACATTTTTTACTTGTGTAATTGTGACCTATGTGTAAAGCATTAATTAAACATTGAAATCTGTAATCAGGCTTAATATTAATGTGATTTTTACAAATAAATTATAAAAAGAAACCCAACCCAACAATTTTTTATTAATATTTTTTACAGGATCATTGTTACAGATAAATATTCAAGTAGTTTGTTTGTTTGTTTGTTTGTTTGTTTTTTTGTTTGTTTGTTTGTTTGTTTGTTTGTTTGTTTGTTTGTTTGTTTAAAAATGCGTTTATATCAATATATGTTTATTAATATATGTCATGATCACCAGCGATCTAGCATTTGACATCTGACACTTTAATGAACTACAGATCCCATCATGCACTTCGTTCACACACCTGACCCAGATTCTCCCTGACTGCAAACACACAACTGAAGCTGTTTAGCACTATCCAAATGGACTATAAAGAGCACCCACACACACATTGTTGTTGAGTCTTGGTTACTGTAGGTGAGTATTTTCTAATGTGTTTCCTTGTCTTGCCTGCGGCATTTTTGACCTTTGCTTTGTGTTACTGTTATCGTCAATTTGCCGCCTGCCCTGACCCTTCACCTATACAATTTTTTATGATTTTTGGATTATCTGCATGCTTTGGTCCCTTTTCCGACCATTGCCTGCTTGACATTTCTCCTATTAAACTGCATTTGGATCCTCAAGTCAGGTCAAGTTGGCTTTATTGTCATTTCAACAATATACTGTACAGTGCAGTACGCACTAAATTAAACAATGTTCCTCCAGGACCAATGTGCTACATCAAACTACATATATTGATAACATAATACAGGATTGTGCACTACTATAAAAATTCAGAGAATGAAATAAAATAAAATAAGATAAAATAAAGTAAAAAATAAATGAAATAAGAATAAGAGCGCAAAGTGAGGTTTGCTCTGCAACTCCGATGTGATAAGTCAAATTTAATGCAACATTGAATCACACTTTACAATTAAGATCCATTAGTTAATTAGTTTCATAAGTTTTTAGTTCCATTACTTCCCTAAACATTTACTTATGGTTTATTAACATTCCAATTTTGTTTGTTAAAATTAAATTAATGCTCCGTTAACAAGAAATAACAATGAACAACTTTTATTATACAAGTGTATATTATAAAACTTGTATTAATATAATTTTAATCAGATTTTTATAAATAGTAATATATATATTTTTATGTTATCTTAGAAAACTAGCATTGACATTAAATAAAAAAATACAATTATATTATTACAATTATATTATTTTCAAAACAAAATCAATGTATTTTATTAGTCATTACCTATGTACGTTTTTGTTAAAAAAAACAATAACATACCAGTTATTAGAAGCAGTCACAGTCAATTCTTGCTATTTCTCGTGGAATTAATTCATTGTATTAAACCAATGTGTTAAATTGACAGCTCTAATTATAATATTAATAATCAAATTAGATGAAAAAGACATGAAACGAGAATGCTCGACGGCACATTTGAGACTCAGTGAGACAACCTCTAATATGCAATTATAAACCAGAGGCACCATTCATAAACAGCAGTTGTCTCGAGTTTTAGACATCAAGTCTCATCTCATCTCTTCTTCATAAATCTCTGAAGCTGGCGATTACCATTCAGAAGATGCAGCGCCTTCCCATCTGTCACCAAGAAAATTGCATCATCGTTTTCACAATCCATCCATCCTGCACATGTCAGATAGCTTTCTCCCCACCGTGTTTATCACAGATAGTTTTGATAGGCGGCAGTTATATTTATATCCATCCTCAAACAAAACGTCGCTTCGGTACCTTGATCATGCAAGTACAATCTGACAAACAGTCAAAACAATTAGCAGAGGTGGTGTTTTCAGCAGAGAAATGTGTGCGCCTGGTTAAAGCATCTGGCTTGGGTAACAAAAAGAAAAGAAATAAGTGACTCTGTGTCTTTGTCAGAAAGGTTTTTTTGTACAAATAGCATCCACGGATACTTTTTTATCTGTATTCTGGTCCTCTAATGGAGCCACTCTCTGATGGCACAAGACATCTCTCCTCTTTGATATGCTCCCATTACAGCTGAATGGCTGTTTATATCTCAAGGAGGTCTGCAATACCTGGAGAAAGATGCCCATTAGTGTTCCCATTCATTCCAATGATGTATAATGAACATATTTTCAACAATTCTGTTAGGCAGTTGTTAAAATGAACATGGTCAAATACATTTATTTAGTTCAGATGCTTACAATGTATTGTGAAAATAAATGGGTAACATTTTAGTTTAACTACCAATTATTAACTAATACCTGCCTATTATTAAGATATTGGCTGTTTATTTGTAGTTATAAATCTTATCCTCCATAATATTCTTCTACGTTCCTAATCCTGCCCAATGCCTAAACACAACTACTGCATTGATAATTATTAATAAGCAGCAAATTAAGAGTTTATTGAGCTTTAAAATAAAGGATGACTAACAATTCTATCTATCTATCTATCTATCTATCTATCTATCTATCTATCTATCTATCTATCTATCTATCTATCTATCTATCTATCTATCTATCTATCTATCTATCTATCTATCTATCTATCTATCTATCTATCTATCTATCTATCTATCTATCTATCTTTCCATCCATCCATCCAGTAGCTATACTGTATCTATATCTATTCATCCATTCATGCATCCATCTATCCATCCATGCATCTATCTGTACTGTAGCTATACTGTATCTATCTGTTTATCTATCAGTGAATCCATCCATCCATCTATCTTATATCTATCTACTGTATACCCCATCCATCCATCCATCCCATATCTATCTACTGTATACTCTATCCATCTATCCATCCAACCATACTGTATCCATCCATCCATCCATCCATCCATCCATCCATCCATCCATCCGTCCATAAATGTGTTTATAAATAATTGTATTGTATTATTGTAACAGTTCTGTTAGGTAGTATATTCAAATGTGTTGTTTTTTATGAAACTATATACATTAAAAACAGCAGTATTCTTCTTTTTCTTATATTTTTCAATTTTTAATCTTGTGTCAGATGTTTTTTTTTATTTATTTTTTTTATTAACCAGCATATAGTGAGCTTTTTGCTTGGTAAAGTTTAATCTAGTATTAGTCTAGTTTAGATGTTTTTGAGCAATAATAGTTGATCTAATACAATAATGGCTCATTTGGCAATGAAAGCAGTTAATTAAAACTATTTTTCTCACAATTGTAATCAGGATTGCTGTCATCAACAAATCAACATTCAACAAATTAAAAGAATGTCAACTCATGCAAATGGTTAATTTTGCTATCCAATCTTCATTATTAAGTTTGAAAATAGATAGAGTTAAAAAAGCTTAATTTAGGACGTAAAATAATACAGTTACTGATGGTATCTCCAATAATCATATACAGTTGAAGCAAAATTATTGGCCCTCCTGTGTAATTTTCATTCTTTCTCAAATATTTTCCACGTGACGTTTAGCAAGGGAGTTTTCACAGTATTCTTACTGTTGTATTTCTCAAAAACGCTCCGTGAGATCTTTTTCCTTTAAGTCTGTCTGGTGTCTGACGTAGCCGAGGGAGGAAATAAAGGCACGTAGAAATGCTTGTAGAAACGGTAGGTGGGGAGGACTAGCCTTAAAGGCGCAGTACGACAAAACACCCCCCTGGTGCTAAAATGTATAAAACAGAATCTTGTAAAAGGTACAATTAAAAATGTGATGGGTGTTTAAAACTGAAACTTTACAGACACATTCTGGAGATGCAAAACACTTATATTAAATCTGAAAAAAGGGTATCCTTGGTGCCCTTTAAATTAAGGCTAGTTAAGCCTTTAAATTGCACTTTAATTTTAATGCTGGTATTTTAATAAATAACTAGTAAAAATATAACATGTTGTCATCATGACAGAGACAAACAAATTGGTTGTCTGAAATTAATCTTTAAAACTAGTAGGTTTAAAAATGTGCTGAAAAAAATATGTTCTCCATTAAACAGCGCTTGGTAAATATTAAAAAATAAAAATTCACAGGAGAGATGATAATTTTGCCCTGCACTGTGTAAAGTGTAAAGACATTTTTAAACATTTATTTTGCTATTAAATTAGTCTTAGTAAGAATTTGCATTGTTTATTTATCTTCCTCCACTGCCACCTACTAATTATTATTATTATTATTTTATTTCATTTAAACAATTTTTCATCCTGCTCTGTTTAGCACTAGCTCATGCTGATAATTTACTGACTGGCTTCATAGCCTGCAGTTCAGTAGGTGTCATAACCATAAAGTCTGGATGCATATTGTACCCAGGTTTATTAGATCCATGTCATGCTGTTTGATTTGTCATGGTCTTGTAAGATTGCTGAACTTGTTTAGAAGGGCCTTAATCTCAGCACACAGAGACTGGTTTGTATTACACTTTCATTTGAGTAGAATATCACAGTTGAGATCTCTAAACTCCACCATTAATGCTTGTTGTTTCTTTTTGTTCGGTGCAGCATAGAGTGCATGCTCAAGGTTGTAAGGAATAAGTAAAGGTATGTAAAGCAAGTTGAAAAGAAAATAACGATATAAAAGAGTGAATAGATTGGGATGATGTTTTATGATATTTAGACTGTGAGGAAAAATCAGGGCTAAAATTTTGCATCATTAATGTGATTGTGTTTATGCTCTCCACCCCTTCCGGGGCATGGGCCGCCAAAGGTAGATCTCCAGAGGTTCCTGTCCTGGGCTATTCTTTCTACTTGTCCCCAGGTGTAACCCATCCTTATGATGTCTGCGTCGAGGTCGCATCGCCAGGTGTTTCTTGGACGGCCTCTCTCCCGCTTCCCTTGGGGGTTCCATCTGAGAGCCTGTCTAGTGATGCTAGTTGGTGGTTTGCGTAGGGTGTGCCCTATATCCAACCCCATCTTCGCTTCCAGATTTCTAGTTCTATCGGAGGTTGACAGGTCCTTCTCCATAGGTTGGAGTTACTGATCGTGTCAGGCCAGCGAATGTAAAGAATCTTTCTGAGACAGGTGTTGATGAATGTTTGGATCTTTCGGGTAGAAGCTTTGGTTATCCTCCAGGTCTCTGCCCCGTACAACAATACTGATTTCACATTAGAGTTAAACAGTCGGATCTTCGTGGTCATGGTAAGTTCTCTCGAAGCCCAAATGTTCTTAAGCTGGATGAAAGCAGCTCTTGCTTTGCCGATGTTTGCCTTAACGTCTTTATCAGTTTCAACCTGCTGGTCGATGATAAAATACTGTGATGGGGATTTAAACTTTTGCACACTAGCAACTACACGCGTAAGCTTATTGAGTCCTGTTAAAAACAAACTTTGTTTTTGCAGTTTGATTTTATCAGATCAACACCAAAATTGGGTATTGTTATCTAAAGGTCTTGGCAGTGTTAAATTGCGAAGATCTAGAGTTTTCGTCGAAGGGAGTGTCTGTGGCTCTCACACAAGCATTATTGTATCGCCATGAAAAAGGATGTTGTTATAACTCAGACATGCATTGTCCGATCTGCCATTAAATCCACACATTTGATAAGAGTCCTGACCTAAACACGGGTACATGCCAATATTCAGTTACAGTTATAGCGCCACCTGCTGGCAATAGGAAATGACATGTTTTACACTGTAACAAACTCCTCCTAGAAATTTTATCAGATTGAATCCAAGTTTTGCAATGTGAAATTGTGAAGATCTTGAGTTTTTGTCAAAGGGTGTGTCTGTGGCAGACTGACATAGTTCAGTGTTTCGCCATTGATGAGGAGGTACTTATAACTTAGCCACACAATGTCTGATCTGCCTGAAAATTCATATGATGGCTGAAATTGCTCTCCTGAAGGCAAAGATTGAGTCACAGTAATAGCTCGACTTGCTTATTTTCATACACGTATCAGCTTAAATTATTATTGTCGACTGCTCCCTGTCATTCTGAGGCCACCGGGAAGCGATGAGGCCAGATGTGAGATTTCTTTCATCGCTGCTTGCAGCTTTAATGTTTTTGCTGATTTTTTTTCTGAAAAAAAAAAATATCCATTTTTCTGACCCTTGATTAGTTTGAGATATTTTAAAGAGGGTGGTCCACTACGATAATGTAGCTGTGTGAACATAAACAACATCTCTGAATGTAAAATGCTCAAAGTTCAATGCAAAGGGAGACCTTGGTTTTTACACAGTTAGCTTAGCAAAGCCTACAATGAACAAATTTGGCAAATACAAAAAAATTCTTCCGGGCCTTGTGAGATCACAAAAATACTTTTACCGCGCACACAAAACAAAAACAATCCATTAAACTATTTTCACGGTTTCATTTTAATTCATTAAATAAGCGCGGTCAGAGCAGCATAAGCTGGATAGTCTTTTCGCAGCACTGATAGATTTCTTGGGTTACCTCGAAAGAATAAACTCGGATTCGAGCTTAGAAGCTCGTGTGGAGAGGCTCCCCGCATGTTTTCGTTGTAATGCGCGATTTGTAAAACGAGAGTCTGCATAGGCCTATTTGTGCTAGTCTGTCAGAAAATATTGGTTAAAACATTTGCGGATTTAACGGAGATCTGCGCATAACTGGGTTTATGCGTCCCACAATATGTGATGTCAAGAGGGTGAATGCATAAGGTAAACTGCACACACTTGATGATGTAATGCGTGGACGCGTCTCACAGTGCAAAGCATAACTAAACCTTTACATGTCCATGCTTAATTGCCCATCGATAAGGTCTATTGATTAAAGTGTTATTGACAATCAGTAGATCATCAAGTAATTGTTAGCATCCCTAAATAAAATATTTTAAAGTATATTTCACCCTAAATTAACCATACTCGCCATTAAAAGGAGAGTTCATCCAAAACTGACTCATAACTCACCTTTTACTTGTTCCAATCCGGGTTTATTTATTTATTTTTTTTCTGATGTTGAACAATAATATCCAATAACTTGTCTAGGTAATGTCTTTGGTTATTAAAAACTTGAACAGTAAATGCTGAATTAAGATTGTTCTTTTGTTTATTCTTTTATTATTTATATTGTCAGACATCTCAAATATTTCACTAAATGTGTTAAATCAGCTGCACAAAGTGATTG
This sequence comes from Danio rerio, assembly GCF_052040795.2. NCBI lineage: Eukaryota > Metazoa > Chordata > Actinopteri > Cypriniformes > Danionidae > Danio > Danio rerio. The sequence continues at coordinate 21,279,535 of NC_141023.1, forward strand.
GCATACTGAAAATCTTTTACGTTTTATCGTGATATCGTAAGATTTTACGTTTATCGTGATAAATATCGATATCGACTGATATGAAAAAATATTACACAAAACGCGTGGGCTTGTACGGGCGTGACATGGAGCCGATCCGCGAATCACAGCACATTATGACACATGACCAATCAGAGTCACTTGAGGGCGGGCCTTTTAGAGGAACGAGGAAATATATAAGTCGTTTTCATGTTAGCTGTGTAGCTGTATTTAATCAAAGTGAGATTTATGAAAAAATAAAGTGATTTCCTTCAAGTGAAACATGGGCACACATTACTTTGCATTTTATTAACACAACCAAGCCTTAGCCTTAAAGTATTTTGCAATTAAGAAGTGCGCTTCACACTGGTGAGTGGGCTTGAAAAAGCACCGGTAGAAACACTCTTCTCTCTGTAAAAAAAAAAAAAAAAAACTGCCCTCTCTTTAGTCTAGCACTTAATTCTCGGAGCACTAACAGTTTCTTTGTATAGTTAGCACTTCTTGTGTGTATAGCCTCTTCTTGTTGAATTGCTCCTCAAATGTAAATCACTTTGGAAAAACAATCCATATTCTGAACAATGTTGGAAACCTGTAACAATTGACTTCTATAGTAGGAACAACAAATACTATTGAAGTCAGAGGTTACAGGTTTTAAACATTGTTCAGAATATCTTCTTTTTTGTGTTCAACAGAAGAAGAAGAAATAAACTTAAACTGTTTAAACTTAAAAGTGAAGATGAATAATGGATGACAGAGCATCGTGCCAACACCACAGCCTACCTGAGTATTGTTGCTGACCATGTCCATCCTTTTATGACCACAGTGTATCCACCTTCTGATGGCTACTTCCTGCAGGATAATGTGCCATGATCATAAAGCACAAATCATCTCAGACTGGTTTCTTGAACATGACAATGAGTTCAGTGTCCTCAAATGGCTTCCACAGTCACCAGTCTTAATCCAATAGAGCACCTTTGGTATGTGGTGGAATAGGAGATTTGCATCATGGATATGCAGCCGACAAATCTGCAGCAACTGCGTCATCCTATCAAGTAATTATGAAGCAAAATCTCAGAGCAATATTTTCTGTACCTTTTTGAATCTATGCCACAAAGGATTTAAGCAGTTCTGAAGGCAAAAGGTTGACCAACCCGGTACTAGTAAAGTGTCCCTAATAAAGTGTAGATATAAAATATTACATAGATAAAATACAAGTGATGGAAGATTTAAATTGAACTCTTGACACTTAGCAACTGAAAGCTTTAAAACTTGTGTCTGATATATATCCATCCCAGTTAGTGTTTAATAACGTCAGTGTCATAAAATAAATATAAATCTAATTATATATGTCTTATAATTCCTTTTTATTTCACTATTTATCTTTATGCTTCAAACTAAGAACAAGAGTGTGTTAAAGAATCTCATGTAAAAGCGCATCTCTTTTTGCTTGACACATTTTCTTCTCAAATCAGCAATGGAAAAATTGAGACTGTGTATTTTACAGAGACCCAGAAGGGATATGATGGTGGGGAAAAAATGGTGGAAGAAAAAAAAACTGGGTGGCAAAAAAAAAAACTGAGTGATAGGAAAACATTTCTAAGATTTTTGTGTTCCCCCGCAAAGATGTTTTGCGTTCTCTCGCAAAACTGTTTCTCCACAAACACTTCCTGTTCACTTCATTGATGTAAACCCTCTTACTTTTGCTGAATTTCTCCTGTATTTACCATTTTATCCCACTTTCTTTACATTAAAGCTGTGCGTCGATCGTCGCCTTACATATGCAACCTTTGAAACAGTAAACGCATGTATAAGCGCTGACTGACAGACGCGCTCTGTACAATAAACTGATCCCATCATCTTCTGCACACGCCATTTAAAGTGACACCTCTGTTGTCAAACAAGTAAGCAGCAAATGAATCTCTCGTTTTGTTTAGTTTGATAACAGAGGTGTCTCTGTTAGAATGCACAGATCTATAATGAAAGAATTCCATTACTTTAGAAACTGTTTGTGCTCATTAAAGAGAAAATTAGCTGGTTAAAATAAAACATGCAGGACGGAGATGGTATTTCTCTGTTTAAACATACACCCGAATCCAAAAGTGTCCTACACTTTTGCTCTGTAAATGGCGTGTACAGAAGCCGATCTGGGATCAGTTTATTGTACGGAGCGCATCTGTCAGTCAGCGGTTATACATGCATTCACTGGTTCAGAGGTAGCATATGAAAGGCGACAATTGATGCGCAGCGTCAATGTAAAGAAAGTGAATGCAGACATTTTAATATTGATTTCAGCGTGCTTTCAAGATTAAAATTATATCAGAAATATGGGAAAATACTTAATGATAGTGGGATAGAATGGTAAAATACGGGAGAATTTCGGCAAAAACATGAGGGTTTACATGAATGAAGTGAACAGGTAGTGTTTGTGGAGAACGAGGGAATGCAAAGAAACTTAAAAATATGTTTTCCTATCACTCTGTTTTTTTTTCTTCCACCATTTTTTTCTCCCACCATCACGTCCCTTCCGGGTCTAGTATTTCAAGCATATAACGGCAGATTAACATATTGTTTAAAATGTATTTTTCTGTTTGCCTCTTTTTTTTTTTTTTTTTAAGAAAAAATCGGTCACACTTTACAATAAGGGTCATTAGTTAGTGCATTTACTGTACTAACATGAACAAACAATGAACAATACATTTACTACAGTATTTATTCATGTTAATAAACATTAGTTAATGAAAATACAGTTGTTCATTGTTAGTTCATGTTACCTCACGGTGCATTAACTAATGTTAACAAGCATGGACTTGAACGTTAATAATGCATTAGTAAATGTTCAATTATGATTAATAAATGCTGTGCATGTGTTGTTCATGATTAGTTCATGTTAGTAAATGCATTAACTAATGAACCTTATTAGAAAGTGTTACCCAAAAATCTTAAAAAAAAATTCTTTTCATCTCACGCTGATATCATTTTCTATTCAAGTTTGATCTGCTAATGAGAATCACAGTCAGGCGTTGGTGCTGAGCAATGCCATGATTTGTTTTCTTGCATCTTTTGCGATAACTGAATTTCCCCTGACTGGAATCGCCCTGCTGATACGATGCGTAAATGCCCAGCTGAGGCAACTGCTCACTGTGTTTATAGGATTTGCGTGTTTGCTTGTCCAAGTGCAAATGTGTTTATGGATCCGTCTGACTAAGTGCATTAGTTGTTTTAGATTAGATGTTTAGAAAAAATAAGCATTCAAGAATATTCAGCTTTGGAAAAAAAAATCTCTGTTTATCACAGCATGCTCCCATTTCTTTTTCAGCTGATGGGATTGTTTGGAGATAAAAATCATGAAAACTGACAGGTTTTTGATTGCTTGAGGTCGATTCAACAAAACCTTCCTCTTTTTTTCTTTCCCTCTGTTTTACATTCATTTCTTTTGAGCTGTCAGAGCTAATTGGATAAGAGGTCAGAGGCTCTGAGAACGAATGAAAGATGGATATTAATCAGTTCTTACGCTCATAAACATTCATGACAACAATATGTTCCTGTCCAGCAGCCAACAGGACTTAAACGAATCAATGAAATATGAGGAACTGTAAAATCAGTGTCATGTGCCTGCTCATCTACATCTTAATAAACCTTAAAACATTAATGTTTCTGGGGAAGAAGATGAAGGATGGACTCTTACAGTATGTTTCAGCGTACATTTCATCTGGCATAACTCAGCTTTAAACATGCATGAAGAACGTCAGCTCATATTTTCATATGAACTGTAGATGTGTCTCATGGGATCATTAGGGAGATGACTGTGATCCACATTCTCTCTTTTTTTTTTTTTTTTTAAGATGAGGGTTAATGGTGCTTTCTTCTCATTTTGTGCTTTTACATAATTGTTTGGGACGGATTTAGTTATCTGGGCAAGTTTACATGATCACATTAAACCATTACATTTTTTTTTTTTTTAACATCTAAATCTAAAATAGTTTCTACTCCAATTTCCTTTTGTAATGCAATAATTTAGACACTATTTTAAATATTTATAATAATTAAGATATTACCAGAGCCAGACCGAATCTGTAGACTTTTTTTTTTGCTATTTCAATGCAGAATTTTGTAAAATAATTTAAATAAATTAATATGCATAATCATGTTGAGGGTGTTGTAACTAAAAAACTTATTACATGCAATAAACTATCCATTTTTATTTTATTTTATTTAAGGTTTACAAAATAAATCTGTCAAATATTACTGTATATCTAAAAGACAGAGTATATTACTTTAGAAACTTTATTTTACATGAATAATATAAAGATTTGCATATTCAGCAATAGTACTTTGATTTTTTAAAACGTAATAAATGTATTTTAAAGTTAATATTATATAATTCAATTAAACATTGTATTTTATCAGTAATTAGACTCAGTTATGGCCTTAAAATGTGCAGATTGTGTGTGCCTAGATATAATACCACTAACAGATGAAGTTAAAAAAAATTATTATTATATAAATTAATTAAGTTCATTCCTCTAGTTAATATCATATCATTTAACTTAATGTTTTAATAATATATTTTATAATTAGACTCAATTTTGCTCTAAAACTCACTATCAGATAAAGTAAAATATAATTATTATATAGACTGAATAAGTTAATTCCTCTAGTGAATTAACTAGACATGGACGCTGAATGATTTGCCTGAGATAAATGTAATTCAGCATGACATATTGGTAAATATTGACATTGCGGTTGAAACCCTGATGGAGTGATTATAAGAATTTCATTTGTGTTAATTTTGTGCTATAACTATGGAGGACAACATCTTCTATATAACTATATAGCAGCTATACAGCCACTCTTGAGTGTGGGAATTACATTTTCCCATAATAATTTTCCAAAAAACAACATTTTATCTCTCAAACCTACACTATGTATTTAAGATCAGATTGGAATCAAACTAAACTGCAGGCTATTCCAGACAGAATCTGCTGACTTTGCTATTTCTACACAGATTTTCATTCATTCATTCATTCATTCATTCATTTTTCTTCAGCTTAGTCGCTGATTTTTCAGGCGCTGCCACAGGGGTATGAACTGCCAATAAATTTGTGGAAAAAATCAAATATTTCAGATTTATATAATGATTTTGAGACAACATTAACTAAAGAATTATTGCATTCAATAAAAATAAATAACTTTTTTAACACTTATTTAAAGTACACAAATACAAATAGAACAACTTGTTTTGTACATTAAGTTTCTCATATACTGTAATATGTACTAAGACAGAAAATACTACTTTGCAAACTGTATTGTACATAAATTATCATAATACTCCTGCATAGTATTCAATATTATTACTTAATAATATAAAAACTAAATAAATAAATAAATAAATAAATAAATAAATAAATAAATAAATAAATAAATAAAACCTTCTGTGGATATCTGTAGATTTCTGTGGGTGCAAATTTTGCATGGGCCTACAGTATCTATAAGGTCAATCTATAAAGGTTGGGATTTAAGATTTGATATTGATTTATTAAAATTGAATTTTATAAAACACTGTAAAAGAAGTAGCCTGATTAAAACAATAGTATCCGTTAAATTCACATGCAAATAAAACGAAAACATGTTCAGTATGATTATGTGTATGTTTAGCTAAGATTCTTTTGGGGGTGTTAAATAATGGTGCAAATACTTGACCAGAAAAATGACCAGATCTAATATATATTTTATTGCATAATTCACTTAAATCCTCTCTTCGCAAAAGTTTTACATCTGAAAGGGGAATGATCTGCAATGTATCTACAAATACACATGCAGTAAGGTTATCTACACAATGCCTGTTGATCACTAATTCTTCACTGTTTGTTTTTAAAAAATCCTAACAGCACATTTTTTATGCCGAAGGGAAGGTTTGAGCTGACACAAGCAGTCAGTAATTCTGGCCTTTAGATGATTAGAACAGTTCTTGATGTTTTTCTATTGATTTTTGACCTTGTTGGTGTTTGTTTGTGGCAGTGATAAACTGCCTTAAGACTCTCTGTATTTACAAAAAGCTTCAGTGAGTTTTTCTTTTATTCTTCTAATCTGACAAGTACTGCTGTATATCTTAGAATGGTGGTGGCTTTGATTTGGAGGTCACCGTTAGTCTTTGGTCAGTCATAAATACCGTCTCCAGCCTGAAGCTGATATCACAGGCAAGTTGACCTTTGAGTCTCACTTCTGTTATGTATGCCATAATTTAAGAGAATGAAAGAAAGAAGCTGAAAAAAAGACAACACACTGCGAGAAGAATGAAAATGCATGAAGATCACTGACTGTCAAGTTCACATGCAAATTGAATCCATTGATTTGAGAAAATGGTTGGGTTTTGAACCCTCGTCTTTTCGCATGATAATCAAAAAAAAAAACTAACACATCTTATGCTTGGCTGTTAAAAAGTTGTTTTTTCTTAGTTTTATCGTGCCAAGAGCACAATGTTAAACAAGGATTGGCATTGAAGTACAAAAAATAGCAGTATGACGCTATTGACTCATCACATATAAACAGTCCTAAGGCCAAAGAAAGGTCATTCAGCAACACGTTCTCACAATACAGCAAAGCAGAAGTAATGCAAAACAGCAAGTGATCAAATTCTGAAGCATATTAGTTGGCAAAAATAGAAGCTCGCAAAGAAATGCATCTCGATATAGCAGCACACATCAGAATATACAGCCTGACCGACGAGGAAAAGCCTTTCTGACTCTGTATATGCTGTGATTTCCATTAGGGCAAAACCTTTCATCGCTTGATGACACAAATCTGAGCAGTCAGTCTGAAAGCCAAGTTCACTTAAAGTGCATTGAGTTTGCCCTCAACTTCTTGACCTACTCTAAATCGACACTATACAGACTGTCCATTTATAGTGTTGCATATTAGAGTCGTCTGTGTCTTAAGGCCTTTCAGAACCATGAAACCTGTTGTGAAATTGGTGGAGTGTAGCTTTCCAAAAGCAGCAGCCTAATCCTAATGCTACTCTTGAGGCACTGGTGACATTTTCTGCAGTACAAAGCGCACAAAGAAAGACTGTTAGGCACCATGCTTAATGTGGTTTTTCCTGTAGCAAAACATTTTTCATTGCTTTTATCACCCTGACTCCAACATTGTAATGGATATGAATCTAACAGAAAGGATGATCATGGGAAAACTGCACATGGTCAAAGAGGTCATTGTTAAAGGAGCAGATTTACAGTAAATGTAAGTTTCTGTTATTTATTGAGCTTGTACTGTTTTGATGCTTAATGACTTTCACTGAATGCTTAGAAATAAATAAATTATAAATAAATAAAGTCTAAAATTAGGATAAAAACGAATAAGAACATACTTATTTATCTGTAATCGGGAAATTCACATTTGAAAGTTTGAGTGATAACTATTCCAACATTATAAAGTACTGTATGTAACATGTACATGTTCTTTAGTCTGTGTAACATAAAAAAAGGCAGTTTCAAAGAATATTGGTTTTAAGATTGTAACATTTTGACTTTAATTTTGAGGGTTTTTTGTTGTTGTTGTTGTTGTTGTTAAATTAATCATGTTTATAACAAACTTTATCTTCATCTTCCTCATTATTCCACATAATGTCCACATCTGATATTTTCCATATCATAGCTGCTATATGCTCAAGAACTTCATGATCTGTATAATCTGCATATAAAAATGTTTCAGCAATGAATTAGTACATCAATATAGTTCTTTTATATAAAACTTACTGGAGAATTAATTTCAGTAACAGATTTTAAAACCATTGTTCATCCTAATGGACAGACAGAAGTAGAAGCTTGCAGTGTTACAAAGGATTTTAAACTTTAATCAGTAAATGCAATCTATGAAATATTGGCAAACATATCAATAAATCTGAATAAAAACATTGTAAATGTAACGTACGTCTGTATTTTGAGTAAAGTTATGTCATCTTTTCAGTGTAGTGGATTTTTATTCATGTATTTATTTATTTTTTCAAATTACAACATGCCGAGCTTTAGTGCCATTTGATTGGACGACAATGACAATCATTCCCTCTTATGGACTGCAGGCTTCAAACTAGATGAAATTCTCAGGAACCTCAAAAATTATGGACACAGGGTCCGAAGGCGTTAACATCCATTAAACGGATTTTAAAAAGTAATTGCAAAAACAAATCTACTTAACTGGAAGAAGCTTTCATTCATCCAATAAAAAAAAAAATAAAAAAAAGTAGGGTATTTGTTCACATCTAAATTTGATCACTTGACCTAATAAAAAATAAATAATTTGCCTTATTTTTGCCTATATTTTAACAATATTTTCTCTATGTGAACAATTTCATATAATTTGGTACAAAGCGTATTTCTCTTGTTGAAGAAAATCAATTAATTTAAATTCTCTTTATGTTTTAAATAAGAAAATATAGCTTTAATCAAAACAACGTTTATTCATCCAATTAAAAAAATTAGAGTAATTGTTTTATTCTAAATTTAATCACTTTAAATAATTAATTTGCCTTAAACAATATTTTAAGTCTAAAAGAGTACAACACATATTGAGTTTCTTTTTAATACTGTAAGCCTGTGTATCTTTAACATTTTACATTGTTCAAAACAAATATTTTTTACTTGAGCTTTTAATCAAGAACGTTTGTATTTAACTGTTTTGAACTTAAAATATATTACTTGAAAAATAAAAAATATAATAATAAACTGAATTGAAATATACATTTTTGTTGGATAAAGTGCTGCTTGATTTTTTTTTTTTTTTTTTGCACACTCATTGTGTAAAACTTAATTGCAAAAATGCTCAGTTCTACACAATTCCTTCATGTTGTTCCAACACAAATTAAGTTAGCTCAATTATTTTTACAAATGTAGGTAGACTCAACTTAAAACAATTGGGCTGTCCCAAAAACAACTAAATAATTGTTGTTTCAACTCATTTTAAATAAGTAGTTTGAACAAACTTGGAGTTTCTAATGCAGAACATTGAGAAAAGATACTGTACCTTAACTATATTTAGTCAGTTTTTTTTTTCATACAGTGTAATAAAAGTCAATGCAGTCAAAAAATTATGTTTGCTGTTTGTTAAAACTAATTTAAAATGAGCTGAAACAACACAATTCTTGATTTTATTTTCTTTTGGGGAAGGGGAACAAATTAATTGATGCATGTTCAATCTACTTAAATTTGTAAAAACTACTAAGCTAACCTAATTCTTTTATGTTGTCCCCACGCAAATTGATTGTGTGCAACCCAGCATTTTTTACAGTGTGGGCATCATCACTTTTTTCCAATTGTTTTTTTTTTTTTTTTTTCAGCAGACATCATTTCAGAGTGAGTAAATGATTGTGTTTTTTTTTTTTGACCATACAATAATATTTTTATTCATTTACCTATTTTTATTCAGAATCAAATTGGTTTAGTCTTTCTAATTAACAGTCACACAGTGTAATTTGCTAACCTTTTCAATGAACTGACATCAATTACATTTAGGCATATCATAGGTGTGCCGAATATGAAATGCACATTACTTGAAGATACAGCCACTCTACGCAGTCAGTGTGCCATTTAAAGATAAACATAATGTGCTCTGATGGGACTGCATGCTGAGGAAACTCGATGACACAATGGATCTACCAATAAAACAGCATGAAGCCTCGCTGCGAGCGCATTCAAACCCTGTGAAAATGACAACAGAAAAAGTCTCGATGAGCAGAGGGTTTTCATCTAACGTCTTAACTCTTTCTGTTCCCTCCTTTGCATCTTTGGCCTCCTCCATCTTTCCTTCTCCCAGGAGTATCCGGTGTCTGAGAAATATCATCCACTGGAACCTGATTACAGCATTTATCCTGCGAAATGCCACCTGGTTCGTGGTTCAGCTCACCATGAATCCAGAGGTGCATGAGAGCAATGTGGTGAGTAAACAAACATTCTCTGCTTCTCTTGTTTCTTTGCCTTTCAAAACACACAACAGCGCACGCACAAACTGTTGTTCAATCTCACAATGCACACACAACCTCTCTTTTATTCCATCCATTCTTCATTCGCACTAATTCTCTCTTATTTCGCCCCCCGTCAGTGTTATTATGTTGGCACACATGCAGGGAAACACAAGTTTATTAATTGCATTCAAAAGCTGTCCCCAGCACCTGCGGTCTCTGTTTCTGCACTCTTAACGGATGTGGAAATCTAACTACTTTGAGATTGTATGCCACTGTTGGCACTGGATGTGTGTGTTTGGGAGGGAATACAAACAGCTTACCGTCCACTGTTATGCAGAGAATTAATTACCCTCCGCATTTCTGTGCTTCCTTAATCAACTCATCTGAGCAAAGCAATTAATGCATCTACCGCCACATCAATATCAGTTCCAGAGGGCTCTTCCATCGTACATTCATCAGGCTGCATCTACTCTAATATAAAGACATTGCTTTGTGTTTTGGTCTCGTGTTCACACTCGAGGCACCTCTGTAAATATATCAATCTGAAATGCTGCAGTGTAATTTGGACACTGATAACTTTGATTTGTACTTGAAAAGTGTTCTCTCGTTATTAATATCACTTAATAAGTAACATATCTCACGCTTATTAGTTCATTCATTCATGGTTTTTCCATTTTTATGAATTGATTTTGTGTATTATCTTGCCACAATTGTACTATTCTTGAATAATAATCTTCCCATATTGTTACCCCTAGTTCGTTAATAAGAAAATAAAGAAAAAGAACTTTCATCTAAATAACCTTTATTAATTGCACAACAAAGGGACATCAACTACAAAAAACATTTTGGTAGCAGGTGAGCAGAATAATCACAATTGGTTCTTATATCAGGTGGAACCGTGCAATACTTTCATGCTAATTTGGGGCATACCCCACTCTTAGATAATGTGCAAATATGAATTACTTCACAGTCTTTATATAGTATCTCAAAACAGTGACATTTACCAACTCGTGAAACAGATTCTGAAATAGTAGGCTGTAAAAAAAGGTGAAAAAAAAGTCCTGATTTTAATATAAACCCTCTGTGTTCTGTGTAGTTTAGCAGCAGTTTCTTTTTCCTTTCATATGTCAAAGCTCATGAAGCAAATTATAGTTCTTTCCTTGAAAAAAAATAAGGAATGTGGAAAAAAGAGAAGAACTAACAATGGACCTATCAGAATTCTGTATCTACTTGAATGGCCATATAGTGGTCATTCTGACTATTCACCCAAGACATCATATTGTCATGTCATATTTACATTAAAAGATTCTATTGCGGTTAGCCTTGAATGTCTGCCATCATATTTTATGAATTCATTATCCTAAAAATACTATAATTACTATAATTTAATTTTGTGTATGAGTTACAAGACAAAGTTTTTGTTAGCAGAAAGTTGCCAGGCAACAGAGAAGTAGTGGACGCTGAAATGCATGCATTGTCCTTTAGGGCCATTCAAGATAGACTCTTTTGTGTTTTTTATTTTTAATACAAAAGTTATTTTAGAATAAAATAATCACATTGATGAAAAAGTCAGGGTGCTATAGATTCATATAGTTTTAATTTCCGAAATGAATCCTCATTGCACTCAACACGTTTACAATGATAATAAAGCTTGTTATAAGGTTTTTCACACGATTTATTTTTTCATTTACAAGTAGCAGGGTATTTACAGCTACTGAATATTTCTATATTTCCACTCGCATCCCATCCCTTTGTGCCCCCTAGCAGCATTGTCGCAAACTGCTAATAAACATAGAAGTAGGAAGTTTCCGGAACTATGTCATATTATTAATATCGTTCAAGATTTGTATAAATTATTTTAAGGATTCTAAAGCTTTTAACATCAATTCAAGATTTTTTTTTTTATCAAACTTTGATGCATCACTTGCTTTTGTTCATATCTCAGACAGTTTTACCTATTAAAGTTTATTAAAATATTAATGACAACAGAACATGGGTTGGTCTACAAATATATGTTTTTTATTATGAAAAAAATAAAAGCAAAAAAGTACACTCACTAACAAATACTGACTTTTTTTTTTTTTAGCAATTCACACATTACTGTCTGGCTAGTTTGAGTTCTCTACTTATTTTGAAAAGGCAATAATGGTCTAACATTCCTGACCATTATCACCAATAAAGCCCAGAAAAACAGGGCATTCCTATTATGTAAACTTGTAGGTTAATTATTCTTTTTCAGTTATCAAAGAAATAATTTGTTCCTCATAGTTTTGTAACTTTTAAATTGTTTTATTCAAAATGAATGGTGGAAAAAAAACATATTTCTGGAATTGTTTTTTAAAACCAACAGGGTCTCCACTTTTGCCATGGCCTTTTTTGGTTTTAACAAACTTATCGCACAGATTTTTCCTAACTTTTACAAAAACTTTTCTTCCTTTTCCATGTCTGTTGCAATTTCTAGCCAAGAATTATTGGTCTTGTGGTTATTCCCATGATTATGCATAGACAAATCATATAGATGTCTGGACAGGCGTATTTTTTATAGGCAAAATCTCTTTAAAATGATTCATATTCAACTTAAATGAATCGCAGCACCTCACAAACTGTTCGTTCAAGTCTTAAGAAATTTTATGCACTCCGCCAGCTGAAATTATGTCGCACACACCCAAAGCAAACCCCCGCAAACACAGCAGTGACGTCACATTTGCCTCATACACTCAAGCAAACTAGAGAATTAGTCCAATGGCGGGTCACATGTGGTGGTAGTGGTCATTTTTAACTGTCACTCACAGTTTATGGATTGTATTTTGATTAAATTACAAAATTTGAAAAGGACTGCCTCTGTACTGTTAAAGCGTCAGGTGCAAACTAGAGTGTGTCTTTCCTTTCTACTTTTGAACTTTGGTCATAATTCATCCTAATGAGATTAAACATGTACTTGGTCAGCTTTTATTATGTATTACACATGTGAAGTTAGATGATTTTAACATTTAGACATTCTGGAAAATTCCTTAAACGTCTGGCGCAGAGAGTGTTTTGAATTTAATATACATCCAGATTAATTTATTCATAGGCTGAAATTCAGCTTCATCTTTATTATGCATGTGTTTTTCAGATGGTATCGAAGTTCAATTGCATCATGTCCTTGATACACATCGTTGGCTGTTGACAAAGTATAATTTGTGCATATTTATCTGTTTTTTAATGCAAAGACCGGTTTAATTGGCTCTTCATGCTAAGATCTGCATGTTAGTTCTACCTCTGAACTCCCCTGGAGAGAAACCTAAAAAAAGATGCAAAAAGTTGCATGGAATTTTAAAGCGGAAGCGGCTATTACATATTCCTCCAGGTCTGAATGAAGACAGCAGTGGCCCAATTCTCTCGAAAGCTCTTTGAATGATAAGAAATGATTTGTGTACAGATTGACCTTTCCGGGTGAAATAGAACAAGACTTCTTGGACTAAATAGAGAGCTGGAGGCTGTTTAACTGTGAAGGAAATTGTGTAAACACAAGATGCCAGAGAGTCTCTTGTCTTCAATAGTTTCAGTTACGCTTCCAGCTACCCAGTTGAGAAGGTTTACTCAAAGACCATCTTGGCTCATTGATCTGCTTTGCTTAACAAGGTTGAGCTGTGCTGTATGTACAAGTGACATCCGTTTAGAAAAGGCTCATGGCAGAGCTAACAGTCTTTCAGCCGGTTTAATAGTGCAGAATGACAGGTTTATTGTCAAAAGTGTCACTTTGTGAAGAATTTATGCATCGGCAGTTAATGAAAGATGTTGTTCAGTGAGTAACTGCAAAATTAGCAATAAAGATCCTACAGAAGCTTATAATCTGTACACGAGTCCTAAATTCCTATCGCACCAGGGGGCCTATTATGAAGCGGGGCTGTAAAATCTTCTGAAGTACTTTTGAGAGCCTAAGGACTTTATGAAGGAAGCTTTTCGTTTTTTCCCCCCTTGCCATTTCACATGTTGAAAGAAAATCATTACCACTGAACACATGTAATGGTGTGTGAACTATTAGCTGATTAAAGTCTGGAAAATAAAAAGTATGCCTTGAACAAAATCATAAATAATCTATGAACAGCCTTGTAGTTCACAGTATGCCTCATTTGATCACTTGTTTTTTTTTTATTTTTATTTTTTTATTTAACACAAATTTTAAAAAATAATAATAATAAGTGTCCATAATGAGAAAATAGCAAGAGTTCTACTTTCCAAATTATATTACTGCACTGTAACAACAAAAATATGTTTTATAAAATTATATTTTATTTACAAAATTGTTATACAAACTGCATTTGTTTATAACATTTCATATACACTGCTCAGCATATATAAATGCTCAAATCTATCTGACAAATCTCTCTTTTAAATTCATATTTATAATAGGAAGCTATACAATATTATATTTGTGCATATACATTAGTTTAGTCAAAACTGAAGCTAAATCTGGAGCTTATCTAACAAAATAACTAAAAAAAATTTTGGTATAGAAAAATATTAAATACAAAATTTCAAAAACAGCATAAATCTAGAGAAACAAAAAAAGATAAACAATTTAGTTGAAATGTTGTTGTTTGTCTTTTTTTTTTTTTTTTGCAATATTTTGCATGAATTTAAATGTATTATCTTTCAATTTCTAAAGATGCAGTCTATTTTATTACTTAATCTGATTTTCTGAATTGATGTCCTTATAATTCATTAAATGATTTTCATTTCGATATAAATTTTTTCTTCTGGTAAAGGTTGATGAAAAATAGATATACAGTGCATCCAGAAAGTATTAATAGCGCCTAACGTTTTCCACATTTTTTTATGTTACAGCCTTATTCCAAATTAGATCAAATAAATGTATTTCCTCAAAATTTGACACACAACACCCGATAATGACAATATGAAAAAGTTTTTTTCAGTTAAAACATACAGTTAAAAACTTAGGTCCCACTTTATACCTGTCAATTTTACCTGTAAACATATATAAAAATTAGATGTGTAAGTAGTGTGTAACTGCAGTGTTTGTACACACCGGTACACAGTATTTACTTGTGTAATATTGGTGTAACTACATGCATGTAAAAACCAACTGAATAGTATGTGTAAGTTCAAATGTGTATCAGGACATTAATAACACAATCTTTGGTAAACTACCTTTTTAATGTGACTTACTGATGTGATTCTACAATTTACCTTAAAACAACATTTAAACATAAGCCATTTGTATATTTATATCTACATTTATACTTTTTTGGCAGAAGTTTGCTGTTGTTAAACAGGTTCACCAAGGTTTAGGTTTTATATATTACACGGTAATTTGTGACCATTTTACACTCCTGAGGATTTAATTTACAGTGTAATTACACTGGTAATGCGGTAGTTTTGCCGTTCTTATTCTAATACAATGTTCTTAAGTACATTGTCTGCACACATGAGAAAGTACGTGAAAATGGGAAAACACCTGCAAGTACATATTGTTGTTGCACAATGCACTTACATAATTCTTGTTACAGATGTGTACTTTCTTGGTGTTGTTACTAGTGTCCTGTTACACATTTGAACTTGCACCAACTATTCAGTTTGTTGTTACATGTGTGTAGTTACAGTAATATTACACAAGTACATACTAGTGTGTACATACACTGTAGTTACACACTACTTAAATATCTAGTTACCATATATGTTTGCAGGTATAAGCAACACTTAATATAAAGTGGTACCCTGATTTATTCATGTTTTTTAAAAGCAGAACATTGCAGAAATTACCTCTTTGACAGAGAAATCGTAGGTCTGACTGTTTATAATCTTTTGGTTGCACTTGAGTTCCTTCTTGAGTCATAACTCACGGCTGTAATCTTCAATCTTGAGCCCGGACTGGCAGATTTTCTATCTTCTCTTGAGACAACAACTTGACAGAGCCCAGTGATGAAATATGGCCAAAACAAAGGAGCGGCGTCTGGGATTAAACAGGATTAAACAGAGCCTTGACTCCAACAGAAACCCCTCTGATGTGCCAGCTTGTCTCTTCCAAATGTCAGGAGCATCTCTGCTTTCTCATCCAGCTGCTTTACTGTCCTTCTCTCTGTTAAATGTCTCTGTCATCAACGTTTTTGACTTTCTTTTCCGCTGCTTCTTACCTTTTTTGGTAGCACTTTAATTAAGGGAGTGCATATTTAGTAATAATAACAAATATGTTTAAGTACTGCTTGCTTATTGGTTAAATGTGAGGCATTTCTTCAACATTGGCTCATTCTGAAAACAAAGCCCTATATACATTTCTGAAAATCGCGAATTATGTAGTCAAAAGAATGTATGGCTGCATTTCGTGTTTAAAATGAATGCTACAGGGTGGTAGGATGCCATTCCTTTTCGTGCTAACCAGCTGACCGCTTGCGCCAATATGTACAGCTTCCCACTATTACCAGTTTGTGCAGTAACCTCGCCATGATGATGGGGTTTGAGTCAGGTGAAGAATGGTTCCAGAAAGTACATAAGACAAAAACAAAAGCCAAAAAAATAAATAAATAAACAAGTAAACAACAGGGTGAGAATGTGGGAAAATCTGAAAACACGGTAAAATCAGATAAGGGATTTTCTTTTTCTGCATTGCTTTTTAAAACTGTTGGTTGGGTTTAGGAAAGTGAGTGGGAGGAGTCAATCAGTTCTTTTGAAAACACTATTGGTTGGGCTTAGGGAAGGAGGAGGGTGATCGGTCAGTCATTCAGTAAGCCAGTTAGTCAGTCGACAGTGGCATCTGGTGGATTAATGCGATAACAGCAGGCGCGATTTGAGATCTCAAAAAGCATACACATCAGCCTCTGGTCGATTTACATCTCTCCAGAAATGTATATAGGGAAACGTTTTCAGAATAAGCCTGGGTTGCATTTCTTGTATGTTTAGGAATGGGCTGGAGGTAAGAAATCTAGAAAATGGTCATGTAATGTGCTTTTAAGTACTAATATACAGACAATATACTACTTATAATTTAAATTTATGGCATTTGCTGTAACACTCTCACATTTGGGGGTATGGGATTCTTTCTAATGGCTTTAAAGTAATTGATTTCTGCTCACTAAAAATAAAAAATAATGCATAAATGAATAGTTCAGATGCAAAAACCTCTAATAGCCATCTGAAATTTCCTTCAAAAACAATAATTTTACTCAACTTTCTAGGTTTATTTCGAAAATGTTCACTTTCCAGACAATTAAAATAACCTATTCTTTGACATAAAAGTTAAATTACTGAACCTAGCCACAAGAGCCTGAGAAAAATGTTCAATTTAGAAGAATAGATTAGACATTTTTGGATCTAAACTCTTAAAATAGGTCTAATAATGTTGTAAAACTAAGTAAATGTAAAATAACACAAATTACACTCCAGACTTCAGTGGCAGATGATCCTTCAGAACTTCTTAAAATGTAATGGATACTGCACAAGTAGTTTTCTAATTGTTTTAATGCTAAAACATGATATTGCTTTAGTATTGTACACTGTCACGCTATCAATTATATTCATATGAACTAATACATACAACTACAATATTTACTACAAATAAGATACAAATTGAATCCATAAAATGTTGAGATCAACTTATACCTTCAAGATTTTGTATGAAATCATGTTATTTGAGCTAAAAACGAACCATCTGCACTATTTTAAATATTGCATAAATGTTATATGTAAGATGCATGGCACAGGCCAGTTTGAAACACAGGAGGTCATGTAGTCAACTTCTCTGTTTGCATTTTGTCTTGTGTTAACTCAAGAATGCCTAAAAAAGACGCCACAAAACTGCTCTTGCCTTAAAATGTAGCAATTAAATCTAAATCAATCTGTCAAATCTAAAAACATTCAAATATATAAGTTAATTTGGCATTGACCAAAACTGTAATACATCCTACAGCAAGAGCAAGTACTGTGCTCCTCATATTCCTGTCATGTGAAGCCACAACTCAATGGCTTTCATCATGTTTTCATCTAAATCTGTTCCAACCTGGGGCCTCGTTTCAGATCTCCATCCCATTCACCCATCTGCACCATCCCTTCCCTCAAACTAGAAAGATTTTATCCCCTGCTTGGTGTGTTTGAACTTGCTTCAGTCATAAAGAGTAGCTCTTCCTCACACACACACGTGCACACACCAATAAGCTTTCATTTCCTTAAGCTATTAAAATAAAAGCTTTTAAAACAGAGACGTCTAAGCAGAAGTGGCATGGCGATTTCCGCAGGCACAGTTAAGGAGAGTTTCTAAAACATCTAACTGGATTTCTCTCTCTCTCTCTCAGATCTGGTGCAGGCTGGTCACAGCGGCGTATAATTATTTCCATGTGACCAATTTCTTCTGGATGTTTGGAGAAGGCTGTTATCTGCACACTGCCATAGTATTGACATACTCTACAGACAAACTGAGGAAATGGATGTTCATATGTATAGGCTGGTGTAAGTATTCCAACATGTTCTGTTATTTGATCCAGATATACATTACTGGTCAAACGTTAGTTCAAACGGGATCAGTGAGAATTAAAAAATATATATTTAAAAAAAGAAGTCTCTATTCTGCTTACCAAGGCTGCATTTATTTGCTATTTAAAATATGTTTTCCTATTGAATGTAGTTTAATTTATTAAAAGAACGTTTAGTATGTACATTTCATTTATTCCTGTGATTTAATGCTGCATTTCAGCATTGTTTTTGCAGTTTTCAGTGTCAGATATGTTTGTATAAACTGTGACAGTAATAAAATGCCATTTTAAAAAGGCTTTTATTTAACAAGAATACAATAATTTGCTCAAGACTGAAAGCAAATGCATACAAGAATTAGTCAGAATTAGTAGCCATTCTCAATTATTAGCCCCCTGTATATAGTTGAAACACATTTCCAAACATAATAGTTTAAATAACTAATTTCTAAAAACTTTTGACTAGATACTTTTGAGATACTAGTATTCAGCTTAAAGTGCAATTTAGGGCTTAACTAGGTTAAATAGGCAAGTTAAGGTAATTAGACAAATCATTGAGTAACAATGGTTTGTTCTTTTTATAAGCGAAAAATGTATATATTGCTTAAAATTGTTTAAAAAAAATAGAAACTCCTTTTATTTTAGCTGAAATAAAACAAATAAAACCTTCTCCTTAAGAAAAAAAAAATATATATATAAAAAACTATAAAATTCCTTAAAAATATTTGAAAAAGAAAAAAAAATTAAAGAAAGGCTAATAATTTTGACTTCAACTGTATATAATACAATAATAATTTTGCCGAACAGATCCACAACGTTTAACGCTCATAAATGATCTTAAAAGTCATCATGCTGCACGTATTAGGTTTGCTGAAGGTGCAGCTGTAGTGCAGTGAGGGTTTTGTGTCTTTAATAAAGTATGACAGTTTGCGCCACTGAACAGTAAGAATGAGTCATAAATCCATATGACACAGTTGCTTAAATGTGATGTTGCATCTTCAGTTTTGGGCTCAGGGTTGCTTTGCACTCACACTACAAGTCTACCACGCCAAAGTCCAACCAAACCACGCTCTGGCACAGCTCTCTTGTTTTCTAAAATCTACTTAAAATGTTATCCGAACTTTTACATAAAGAAAAAATCTGAATTTAGAAGTTTAGAAGTCTATTTTCTGTCTTGTTTTGACCAGATTGTTGACTTATGGAATGGTACGGTTTGGTTCGGTGTGCGTTTATGGCTGTTTCCTCTGTCAAAGGGTACCTAGCACAAAAAAAGGGTACTGAAAAGTGGAGCAAGACGTGCAGCTAAGCACTATTTGGCTTACAGAGATACGTCACTTGCAGAACCAAGATAATGAAAACAAAGGATCTGCCATTTTTAAAAACACATTGACATTACACCGAAATAATATATACATACAATAACAAGCTATGGTCGACCTGAGCTTAAACAAACCTTGTCATCATCTTGATGATCAGCCACAAAGCTAAGAAGAATAAAATCTACCATGTTCTGTTTTTGTTTTGCGAGGCCATCTAAAAGTGCAAGCGGTTTCACATTACCCCCTTTCAAAGGGGGTACCCTTTTGGCAGGAGAAACGCAAGCCTGATAAAGGAAACCCGTACTGTACCATACTGTACCTCTCAATGGAAAAGGGCCATTAGATGTAATCGCACACATGTGATTGGCTAAATGTTTTGCCTATTAACAGGGCTAAACAGACAGTGAAGTAGAATAGATGTTCTGTGAAGGCGTAGCTTATACACTCTATTACATCATAGAGTAGAATGCTGTAAAATCAGTTTTTTCTGCCTTTTAATATAAGATGATTTTATAGTGAAGACAAAGTTTTGATTTCTTAGAAGATGTTTATATAGTACTGTGACCTCTTATAGATCAAAAGATCAAGGGAAATAAATTTTTTCAGTTAATGACCCTTATGATTCTTACAAAATAAATGAATCAATCAGTCAATCAAAGCAAATCAAATGCAAAATCAAAAGGTAAAGGCAGCTTTATTTTGTCGTAATACTGTATTTTTTCATTAATCTAAACTTTTGTTTTTGTCATAATGTATATAAGGTTGTATTTATGACATCAGCAGAAGAGGAAATTATTTTCAATGCTATTAATTAATGAGACCAAAATTTGGCCATAGTAAAATGCTTATGTGTGCATTAAATGATCTTAGAACAAAAAAAGGTCAATTCTGATTTCATGTTGCCTTTTAAAGTGCACCAGTGATTAAATTACTTTCAGTTAATAACTTGAAAAAGAGATGGCGTTTCAGTACTTGATAATTACACTAATGAGAACTGCAATTTGATCAGGTTCTCCTCCGAACCATGGGCGAATTATTATGCGAATAAACAAGCCTTGGATTTTCCTCATTAAAAATACATTGCAAATGAGTCATTGCTGAGGATTTATCACACAGTTCCTTAATAGTATCAATTATACTGTTTGTACAATGTCTTTGATTTTTAAAGTAATGAGAGTGGGTGGAATATCTGCTCTGCTTTTTTTTCCGCAGGTATTCCTTTCCCTATTATCGTCGCATGGGCCATTGGCAAGCTGTACTATGACAATGAAAAGTGAGTTACTCTCATGCTGAGCCATTTTCCCTTCATCCTCTTGCTTTTTTATCTTGCATAATTCCAGCATTTTGCTCCATAGACGCACAAACTCCCTGACCTCATTTACAATAAAGGCAATTAAAGGTTAGATTAACTCCAATTTTCTCCGTCATCTACCCTCGCTCTGGTCATTAAACAATCGATCTACGCTAAAGCCGGAGAAACGCTCTGTGCTCTGAGTGATGCTAATTAACACCTGCTACTCACTGAATTAATGAGTGACACTGATGTAAACATCCTAGAATTCAATAGTCTAGACAGATATATATAAACTGGAGGATCTCCTCTCTTTCAGAAAAAAAATAACATCTGTTCACATTTTAAAAGCAGGAATTTAAAGCAGTTATTCTTCTAAAGTTTACATTAGCTGTTTTATGATGGACGGATGGATGGATGGATGGATGGATGGATGGATGGATGGATGGATGGATGGATGGATGGATGGATGGATGGATGGATGGACGGACGGATGGATGGATGGATGGGTGGGTAGGTGGGTGGGTGGGTGGGTATACGGACGGACGGACGGACGGACAACGGACAGACAGATGGAAAGAAAGAAAGAGAATGAAAGAGATAGATAGATAGATAGATAGATAGATAGATAGATAGATAGATAGATAGATAGATAGATAGATAGATAGATAGATAGATAGATAGATAGATAGATAGATAGATAGATAGATAGATGGATAGACAGATAGATGAACGGACGGACAAACAGTCGACGGACGGACGGACAGATGGATGGATGGATGGATGGATGGATGGATGGATGGATAGGCAGATGGACAGACAGACAGACAGATGTGGAAAAGGCAGACATTAATTAATATCAGACAAACATTTTGTTCTCTTTTCTGCATTCAAGGAAACATTGCTGATTGCTAGCTTTACTCTTTTGTGTGAATTGCTCTTAATTGGAGGTTCTGGAGTGCTAGCAAAATAAAACAGATTAATTTCCTTCAGAAGCATAATTAAAGATTCTTTGTTAACATCTCTTTATTTTACTTTCACACTTACTTCTGCTGTAAACTGCAGAGCAGCACATCGCGACTGCCACATTGTTACCTCAAAACAGATCACGGCTCTGCACAGAAAGGAAAACAATGCTAAATGGTAAAAATGAAACACGGCTAACTGGATTACTATAATCAAATTATGTTGTTAATGTCAAACGCTGTCTATCAAGTCTAACTCTGTGATGTTTTGTTTTCAAAATTCTTTTACTTGGACCATTTGGTCACCTGATAAAGGTTAGCCAGATTAGCCTAGTCCTGATTAGCCTTATAGCAAATGACATATGAAGATAGACAGGTCACACGAAACATGGAAAAGGCTACACGAGGTCAAAGAAAAATGACAATATTAGATAAACTATTAAAGAACTGATTCTGACAGCGTGGAAGACTTCACACATCTTAAAACATTTGAGACTTGTTTTACCTGGTTGAATCGGTGTGTTTCTTTGCTTGAGTTTCACAACTGACAGCACTTTCTCATTCAGACATATTCCCAAAAGCCACATGTCTCCCTTCGTGCAAAACTAACACACTCAGCCGAGACAGTCTTCATTATGCTGTGTACCCAACTGAAACTTTAAGATTAACAAATCTGGTGCACATCTACCCAAGGGACACACTTTCCTTCACTTTTTTTTTGTTTTGTTTCTTTTGTTTTATACATGTAAAAGCTTCTTTTGGATATATATTTTTGAGAAATTTCTGGATTCACTTTACTAGACTTGTTTGTTTAATCATTGTGCTATAAATATCCACCTCAGAATCCCTTTATATTGTTACACGGGTAAACAGTCGAGTTGTATCTGGAGAAATGGGGTCAACATATTATGTATTCTGCACATTAATTTTCACTGGTGAAGCAAGAGATCCTTGTCTTTCTGTGCAGGTGCTGGTTTGGGAAGCGAGCCGGCATTTACACTGATTATATTTATCAGGGTCCCATGATCCTGGTCCTACTGGTGAGTCAACAGAATTTAGATTCATATTCAATTACACAAATGTTTCTTGAGATCTGGTGTGTGCAGGCCATTTAGCTTCCTCTATTAAAAGAGATCTGTTTTTTTTTTTTTTTTTATAGTTACGTGTGTAGTTATGGCATTACAGTGTGTGTCTTTTCTGTTTTCTCTCCATTTTAGATTAACTTCATTTTTCTTTTCAACATTGTGAGGATCCTGATGACTAAACTGAGGGCCTCCACCACGTCAGAGACCATTCAGTACAGGTGAGACCACTGAGTCTTCAGCACAGACAGAGCCTTTCATTCATTTATTTAGTTCTGTTCTTTGTTATTGCAGCAGAAATATGTACTTTGGTTTTCTTTTATGAAATATTCATTTTATTTGACTAGGCAGCGACCAAACAGAATATAGTACTTAAGCTACAGTTCAAAAGTTTGAGGTTGTTTTTTTGGATTTGCATCTAAATTATTAATGGAAAATCTAAAGAACTGATAATAACTCTGAAAAGACTTTGGTATGTGGCTTATTCAATTTTAAAATAAGGTTTATCATGCATGTGAGTGTATATAAATGTGATCTGAACACGCTACACTGCAAAAAAATGCAACTTTTCTTTTGTTTTAATCCAAGAATTATATCTAACGTCAGTGTTGGGTAAGTTACTTTAAAAAAGTAATAGATTACAAATTACTGACTACTACTGGAAAGTTGTAATCTGATTACATAACTATTTTCTTCATGTAAAAAGTAATCAAATTACTAATTACTTTAAAGTTACTTTTAAAACATATAAAATGTACCTACAAAAATATAAAACAAACCTCAGCTCTTTTAGTGATTTAATATTCACTGAAAACATGACAATGGGTTGATCACGGCAGCTTGACATATTAAAAAGACTTAAAGAGTTCGCCCAAAACTTAAAATTCTCTCATCATTCAATTGTTCCAATCCTGTTTGTCTTTTTTAACACAAAAGAAGAAAACTGCATATCTGTTTTTTTAGCATGTCAAAGTCAAATTTATGCTTATAAATAATATTTATCCACAACAAAATTGTGGCTAGTGAAAATACAGATTGGCTAGTAACTTTGGAAAACTACTAGCCACTATGGCTGGTGATCAAAAAATTTAATGTCAAGCCCGTATCTCTCAGACGTTGGATTTTAGTTGCCATATGTAAATGTCATTATTTGTATTTAATATGCCGTTGATTTTAAAATGTTGGCTCAACGTTGGATTTTGGTCACTTTCCAACACAAACTAAAATCAACCAAATGTTAACGCCATTAAGGTTGTTATTGGATGTCAAAATAATGTTGTCTTTAGACGCTGACTAGAAATTGAATTTTTGTCACCTGACATCACAACCTAAATCTAACCTAATATTAACATCTTATGAAATTGTGTGCCTACGGAGAATAAACAGAAAAGGATTAAGCTCTGAAAGTAGACAAAGGAATGGACAATCAGATTTACTGCAGTGTTCATAGTGTTTAGTGTCAACTATGGGTCCTACAAATGACTTATTGCCTTTGCATATGAAATTGTGGTGTTTTAACGACCAAAATATTATACACTTCACCTAATAAAAGATTTCAGGAAAAAGACTGTAAAACTGGCAGGGAATGAGCATCAAAAAATATGTTTTGTGTATGGTCTGAGTTCTGGAACTTTCTAATTAGTGTGCCGTGTCAAAGCTAAGGTGTGAAAAAGGCCGGTAGAGACTGATGAATGATTGTGTGCTTGATTGATGTATTGAGGATGAGTGTTAGAGGAAGGGAGAGAGTGTTTGTTTGCGTGTGTCTGTGTGTGCGTGATGCTCATATTCCCTCCAGCTATGACTAATGTCTTTGACAGTCACAGTCAGTGGCCCATGGAAAATGCAATACATACTGCTCAAACTGTATTCATCTCAGTGGTGTTACTCTGTGTACAATCATTCAGACTCAAAAGGGGCAAAGACATTGTGCTGAATCTGTGTCCAATTTAATCTCATTTGGCAATCAAAGGTTTATATACAGTTGAAGTCAGAATTATTAACCCCCAAAATATAAGTCCTCCTGTTTATATTTTCCCCAATTTCTGGTAACAAAGCGAAGATCTTTTTAACACATTTCTAAACATAGTTTTAATAACTCATTTCTAATAACTTATTTTATCTTTGCCATGATGACAGTACAAAATATTTGACTAGATATTTTTCAAGACACTTCTATACAGCTTAAATTACATTTAAAGGCTTAACTAGGTTAATTAGGTTAGCTAGGCAGGTTAGGGTAATTAGTCAAGTTATTGTATAATGATGGTTCATTCTTTAGACTATTGAAAAATTATTAATGTGTCCTTATGATAAAATAAATTTAAAAAATAAAGCCAATAAGACTTTCCCCGGAAGAAAAAATCTTATCAGACATAATGCAAAAATTTCCTTGCTCTATTATACATCACTTGGGAAATATAAAAAATAAAATAAAAAAATTTAGACGAGGGCTAATAATTCTGAATTCTGAATTGTTTATGCCAGAAATCATTAGAAAGTTGGGTAAAGATCACGTTCCATGAGGACATTTTGTAAATGTACTATTGTAAATATATATTCCAAACAGATTTTATTTTTTAGTAATGTGGATTGCTAAGGACTACATTTTAAAGATTTAAAGGCGATGTTGTCAATATTTAGTTTGCTTGTTTTTGTGATTCCTCGGATTTCAGATTTTAAAATAGTAATATCTTAGCCAAATATTGTCCTATCAAAGTATACATTCCGCTTATTTATTCAAATTTATAAATCTCTGTTTAAAAAATGCACTTATATCTGGTGTATGGAGCCAGAGTTGTGGATTTATGAATTCTATGAATGCAAATGTATTATTTTTGAGACTGATCTGGCTCCATACTGGTTTTGTGGTTTAGGGTCACATATTTCAATTACTGAGACAAACTCAAGTTTATTTTGCATTTTTATTTTGCTAATAATTATGGGATAGTCCTTTTATTATGTTATAATGACATGCTTTATTTCTTTTATGGCTTTAAAAACCTGGAAACTTGTTCAGAAAAAATCTTAACAATAAGGTACAAACATAAAAACATGCATACATTTATATACAAATACACTGCAACAAACAAATACATTGGATCAAATATATTATGTATAAACATAAAAATACAACTATGGGGCCAGAACTGACCATAGAAATATTCCCAATAAATAATAACATTAGAAGCTAAAACCATTTCTGAATTCTAGTGTCAACAAACAGATCTTCACAAATAGTAGTATTGTTTATTTTAATCATATACATTTTAAAAAAAAATTTTTTTTATTTATTTGTTAAAATTTTGTATTGTATTTATTCTAGTGTATTTTCTGGCCACCTGTATGTAATTTGATTTACATTTTACATAATACGATTGATACAGTATGTATTTGTATATTCTAGAGCATTTGTATGTAAATGTATATGTGTGTTTATATGTTTGCATCTTGTTGAGGCCATGGATATTGTATTTTCCCCTTGTACAGTGACGTTGAACTTGGAAAAGGCATTCTATAAATAAATCTTTTTATTATTTTTATTTCTCTGAAATCTCACAGGAAAGCAGTAAAAGCCACACTGGTTCTGCTGCCTCTGCTGGGCATCACATACATGCTGTTCTTCGTCAACCCTGGCGAGGATGAGATCTCACAGATTGTCTTCATTTACTTCAACTCTTTCCTAGAGTCCTTTCAGGTGAGCAAACACAAATTTTGGTCCTGTGCTGACATATTGTTTTATTGCTAGTCAGAATCTGATATTTACAACTCAAAAGTTTAATTACTAAGAATGAATAGATTTTTATATTTTTATTTCAAAATCTGAAGATGTGATCACACTGCAATTTTCGTCCCATAGACTTCCATACATATGCTTGGAAATTCAGACTAGAAAAACTAGCTTGTGTGACAAGTTTTGCATGTTGTGGGAATTCTGATATGGTAGTTCACATCACGTGATTGTGGGAGCCCAATATGGAGCAATAGATTGCTTTACCGATGTCTAATTATTTTTTTTTATCCCACCCTTTACTCTTCATCATGTGGTTTTAAACCTTCATAAGTTTCTTTCTTCTATTAAACACAAAGAACATTGATTTTTACAGTTAGGTTTTCCCTACTGAAGAACTGCAGAAATAGACCCAAAGAGGTTTAAAACCATGTGAGGGAGAGTAAATGATTTGGTAATCTTCATTTTTGACTGACTAAATTTAAATCCACAGTATGGACTTGTTTCTGTCATTTTGTTAATGTGTTTCTGCTTGGGTTAATTTTTCAAAAAGCTAGCTCTGACCAATAATTTATGTTTAAAATCATCTATCATTTAATCATAAATCAAGGAAAACAGGTTAACACATGTACGTGATCAATGCATTGTCAGCTTGTGAAGCGTAATTGGGTTAAGAACATGCATATAAACACACATTTGTGACTGAATCTAAATATAGCTCTGTGCTATGTAGGTGCATTCAGCACAGGTGTTTTGATTTTGTCTAAAAACAACATACTGTACACTAAAATAGTCCAACTGTTTGGTATACTCACTAAACGTTTTGCTTTTGCAAAAACAAATCCTTTTAAACCTGTTGCACAACTCATTGTTTGTTTTTGAAGTTTAGTTTTCTAGAAAATCTCACGCATGTGTTCGTAAATCCTTGTATTCTTTCTCTGAGATCTGTTTCTCATAGCAATTTAGATCTGTGTCATCTGATGCACACAAGGTCAACTCGGTCTCCTGTTTGCAGCATTTGCTTATTGGCTTGACCCTAGGGGTCTTTCACGCATGTTGAAGCCATGTTTTCCACAGATGCATCTGGCTCCACATCTGTCCAGATCCTCATGGGGATGACAGTTCATCTGTAGGGATTTTAGCAAAACATGGAGTAAAAGTTTTTGGTTTATTCTCTTTAGAAAAAAAAAAAAGTTTATTAATAAAATCAAAAAACTTTTTTTTTAAATATCATTTGAAAGGTTTCTTTGAGCTTTTTGCCTGCAGGCAGCACTTTAAAAATGGAGGAAAAGTAATTCAAAACAGATTTTTGTTTTATTACATTTCATAATGACTAAAAGCATTGTGAATGAAAAAACTGCATCTTGATAAAATAAATTATAAAAAATTTGACAGATGTTTTTGGCAAATACCATTGTCCATGGCTTAAAGACAAAAAGGAGTTTCAAGCACCAAAACAATACAGTTTATGAAGAAAAAAAAATACTTACTAAAATGGAATTAAGTGTAACGGTAGATGATACCTAATGAGTCGTGTCATATTCAAAACAAGAGTCATTAGATGGCATATTAAAATACATTTTATATGTAAGGATCAAAGTTCAGTCACAAAATGAAAAACTTATGTATATGTCTATGTATAAGTACATGTGTATAATGTTTACTTTTCACTGAAACTTGTTAAATAGACTCTGTAAAATTAGAAAAAAAAAGATGTTTAACTTTAAGAACCATTGAAAATACGGTGTTCTAATGTTAAAGACGAAGAGCTGTACAGTGGGATTTGAAGCAGAGCCTTTAGTCTATTGTGAACCACTTTAAAAAGATAACTGATTCTGAAAAAGGCATATTTTAAATGCTACGAATTGTACAAGAATTACATGACAGCTCAATTAATAATTTTAATAATTTAAACTTAATAATTTTTTAAACACCATTTTAGTGACAAAATTATTAGCCACTTTAAGCAATTTATTTCTATAGTCTACAAAACAAATCATCATTACACAATAACTTGCCTAATTACCCTAACCTGCCTAGTTAACCTAATTAACCTAGTTAAGCCTTTTAATGTCACTAAGCTGTATAGAAGTGTATCTAGTCAAATATTATTTACTGTCATCATGGCAAAGATAAAATAAATCAGTTATTAGAAATGAGTTGTTAAAACTATTATGTTTAGAAATGTGCTGAAAAAACTTCTCTCCGTTACCAGAAATTTGGGGAAAAAATAAACAAGGAGCAAATGGTTCATAATAGCAATGGTTATTAATTCTGCATACATATTTAAAAATAACAGATTTTTTTTCTCTGTTTGTGTGTGTGCGTGCGTGTGTGTGCGTGTGTGTGTGTGCTATTCAACTGCATTATGGGGTATTATATTTTATTCTAACTTTGGGTATTAAAACATTTATAAAAATGGACTTTTATTTTATTTTTAATAGTTTGAAGTCATATCTGGGTTGGGGTTGTGAATTACAGTACAAAAACCTGGTAATAAAAAATCTGTACTTATTTTGTTATTTTACTTTTTTTTTTTTTTACTGTATAATATGTTATATTCTTTCAAATCACTAAAATGTCGATAAAAGTCACCACTTTAGAGTTGTATTTTGAACATCAAAAGTAGACAGAGCATAGATAAAGGTCCCTTATAATTAATAAAGGTCCCTTATAATAAACATAATTAATAACCGTGAATAAACAGAAAACACATAAATTACAGAAACTGTTCATTTTTACAGTGCATGTTTAGTAAAGCAGTATAGTGAACTCTGTCTCAGCTTGGCTTTAAAAAGTGTTTAAACGGAAGATTGAGTGTTATTTTAAAAAGTCTATTTTTGTAATTATTTTCTCAAATGTAAATGTCTCTCGTTTTCTTTACAGGGCTTTTTTGTGTCAGTGTTCTACTGCTTTTTGAACAGTGAGGTAAGCAACTGATTTCCCTATTCTGTTTTTTTTTTTTTTGTTTTTTTTGCACACATATGCCCTCTGCTGTAACCCTGCTGTAGCTTAACTAAAGTTGTGGTGTAGTTTGTGGTGTAGTGTTTGTGTAATTTGGGCAATTCAGATTCCTTCAGCCATGGCAGTCCATTGAAACCAGACCAAAAAAGGACCCTCCTAACACTGTTAACCAAAAATCACCCTTTTGACATTCAGTAACTAAAAATAAAAAAACAACTCATAAAATATACATCCCTACGAGGTCTAAATCTGGCTTGTATTACATGCCCTTTGAAAAGGACAGTAAACCTTTGGGAATTTCCAGCCTAAATGCTCCTCTTTAGCATCATGCCCAGATCACAAGCACCAGCAGTTTTTACACATCATGTTGTCCTCTTTAAAAAAAATAAGCTTACAGGTGCTGTAAAACAATCCAGCATCGGATCCGTCTGGTCTGTTTTGTTTGTCATTTTATCCAGTGAACAAGTTGAAGTTGAGCAGAAAAGTGTGAGGTTTGATCTGAGGTCACCCTGAATCACAGATGGATATCAGAATACACCAGCAAAGCAGAGAGTACAGTGTTGCTTAACGTCAAAACGATAACATTGATCTGTTCCCGGTACATATGAAAGGGACACCGCAATGTCAGGCGCGAGACCTCCAGATCACAAGGTGCTTTTGGCTCCAATGCGGCTACGCAAACATATTTCAAACCAAAAAGACTGTGGTGCAAAATTACAGTTACAATAGCAAACACTTGCCAGAAGTTACTGAAAGTCAAAGGACAACAGAGAAATGATCTGGCTTGGAAGTACTTTAAAGTGCTTTCGTTTGCTCACTTTCCATCAAAGTGCTGCATCAGAGTTTATTACACTTGCTTGTTTTGATATCCTTTTG
The DNA here is from genome assembly GCF_052040795.2 of Danio rerio. Classification (NCBI taxonomy): domain Eukaryota; kingdom Metazoa; phylum Chordata; class Actinopteri; order Cypriniformes; family Danionidae; genus Danio; species Danio rerio. Next base: position 21,310,191 of record NC_141023.1, read on the forward strand.
AAGTGGTTTACAGTTTGCGGACATGCGAGCAGCTGAGAGAGTCGTTTATGTGCCGTTTACACTAATGTGTTGTCATTTTTAAAAGGCATAGGATTACGGTTGCGGCCGGCATTCACACTATGCGGAATATTTGGCGAACATTTAAAACACTATAGAACCTCTTTTTATCTGTTTTGCCTGTACAAAGCATGATTTTAGGGAAGTGTAGATGAAAGGAAAGTGTGAAACGTCACACAACAGTGGCAGAATATGTAGTACACTACCTGACCAAAGTTCTGTCTACGATCCTAGTTGTAAGACAAACAAATAATATCTGGACTTTTAGCTGATCGTTTGGAAAAGTGGCAGAAGGTAGATTTTACCCATGATTCATATGTTAAACTGCATCCCAATCCTCACAAATACTTCTGAAAACTTATTGAAACCTGCATGGACCCAAGATTCTCACAGAAATCAGTCAAATTTGGTTGAGGAAAAATCATAGTTTGGGGTTACATTCGGTATGGGATTGAGCGAGAGATCAGCAGAGTGGATGGCAACATCAACAGCCTGAGGTATCAAGACATTTGTGCTGCCCATTACATTAAAAACCACAGGATAGCGCTCCTTCTCATACTTCAGCCTCCATATCAAAGTTCCTGAAAGCAAAGAAGGTCAATGTGCTCCAGTATTGGACTGCCCAGTCACCAAGCATGAACATTATTGAGCATGTCTGGGATAATATGAAGGAGGAGGCATTAAAGATGAATCTAAATAATCTTGATGAACTCTGGAAGTCCTATTGATTTCAATTGTCAAGCCCGTCTCACATGATCATTACCAAAGAAATAGACAGCAGTTTAGATACCTGCAAAATATGTGCATGTCCAGTGAGCATGAATGCTCATGTATCATGCATTACTGGCTGTATAGTGTGGACATAAATTGTTTTTCGGTTTTATTTTTTATTTATTTATTTATTTTTTTTACATCAGAATGGATGATAGGTGTTTCATTTCAAAATGCTAGTGTAAATGCCACTTTGGATGAATATGTAAATACATGCAGTTCTTTTTCAAAATAAACACACAACTGAAAGTCCAGTGGTGAGAAAACAAGGGTTAAAAAAGCATCTGGTCAAAGTGATATGAATGTTTTTGCACAAGCTTAAACATGAAGTGACTGGAGCTCTGAATTTCTATTTAACCCTCTGGGCCTTTGTTGTTAACATGACTATATTACTTGGATAACAGATTTTGTTCTGCATTTGCCATGTCAGTGAAAGTCCAAGACCAATTTCCTGGAAACAAGAACACAAAGTATATTCTATTCTATTCTATTCTATTCTATTCTATTCTATTCTATTCTATTCTATTCTATTCTATTAAAATACCATCCATCATATTAGATATTAAACCAAGGTCTTGACTCTCCATGGTCATTAAATAGCACTTCTGAAGAGTATACTCTTAAAAAAAAGAATTTATTGCCATTGAATGCTTCATGAAGAACTTTTCATACTAATGAAGTTTTTTTTTTGTAATGGCAGAAATATTATTTGCATTCATTCAATCATTCATTCATTCACGCAGTAACCACAGACCAACTGCAGTTCAATTGTCTACCAACCTTTTCACAATGTTCACTTTTATACTGTAGGATGTTTAAAACACTAACAACTTTCTAATTACTTTTTTCATCCAGAGTTTGTCAGTTTGTTCTGTTTATGCGTTCAGTGAACATGGTTATTTATTCACACATTAGGCTTTCTCTATAAGGAAAGAGACATGCCACATGATTTCATTTTTTTGTTGGCACTATAAAAGATAATTTAGAGGGAATGTTTGAAAAGAGATCAATGCTATGAAGTGTGGTCTTGTTTTCATTTTTTTTTCTTCTGTCAAACATGTTGAAAATTAGCCAATGGGAATTTCTCTTTTGACATCCATCCAAACAATGTCATCTGGTCTCTTTCTGTGTAGCAGCATTATATTTTGACACAAAGCTACTTTCTGTTAAGTTTTGAAACTGTTTATGGTTTTGTACTGTAAAACAACTGGTAAGCAGCTATATAACGTTCTCAGCATGCACTGCCTCAATTACAGCTATGTTCTCGGGGAAGCAAAGTTAACCTTTCATGCTACTCTGAGCTGAAAAAAAAGGATGTCAGGGATTATTTTTGGCGAATGCTCTGAGAGCTGTATTTCAAACCTCACTTTAAGTGTCAGCAGTCACTGACCCAAGGGGTTTGAAGCTTTTACAGAGACACATAGAGTCGAGCTCTAAGAGCAAAATCAGACGGTTCTTTTCTAGATGGATTTTTGATCGCTTGGCATGAGATTGACCTTGTGGATTCATCTTGTGAACCTTTCACTTGACTAACAGAGCTAAGGTTAATAACATACAGAATCAGAGCTTCACTTTTCACTGATGACCTACTGTAGACACTGACCTTTGACTTACACAGGCATGAGCAACTGCTTCCTGCCGCTTTTCACAAGACGATGATGAACAGTTTTCAGCATCTTCAATCAGTTTTTATTGTTTAGAAAAAAAACATATGCACATTTATAAAGTTATACTTTATCATCTTTAAATCAAATAGCAAATAAAGAATTGTTAAAGCAGGATCTTTTTCTAATACAAAGTCAATGGGTGGGACAATAAATTTAATATTGTTCTTCCTTCTGGCAGATAAATTGCCCCAGTATCGTGAAGGGGACACTATACTGTCAGTGTACGCCGCCTTTTGGATGAGACGTTAAACCAAGATCCTGACTGTCTGTGGTTATTAAAAATCTCATAGCACTTCTCGTAAAGAACAGGGGTGTAACCCTGCTGTCCTGGCCAAATTCCCTCCAATGGTCCTTGCCGGCCTCCCAATCATCCCCATCCACTGAATTGGCTTTACCACCATTGTCTACCATTGTCTCTCCATTAAACCAATAGCTGGTGTTTGGTCAGCACACTGGTGCTGTTGTACTGTGGCTTCCGTCACATCACCAAGTGTGCTATATAAATACACACATTACATTACATTACTTTACAATAATAATAATAATAATAATAATAATAATAAGTACTTTTGGCTTTCTTCCTTTCTCGGCTCTGTAATTTACCCAACTATGATGACTTCTGCTGGAATGCCCAGAAACGTGAAAAGGATCTATTAGTACATAAATAAACAAAAATGATGAAATATAATAAAAAAGTATACAATTTTGCATTATTATTAACAGTGTTGGGCAGTAGCGTTGCTACAGTTAGTGATGCTACTAGCTTAGCTACATTTCTCAGAAATGTGGCGAGTTGCTACTTTCTACGTCAATTAACTTTTCAGTAGCTATGTTTTTTTTTTTTTTTTGTCAAGTTGTATAGTACACACAAGCTACATTTAACGGCACCAACATTCACGAAGCTGTAAAGCCGGTGTCTGGCCGATGAAAGTAAATCCATATGATAGTGAGAATGACGATTTTTTCTTCTTCCTGTTTTTCGGTGGTCGACAACAAACTTTTTGGCTGTTACTGCCACCTCTCGCTATGGTTGGTGACGTCGAAAACATCAGAAATTTGCTTAATGTAAGGATGACTGAGGGAGAGGGGTTAGTTCTGAAGCAGGATTCTTCATGACTATACCCCGAGAAGTACATGTTAAGATGCGATAACGTTAATTATGATACTGAGCTCAAAGAAGTACTCAAATTAATTTGTTGTTGTACTTTTTATTAATATTTATAGTATATAAAGTTACATATGCTCTCTAGTAAAGTATACTATGGTAATTACTATTAGTTTATGAAAGTTACTAATGATACTTTATGTAGTGTAATTCATTAATAAAGAGTTGTAAATATACATACAATATAATGCTTATTCCTAAATATTTCCCTTTACTAATAAATATTATAGTATTTTAAATGTGTAGCATCTCGTTTTATTGGAGTTTTTGCTGTTATATACTATAATTTGTTTCTGTTTAGTACAGCATATTATTTGCAGTAAATAATTGAACTAAACAATTATACCTCATATGTTTCATTGACAGTTTTATTGATCACTAAGATATGATTGACTTGGATTTAAGTTGCTGGCATTTAAAAAATAAAAATAGCAAAAATAGCTTAGATTTAGCTAAGCTACTTTTGCCAATTAGCTTTTACTGTAGCTTAGCTTGCTACGTTTCTCAGATGGTAGCTTTAAGTGTAGTTAAGCTACATTTTAAGTAGAGTAGCTAATAGCTTAGCTCACAACATTTTTCAAGTAGCTTGCCCAACAATGATTATTAATATTATTAACATTAGTAGTAGTAGTGTGGCTTTTTCCCTTCTTTTATTTCCTTTGATAAAAAGTGAAAAAAGGTAGCATTTCCCTAGTGTGCTCAGACTTTGTGATATGATATATCAACTGCATGATATATATATGAATCATGTTGACTTGAATCTTGAAGTTTTATATCTCTTTTTCTGCTTCATTGGTGTGTTTAGTGTTTACCGGTTTAAATTCCAGCACAGGCGGTATAGTTGACACCAGCTTCGGTGACTGTGAATCAGAAAGTCAATCCGGTTGAAAGAGAGCATCAAGCACTCCTCGTAGCCCATCAAAGCACCAACAAATATTTGCCAGTCGAGCGTTCTGAACACAGGCTCCCTACAAAGAGTATTGAATGAGCTGGAGAGGGAGAAAGTTTCAGTGTTTACTCTGACATCCGTCTCATTGATTTGCAGAGAGCGAGGCCTTTAACAGTGGTCCGGCTCGTCTTTCTGAGAGCCGACACATTGATTCAGTGAAATGCCCCCCTCCAATTCGCTGTCCAAAGCACTTTTGATTTTCCACATTTGACCACAGGCTTCTGTATTTAAACTGTATTTGGCTTTCCAGCTGTCGATAGACTGTAACAATATCACTTTTTGCTGATAACGCAGCTTAAGAAAATGCCATTAGGAGGCTCGATTTTCTGTATATACAACACTAAGTATGCAAACCATGCCGGTTTTCATTAGTGGCGTACAGTATATATCACATGGCTATTATTTAAATGTTAATGATTTGACATTCAGGGTTTTTTTTAATCTGACCTCTAACCAGTATGCCTCTCCAATAGATCCAAGCCATTAGCAGAACAGATAAACTCTGTTCTCATGCTCTCAGATCAAAACATGATCTATTGTCATTTTAATGACCTATTATGATAATTATATACACCTACTTTTTCCCTATTTTTCTGTTGTAGATGAAAAGGCTTATCTCTGACGTACTGTATATTTATTACATACACAGTTGTTCACACATGCACCCACACAAATATGTAGGTTCACACATTTATTTCCTTTTTCTCTAAAACGGACATACACACACAAGGATCCGCCTACAAAAACACTCACGCACACACAGGTGTTATTGCTGTCATTATTAATCCTGTTAATATTACTCTTCACATGTTTTATTTTGAGGTGTTGTGTGTGGGATTTAGTCCATGATGTATGGTCACTTTCTTTTCCCTTTTATTCTAACAAGAATAAATCACAGCATAAAACTACATTAAAAGATTTTATTAGAAACACTTGCTTATTTAATTCATTATTCATTAAATCAACTCTTATGTTTGTTTTATTAATTAATTCAATTCATGTTTATGTAGCGCATTTACATAGTTCAATTTATTTCAGTGTGGTTTAAATTTCACTGCTGAAAGTCCAAACACCGAAGAGCAAATCCATCAGCTCCACAAGTCTCAAACCAAGCAAGTCAATGGTAACAAACTTCACCAATTGAAGTGAAGTAAAAAAAAAAGTTGAGCATGACCATTTTTCCTCTGGCTAATCTTCTGTTGCAGAGCTGCAGGATATTCCAGGTTATTTCAGAGTTTAGGAGACATAAATAAGAAGGCTCGACCTCTTTTAGTAGACTTTGCTATTCTAGGTACTACACGAAGCCCTGAGTTTTGAGATCTTAAAGAGCAGGTTGGATTAATGAATCGTGTTTAAATTAGTTAAGTTATTTTAAGTAAGATAAAATAGCTGGGTTAGCTGGCATTTCTGTGTGGAGTTTGCATGTTCTCCCCGTGTTTGTGTGTTCCACCACAGTCCAAAAACATGTGGTACAGGTGAATTGAATAACCTAAATTGGCTGTAGTGTATGAGTGTGAATGTGAGAGTGTATGTGTGTTTCCTAGTACTGGGTTGCAGCTAGAAGGGCATCCAAATATGCTGGATAAGTTGGCGGTTCATTTCACTGTGGCAACCCCTATTGATTAAGGGGTTAAGCCAAAGAAAATGAATGAATGAATGAAAATACTGCAGAAAACATTATTTTAGAGTTTGGATAACATTATTTTATATTTTACGTCATATTGTCGGTGTATAAACAACACTTTTCACTTGTCTTTTTCTTATTTTAAAGCATAGTAGGAAATCTGACGAGGTTAATGTTATGCAAACTCTAGTGCTGTTATGAAGCCCTGCTGTGTGACAGCTGACATGTTTGACAGGAAAAACACTCTTCTCTTTGTGGCCAAGTTTGACTATAATTCACAGATGAGCTCTGATCAATAGAGAGTCACTTCGTATTTTGTTTAAATCTAATATTCATGTCTGTCATCTCTGTCTATTTTCATGTCATTTGTCTTTAATTTCCACCTTATTTGACTTGGTAATTGGAGCTTTCCTGAAAACAGCAGCACCAGCTCCAACCATCCTTTCTGTAATACTGATAAAAAAATTAAACTAATATAGATTGACAAAGGGTGACACGGTGGCGCAATAGGTAGTGCTGTCGTCTCACACCAAGAAGGTTGCTGGTTCGAGCCTCAGCTGGGTCATTTGGCATTTCTGTGTGGAGTTTGTATGTTCTGCCCGCCTTTTGGGTTTTCTGCGGGTGCTCTGGTTTCCCCTACAGTCCAAAGACATGCAGTACAGGTGAACTGGGTAGGCTATATTGTCCGTTGTGTAGGTCTGTGAATAAGATGGTATGGATGTTTCCCAGAGATGGGTTGCTTTAAGGGCATCTGCTGCATAAAACATGTGCTGCATAAGTTGGCAGTTCATTCCGCTGTGGCGACCCCGGATTAATAAAGGGACTAAGCCAAAAAGAAAATGAATGAATAGATTGACTAAGAGAGGGAAACTGAGCTAAACTACAAGTACTAGCAGTGGATTTAATTCTGGAATTATATTGGCCATATTAAATGTTATATAATTTGGTACTTATGTATTTATAATATTATTCCCATATTGGGCTCTAGTCTATATTTTTATACATTGTAAAAACCAACAGTCAACTTTATCAAATGAAATGAGTGTAGTTAACTTAAAATTGACGGAAAGTTAATTCTGCTCATTTGAAAAGAGCTTTGAACTCAACGTTGAAGGTAATGAGGTAATTAAATACCTCATTACTTCAACTTAAATGGAGTAAGTTCACAGTACTCATATAGATTAGTTTTTGAACTAAAATGGTTTGTTGCTATCAGTGTCCTCAAACGGTTTGAGTTGCCTTAACTTATTGGTTTTTACAGCACTCAGTTGGTTTGAATTCTCTTCATTTATTGGATTTTATTGTGCTCAAATTGCTTCATTTACGCAACTAAATTAAGTTCACAGTGCTCATTAGGATTCGTTTTTTAACTTAAATGGTTTGTTGTAATCGGTTTTCTCAAATGGTTTTAGTTACCTTAACTTTTTGTGTTTTACAGCGTAGAAGCACTTATTATGGGAGAATTGGCTGAAATGCCATCAGTGTTAAAGGAATAGTTTGCCTACCTAATGCCAGGTGGCATTTTTGATTTTGAGCTTGTTTTCCCTGTGTTTGTGTGGGTTTCCTCAGGATGCTCTGGTTTCCCTCACAGTCCAACTACATGTGGTAGTGAATTGGATGAACTAAATTGGCCGTAGTGTATGAGATGTGAGAGTGTATGGGGGTGTTTCACAGTGCTGGGTTGTGGCTGGACAAGCATCCGATGGGTCAAACTTAAGCCTGAATATTGGGTGGTTCATTCAGCTGTGGCGGCCCCTAAAAAATTTGGGATTAAGCCGAAGAAAAATGAGTGAATAAATAAATGTCAAACTTTTAATTTGCTGAATAAAAACCTTTAAAAAGTGTTTAAAAATAACCCAGTTCTGCTGGAAAACCAGAGTAAAGATGTTTTTCTCTATGTGTGACCGAACCAAGGCTGGAGAAAGCAATGTATTTTAATCAAAAAGCAAACTGAGCTGTGCGCAAAAAAGCATACCCATGCGCCTTACTCACTGCTCCTGCTTGACGCTGATGCACTGCTCTGCTCCCGATGAAAGTCCTGTTTGTGAACATGCATGCCGAAAAAATTGCAGTGCTGCTCATGTGCCGCTCATGCATTGTGTAACAGTCTTTTATACGGAGGTGGCAGCACATAGTGTTGCAAGTCGACAAAACTAAAGTTTAAATACATTGATGGTGACCTTATTTAGACTAAGCATGCACTTAAAAATACCCCAATTTGGGTTATTTTTGGTAATCCAGCACTGGGTAAAAAAAGGATGAACACAACGTTGGGTTACTTTGACCCAACAAATTGGGTTACATGTTTAACCCAGCATGCTGGCTTGGGATTTTTAACCCAACTATTAGTAAAAAATGACTACACTGCTGGGTTGAATGTGACCCAAAATTCTACCCAAATCTAGAAACTTTGGTGATTAAAATGACTAAAATAAAAGCCATTCTACAACAAAACATACTTCAGTAATGGAATTTTATTCATGACAAAACATGTAAAACATGTGTCCATCTGGATTTAAGACATTTCCACCTCAGCATTAAAAAAATGTGTCAAACTGTATCGCAGAAACACTGTGACTGAAGTCAGTAGCAATGCATCAGAATTAACTTTTTATAACATTTACATCATGCATAAATCAGGAATCATCTGTAAGAATCAATTGCAATATAAGTGCAGAGTAGAGGAAAAATAAACACACAACTAATAATAAAAAAGCATCTAAATGACTGCTTCTGATCAATTTTTTTGTATGAAGCAAAAAGAGGGGATGAGTCAGGGAGGTAGGACTTATTAAACCTAATTCTCGGCCATGAGTCGGGTAAGACCACACACAACAGATAATTCATAAAACATTTTTGTATTCTTTAGACTTGTCTATAGAATTTAATTCTAATAAAATAAATATTCAAGCATCACTCCAGTTGTGTCTTTAGTTTGTTTTTTATTATTAGAATGAGGAAACATTTAGGATTAATTTATGTTATTTAATTAGAATATTAATTTTATAATAACAATAGTACTGTCATTTATTTAAAATTATACCTATTTTTTGTTTATGTATAAATATAATACATAATAATTTATTTTTTATTATTTTATTTTACTAGAGCTGTGCCCCAGTAGAGCTTTTAAATCTAGCAATGTCCCTGAACATCCCCAGCCTCATACCTACATACTTAATTGATCTGTACCATATTGTACCGTAGCTCCAATACTGTGAACCCAAATTGATACTATCACTAAAGTGTGTTTCTGTGTTTGCAGGTCCGCTCAGCTGTTCGTAAGCGGTGGCATCGCTGGCAAGACAAACACTCCATTCGGGCGAGAGTAGCACGCGCCATGTCTATTCCCACCTCTCCAACGCGGGTCAGTTTCCACAGTATCAAGCAGTCGTCAGCCGTCTGACCTCAGCAGAAGTGAAGTATCCGTCCCCGTTTCTTCTGCTCCCGCTCTTTCCGTCCTCAGCTAACCAATTCACATCCTCTGCAAAACCCAGGGATAACAGCTATGGGCCAAACAGGGTACGATCCTCAGCTGAACCATGTGAAGGATGGAGATTCACACAGACAATGAGATCCACCAGCCGAACACGAACCACTGTTTCAGGAACAGATTAGGGCATCGGTGGTCTCAGTCAGCAATGGGAGACCAATGGAAGGAATACGACACACACAAAAGTTGGATAACTACAAGCAAAGGGTATTTATTTATAGTTGTATGTTGCCTCTTCTCCTGCTGATCTGCTCTTCTGTCTCAAGTCTTCAATGATTGGAGACCCTCAGTTTATTCCTAATGTATTTCCAAAACGATAAGAGTAGGGTTATACACTACATGGGCAAAATAATTGTGATTGTAATCAAGACATGCATTAAAATAAAAGCAAATTACGTAGAATTCCACCAGCATTGAATCGAAAACATGTAAGAATGAGGATAAATTCGATAATGTCAATGGTTTTGAGATTAAACACTCAGTATATTGTTTGTGCTTCAAGTGTAGACAAACTTTTGACCATGTAGAGTATTAACTGTAAATTATAGGAATTCAAAGACAACAACATAATCAGAAGCTAAAAAGTCAGCATTTTTCCAATCGGAAAAAGAACTGAATATCAATGTGAACTTGCATTATTGTTCTTGAATCTATTGACTCATGCATTGGGGATAAATGTATTGAGTCGTTCAGATTGTGACCCTTACCCACTTTCTTTCTTACTCTTCACTCGCTGCTCTTCACGTCGTTGCAGATAGTATAAGCTCCCTCTGATTCTCACAAGTGAGCAAGATCATTCAACATGGACACTTTTTTGCTTTGAAAAGATGAGTGCTTTTATTGCTGCAAGTACAAGTACGGAAATTGTAAACAGTTTTTACAAAGATGAAAGGTACATGTTAATGCTCTCTAAGCCTGTTTGCATCCTGGGACTCAAGGATATATCGAAACCCCGGGGAGAAAGAGGAAGGAAGCGGGAACAGGATCCTGAAAGACTGTCATCATGCCTGCTAAGGTAGAAAACGGCACGCTCCGATGCTAAACACATAACACAATCTTTTAAATAAGAGGTTTATCACAGAACAAAGAAAGGATTTCGATTTTATCCTACAATCGGAGCGTCAACCAAGCGGGCGATTGAATGTATTTCAATTAACGACTCCAGTGCTTTTCCATGCACATTTTCATATAAATTCCCAGATGTTGAGCAGGAAATTGAAATGATCATAGTGCTAAATCTGAAAGTTGGAGACTCTTTAAAAACAAGAGAGTAATTTTAATCAAAGATGACTGGAGGTTGTGGGTGGTTTTTGTTTGCACAGCCGTATTGGGGACAGTTCAACCAAAAAAAATGACAATACTGTCATCTTTTACTCGCCCTCATGTTGTTCAAAACCTGAATAAATTTATTCAGGTAAAGACTTCAGTTTTTTTTATTAGTATAATATGAGTTGCACCAATGCACAGATCTTTTCTCACATGTAGTATAGTTTTTGTCCCATCTGTGGCTGCCAGAGTTTCTTTCATTTTCCTATTCAACCCTGCATGAAATTACAGCTGTTAATCCAGGTATTTGCCGCATGTAGCTAGAAGCTTGAGAAGTTTTACTTTTATATAATTTGCAAGTGAGGAAAGAGCTCTAGAACTGCATGATTAATTGTTAAAAGATTGCGATCGTGATTCAAACACCCATGTAAACGTATTCCTAAATTACAGCAAATGTCATATATCTAATAAACCCTTGATAAGTCACATGAGTAAATTCAAATTTGCTTTACCCCAGAGAGTGTAGATGGCATACCATATAGTTATGAAAGAACTTTTGTCTCCTAATATGGAAATATTTTCGTATATTTGTATATTTTTGTATATACAGGCACAAAACATTATATGGTGTAGGTATTTGGTTATATTTTGGTTGCGACATCAGAGGAGCAAAATTTAATGTCAGTTTAATGTCAAATGATGTCATAATAAGACATCCATGCTATGTCAGTATAACATCAGTAGACATTGATATTTGGTTGATTTTAGGTTGTGGAATTAACTAACCAAAGTCTTAACGTCATAATGTGACGTTCATACAACGTCATAGTCTAACATTAGTAGATGGTGATCTTTGGATGGTTTAAATTTGTGGCATTAACTTGTTTTCAACCAAAATCCAACGTCCTGGTGATGTTGGTGTACATCTGACATCTGTTTGTGGAAGCAAGTTCATGTTTAGATTATATATATACACTCTGAGAAATAAAGGTACAGAATCTGAACAGGTCCTTAAAGGTATATATTAATACCTAAAAAGTAGAAATCATACCTCATAAGTACCTTAATAGTACAGAAGTGAACCTTAACCCTTTAACTGCCTGCTATACCAAATGGTTGGCCATTTTTTTGTTTTAAATAATGACTGTTAAAGTCAATGAAAGATTGAATGTTTTAAATAATGGTTTACACTACACAGTATTGTAGGTTTCAGAATAATCAAACAAACATAAATCTGTTCCACTACTACACTTGATTTTGGTTTTATTGTTAATTGATTGTTTATTTGTTTTATTAAAAATAAAGAGGATTTAGTATTTAACAGTGTTTTATTTTTATAAATTTTTTTATATAAATTTGTTTTACACTTCATATTTTCAGATTTTTCATATTTTCAGATTTTTCATAGTATACGTATTCAATATGGTAATTTTACCAGAAACCAACATATCAACTTCTACCAAATGGTTATTATTTTAGAAATTATGCGATGTATTGCAAAAAAATTGCATTAAGTTAACTCGCAACATTAGGAGTTAAGAAATTCAATCTTTTTTTTTTTTTTTTCTGGTGGGGCAGTTAAAGGTTAAAGCTACAAAAGTGTTCCCTATTGGTACTAATGTTTACTTGTATGGTACAAAAGGGTACCTTTTGAAAAAGTACCACCGCAGTGATTTTGTACCTTTATTTCTGAGTGTGTATGCTTATATGGTCATCAGACCTCTGTGTGGGATCACAATTATCAACCAAACAGTAGCTACAGTATTTCTATTACAAATATTAAAATGATCACAGATAACTGGGATAGCAAGTTATAGTGCGGATATAAACACTGATAACAGTGAAGATTGCATCAACTACATTCAAATTGGCTCAACGAGCTAAACCTTTAACCTTAGTGCATCATAAACATTTCACAATTAGTTTTATATTTCCAGCAAAGATATAGCCTAACTATCATTAATGTTCGATATATAGTCCAGTCTTAAAGTTTATTAAAGATGTTATTACTTTAATTATCCTCTAGTCCAGTAGCAACAAATTAAATCTGATTTGTGAATGAATCTTTCAGACTGATTTCATGAATAAAATCACAACTGATTTGTGCTTAAAAGTAAAAGTCAGGTGGCTTCAGAGCAACATGAGTGCAAGTAAATGATGACACTTCATTTTTGGGTAATGAAGTCTTTATTTATCAATGATTAACATGAAGGTGCATTTGCCTATTGGTGTTATAGATTTAGGCAGATATTTATGAACAGCAGGGAAATCACAATGCCGTTTGTGGACCATATTTCTTTTTCTAGCTTCTTTAGAAAGCTGCTTTGTGTGGAAGGACATCTCTGAATTGAAAAAATAGAAGAGCGCTGAGCTTTTGTGTTGATTTAGGACCAGTTTCTCCAATTCAAATCCCTCCAGAATCAGGCCAAAACAGTCACCTCAGCAAAACCTGCTTCTATATCATCACAGGGTCAAGACAGATCTGCATTTAAGGCCATTTAACATCAACTCATGTGTTAAAACCCTCGCTAAGCTGAGCCACCATTGACCGAGTCCTGTGACCGCTCACTGCTGACTCAGCACAGTAAAGCAGATTTAGCTTTTGTGCTACATACATCCAATCAATCACAACTGATAGGAAGAGCAAGGCTGTTAAAAAAAAAAAAAAAACTGACTCAGGACCTTCATCTATGCCTCTGTGCTCTTCTGACCTTCCTGAAAAATTTGTGCAAGAATCGTTTGTAAAAGCTTCAGGAGATTCCACATTCTGCAATGCTTGTTGTGTGTGTCCAGTAGCATTGTGTAGACTAGTTTGACATCTAGTTGTGTATGTATATATAGGACAACTAGCATTGTGGAGTTGCTAATTTACCATACATCAGCGGTGTGAATACAAACCAAGGACCAAGCTCATGTCACTGCTGAAATGGCTTGTTTTCGTGTTGTTTAGTGCAAAGGTCTTTAAATCTGTCATTTTTGTAGTGAAATTTGATCTTTTTGTTCTGAAATTGTAGTTAATGTTTGCATACCAAGAGACTTTGGTTTAGAAATATGATGGAAAATGGAAACAAAAAGTTGGAAATTTTGCCTCGGCCCATGCCTGTCTTAAGATTTTGCTTTTGTGCTGGACTTAAAAGGCACACAAGAGAACATTACCCATTAGCCATGTTTCAATCCACTTATTTTTATGCCCATTTTAGAGTATTGCATAGAAAATGCTGGTCCATTGGTTAATGTATTTAGTAACATGAACAAAAAATTAGTAATACATTTAATATAATATTTGTTCATCTTTGCTAATGTCAGTTAATGTTATTTAGGTTAAATAACATTAGTCATGTTAGCTCATGGTGCATTAATGTAACAAGCACAACTTTGGATTTTAGTAATGCATGAGTTCATGTTAAACTATGATTACTAAATGCTGTATAAGATTATTCATACTTAGTTAATGTTAGTAAATAAATTAACTGATGGACCATCATTCTAAAGTATTACCAAAATCCATAATGGAAATGTCAAGATCATGACAACTATAGATTCATCACAACAGAGTAAATCCAGTACTTTAGTCTGGTTCAGAAACACTATAACAGGGCTGGTGTCCTGCAGATTTCAGCTCCAACCTGTCTCAAAACACCTGCATGGATGTCTCTAAAAAGCTGATAAGAGTTTGATTAGCTAGCTCAGGTGTGTCTGATTGGGGTTGGAACAAAACTTTGCAGTACACCGGCCCTCCAGGATCGACTTTGGACACCCCTGCACTATAGAATGTATACATTACTGAAGTATTTTTTCATTAGCGGTGACAAATTAATATCAACAGAGATATTTTCAACTTACTAGTAGAAGATTTCTTAAAGATCATGTGACACTGTAGAATGGAGTAAATGTACTTAAATTCAGCTTTGCCATCACAGTACATTGATAAATATCATTTCTGAATCTATATAAAACAATAAAGGAAACTAAGTATTTTAAATTCTGATATTATTTCATAATATTACTGTTTTGATCAAATAAATTAAGCCTTAATGAACAAAAAAAAATAGTTACTGACCCCAAACCCCGGTGTATGTGACTGACTATTTAGTTTAAAATGATTTTCTACCTGTAGTTACATTTTTAAAGCATATAACATGGCCTTTTATCTCAATTTGCAGCAATAATGGAAGATCCTATAACAAAATAAAACAAATCATCCCATTGATTTGCAGGCATGCTATCAATTTACAAACAGCACAACACCATTTACCGACAGACAAAAATATGTAGTAGATAATGTTCAATCAGCCAGTCATTAGGGGTTCATTTTGAGTAAATGACCATCTGACTGCACATTGTCTCATTTATCAGTGAACCGCTTTCCATTTAAAGAAACAAATGGGTATGAAATATTGATTTGAGCTGAACTTATTTGATTATGTCAGAAGAAAGGGTCTGCCGAGTGCCGTTGAACTAACACACTGTAGGAAATTGGTTTTTCAGGGAAAACGATCAAATGTGCAGTTCAGCGGTCAAAAGCCTGCTCTGTCGATTGCCCAATCACAATCAAGTATCCCAGTAATGAAAAGACAGAAGCGAGAGACCAAGAATAGCTGGATGCTGAAAAGCTAAACTCCACACACAGACAGTGATGGATGTGATGCGGACAGAAATGAGAGACGCTTAAGTTACTATTTAGGCCGAGCAGATCTGTTTGCTTGTGTGTATATGTGTGTGTGTGTGTGTGTGTGTGTGGAATCGTGTCACCTGAGGGATCTGATTTAGCATCATGAGCCTGAAGACTTTCACAGCACTGCTCAGGCACACTCCATCAGCCTTCACCCCACTATTTATAGCGATCTGACAGTAAACAGCTCAAATGTTCACTTAGTATACAAACCTGAGAGGCAACTTGTAAAAAAAAAAAGCCCTCTGGAAACAGTATGTGTGCAGTCTATACAACAATACAATATTACAGCATAGCATTATCCTCTAAAAAAGCTCAGTTAGTAAAATATATAGTGATTTGGGTGTTCGCTGGAGCCATATTCTAGTGTCCATTAGCGCTAATGGTGTCTAACAGTAGCTATAATGTACACATAAAACATACAGTGTCATGCATATCATTTATAAACCATTAATAAGTCATTTCTTGAAGGTAGTGCCATTTATAGTTTCAGCATATTTGGATGCCGGTTCAAGGGGGCTATATGTAAGAATTGTTGATTTGTTAATTGATTTTTATTAGCACTGCTTGTAAAGCTAGCACTTACTTGTAGCTTGTTATTCACTAGTGTTTACTGTGTATTTCACTCTTTCAAATTGATTTGTGGAATCTTGATCTTTGCTTTAACAAATGTTGGTGTTAAAATGTAACTGCAATTCAACAAAGTGACTTTTATTGACAGTTTTAAAAGCTTGAAAAGTAAAAGTACACATATTTTCAAGTATTATTGCTTAAATTAAATGTTGAGTCTTGCATAAATTTACAAAATTAAGTTTGAATCAAGCCTAACTTATTACAGTAAGTAAAAAAAAAAAACATCATGACTTTGTGATCAAGTTTAATCATGATAAAAACATTAACAATGTGCTAAAACTGTAAGCTGTGTACATGCTAACATGCTGCCATAGATATTTGCATTAGATATCGCCTAAGCTGTTGTTGTCTATTGGAAGGAATGCATTAATAGTGCCATATTAATACAGTGCTCCTTTGAAATGCATGTGGGACCAAGGTGTAGTGGAGGACTGGCAATCTGAAGCCATAGATATATACACATATATACATATATCTATGATCGTGGGTTTGCCCGGTGGTCAGTATGCATTTTTTTTAATTACGAATTTTATCATTTTACATCACTTTTCTATATCAATGGATCAGTGGCCACATGGACATTCCTGACAAAGAGCATGTGTTTGTGTGCATGAAAATGTATTATCTTCCCTCCCTGTTAAATTTGATTTAATCCATGTCCTGAAACACACCCCCTCTACTGCTTTTACTTCTCTTTCTGACGGAGGGAGCGAACTTTTGTGAATGAATCTCTGTTATGAACGACTCGTGTGAACCATTGATATACCTACGTTTCAATGTGCATATCCACATTTCTGACCTAAATGGTATATAACGTTTGTAATATGCAATAATTTAGGCTGGACAGTATGCACATTGAGCCGCAGGCCATGTTCTGTTATCAGGCACCCTTATACATTACTTCAAAAACTAGCCGTTACTTCACTTAGCTGACAATACTACTAGCACCGCAGCGTCTTGTTGTCATATTTCATTTACATTGCTTGCAAATTTTTTTTTTCAACAATAATAGCATAAGCCTAGTATTTAGTGTGAGTTGGTGCTACTTTGCCCTATGGTCAGTGCAGTAAGTGACTGTGTTATTATTAATAACGTGACTTTTGTGACATACAAATACGTGAAAAAACGAAATCTTACCTATGAAATGTTCTGCCTTTATGCTTTGTTTTATTTGTTTGTTTGTAACTACGACCGTATGAAGCGCAAAATCCAGCATATTCAGATTGGCTTTAGTCTTGACTAGTGCGATTGAATGACTTTTGTCCTGGGAGCACTGTAGGCTACTGTGTATTGAAGCATGCTCAGGGTGCGTATGCGATATCTAGTGAATATATCTAATGTGCTAATCATGCTAGCTGTGTGTAGGCTAACACATGCTAGAAAACCATAGATATATACACTAGATATCGCATGAGACCCTAAGCATGCGTCAATAGCGCCGCCACATTGGTACAGTGCTCCCAGGACAAATGTCATTCAACCGCACTAGTCAAGACAGTGTTATTACGTGAAGATGCAGGACTTTAGCGCTGTCTACGGGTGTAGAAACGAGCAAACAAAGAAATCAAAGCACAAAGGCAGAACATTTCATAGGTAATATTAAGTTTTTTTTCTGTTTTTGTATGTTCTGAACTTTTGTGCTAATCAGGTAACGTTATTGATGATAACAGTCACTGTATTCACCATAAGACAAAGAAGCTCCAACTCGCATTAAACACTCGGCTTATGCTAGTTTTGTTAAATAAAATCAGCAAACAATGCAAAAGAAATATGACAATGAGATGCTGCGCTGCCAGAAACTTGTATTATTGTCGGCTAACGTTAGTGAAAGAGTCGTTCGGGGGATTCATTCACAAACGAATCGCTCCCTCCGTCAGTATGAGAAGTGAAAGCAGGAGAGGAGGTGTGTTTCAGGACATGATTAGATCAAATTTAACAGGGAGGGTGGATAGTACATTTCTGTACACACAAACACAAGCTTTTTGTCAGGAATGCCCGTGCGGTCACTGATCCATCAATGTAGAAAAGTGATGTACAATTATAATTTTCGTAAAAAAAAAATAAATAAAAAATTGCATACTAACATCCAGGAAAACTCCCGATCATAGATATATGTGTATATGTGTATATCTCTGGCTTTGGATGGCCACAGTCCTCCACTGTACGTTGGTCCCGCATTCATTTCAAAGGAGCGCTACCCTGTAGCAAGATGGCGGCGCTATTGACGCATTCCGTCCAATAGACAACAATAGGCCAGGCGACATCTAGTGTATATATCTATGCTAAAAAACATGTGAGTAATGTGCTAAGCATGCTAGTTGTGTGTATGCTACTATGCTGCCAGTAGGCTAACACATACTAGAAAACATCTAATGTGCTAAGTATGCTAGCTGTGTGTATGCTAACACTTACTAGAAAACATGTGAGTAATGTGCTAAGCATTCTAGCTGTGTGTATGCTAAGATGCTGTCAGGATGCTAACACATGCTATAATACTGGCTAACAATGTGCTAAAACAAACAATAGCAATATTTACCCATACTATGCTACAACATGCTAACATGCTAAACACTTTATCTATCAATCTACCCATCTATTTAAACTTTTAAACTAGTTTGAATATTAAGCTATTACAAGCTGTAAACAAAAGCTTTCCTAACTGCTGTTTACTCACGGCTGCCATTTTAGTTTTGTATTTATTTTGACAATGAGAGGAAAAGAGCAGCACATATTTACATACTAATCTAAATGTTGCTCCCAGCTGTTTGAACTATTGTAACAGCATTTATTTTTAGCTGTGGTTAACAGCCACTGGTGTTGCTAATAACAAGCGTTTCAGATTTCTACATATAGCCCTCTTAATGGTTTCTCAGAACTGAAGGCATCCTTCAAGCTGGTGGAATATATAAATGTATTCCGTTTTTATATGCAGACAACCGTAACCTATGTACTGTAAGCAATTCATAGTGTAAAAAACAAGTGTACCGCCATGGCTCCATGGATGTTGTTCTGTTTGTTTGAGTAGATTTGATTCAATCTGTGAATTTCAGGCGATAGTACCTGGTGTGCTGACAGTTTTGTAAGTGACATTCTTGATTTTCTCTTAGGTGATAAAACAAATACAAAATATCCCATACTTGCATTTTAGGAGGTTCCCGAACCACATTGCTTTCGATTTGAGCCAGTGAACAACAATCTAGCAACCACCCAGAACTCCCTAGATGGCATGTAGTCATTCAAAGTACTTTAGAAAACCACACTTTAGCTTAATAGTGGTAGCTTTTTTCTGGGTTTTGTGGCATGTGAGTAGTAGTAACTCTTCAGTGCTCATTTAATTTGTATCATGCTTTCCTTTTGGCTTTTGTGTAAGGCTCATGTGACCATCATTCCAAAGCAACCCCTCATTTTCCATACCCTTAAAGGGATAGTTCAGCCAAAGATGAAAATTCTGTCATCATTTACCTCTTTTCGTTTGTTACACACCTGTTTGAGTCTTTGGTCAGTTGAACTCAAAAGAAGAGATGGAATTCTGGATAGCTAAAGTATTTTTTCCTACTATGGAAGTCAATGGTTACAGGTTTTCAGCTTCCTTTAAGAATATCATATTTTTGGGTTAACTGAAGAAAGAAGCTCCTAAAAGTTTATAACCATGTGAGGGTGAGTAAAAAGTGAATACATGTACATTTTGGCTTGAACTACCCCTTTAACCATATGCAATAATCCAAAGTAAAGCCTTGTGCTCCTCCGGTGTGCCTCAAAGAAGGCCTAAAAACAACTCTCTGCTGTCGATTTATGGCTGTATCTCTGCCCATTACTCAAATACCTTCTATGGCTCAAAGATAAAAATGTTCAGACTCACCATTCTTGGTAAGGTCAGTGTCTGTATCAGATTTATTGGCCGCCGCATCATCCAGTTGGAGTTGTACGTTCTCAGTATTAGTTCAGTCATTTCTATTAGTGTTGTCATTTCTGTGTTAGTGAGCTTTTGCTTGATTTTAGAATATATCTGTGAGAAGCAACACTGGTCTCTGTGTTCGTCTATGTTTCCTTTATTCACTGAAAGTCATTTTCTTTATCATTATTTTTGGCCTTGTTTTCCGATTAATATCTTATGATACATTAAATTAAAACACAAATTAACCCTTGTGCACTGTTCATATGTACCACCCGTTTGTTATGTTAAGTATGAAAACATCCACTGAATTAAACTGCTGTAAAAATGCATCAGATTAAAAAAATAAAATGTTTTTGCATAAATCTGTTAATTAACCTCAGCTCTGATGAAACCTCAGCTCTTTTATTTTTTTAATTACAGAATTTTAACTCAATAGCCAAATTCACAAATAATGTAATTGATTTGGTGAAAAAAAATGCACAAAATGTCATATTTTTAAAAGTAATTGTGGACTGGATTTTTTTATTTTATTTTTTTTTTACCTTTTAGGACTGTCTTGGACATGTGAACAATTACTAACAACAATGGCTTTTATGCATTGTTAGATTTTCTTTTTCTCTCTCTATTTTACTCTTGGTGGCTGTTTTTGCCCCATTGACTTGCATTATAACCACATTTGATGGTGCATAAATACAGTCTTTGTTTTTGTTTACTCCATGTAGTTCTGACAGCTGAGATGCATATTTTGATTTTCTCAGACACATCAAGGTAAAGTGCGCAAAGGTCACTCTTACACACATGCACACACTTTAATTGTGTTAAAGTGTTGGTAAGTGTTATTGTGTCATTGGTGTATGTTTGTAATTGTTGTCCTAAATCCAGTGCTGAAGAAAAATTTCCTTTTTGTGTCAAGCAGAACGGACAATAAAGTTTAAACTAAACTAAACTAATTTGCTGTTTTACCATATATCCATATAAAGTCCAGAAACTAACTAAGCTTTTTTTGCACAGGGGTTCTAATCTAAAGGGTTAATGGTGCCAACTAATGATCAACAGTAAATATTACAAATTGTACCTCTTCCCAACAGGGAAAACCACCAACAATCGTAAATGCATGATTATATGCTGTCATGGTTGTGCAATTTAAAAAACTGTGGTTATAATGGAAGTCAATTGGGCAAAAACAGCCACCAACAGTAATTTAGGGTGAAAAAGTTTTAAATAAATAATAAAAAAAATGCACCAAAGGCAATGATGTTTCACATGTCTAAGACTTTTATTAAAGGTATTTTAAAAATCCAGTAAACAGTTAGTTTTTCTATTGAGAATACGTCATTTTGTGTGTGTGTTTTCACCAAATCACTGACATCATTTATGAATTTGGCAATTAAAGAGTTAAAATTCTGTACTTTTCTAAGCAATCTAGTAGTTTTCATCAGGACTGATGATTAACAGATTAATGCAAAAATAATTTGAAATTTTTTTTTATCTGATGCATTTTTACAAGCAGTTTTCATCCCTAACATAACAAAAGGGTATTAAATTTGCCCAGAATGTATTAAGGTCTTTAAAAATGTCAAAACATTTTCTCAAAATGTGTGTCAACAAAATTTGTCACCAAATATCATCCCGCTAGAAAAAAAAAAAAAAAAGTTATTGGTTATTGCCAGTTAAGACTCAAAATCACCCCAGAGTGGATGAAAACACCCCCAACAGTGCATAAGGGTTAGGATTTGTATAAATATAAAACTGGAAAACAACACAAAAAAGCTGATTAAGAAAACAAATTTTGCAAAATGTATTTTCTCTTTTTATTTTTAGAGGTTGAGAAGAAGTTCTTCCAAAGTTGTGAAATGTACAGAAGGTCTGAACAAGTACAAGCTCTGTATTTGTGACAACGATGTCAATATGTGATCTTTTTTCGGGTATTTCTGTTGTGTTTAGTCGCTGATGTGAAAGTGTAAAAAGAAGAATTTATTTATTTATACATTTACGGCACAGAAAAAAAAACAATCTATATATTTATCTCACTATTTAAATAGGTCAGCAAACACGAGGCCACATGTGACTCATATCAATATATCCATAACATTAATGTCCAGAATGTGTGAAGATAATGTAATCTTGTATGTCCTGCTTTTCGTGGTTCTGTGAGACAATCTTTGCCACCAATTTCTGTCACTTTCTGCAGTGCTTCAAGAACATTCTATTTATTACTTTTGCTCATTTGTTCCTCTGTTCGTTTTATGACTGATTCTGTGTTTGAGAGAATTTAGGAACTGTACAGAAATTTATATTTACAACTACACAAAGAGTAAAGTCATATGTTGAAGGCATATAGTACTGTGCTGATCAAGATGTGCATTAAATTGTTTTTCTTTTCTAAATCCTTTTCTTGTGTCACTTGTTCACATTCCAGGGTTAAAATATTACAATTTACTATAAATCTTTGTTCAGAGGAACATCACGTTACTTTGAAGATATCAAGTTCCTTGAAAAGACTTTAATCCTTTCAGTGTGTGATTACCTCATGTTTTTGTAATTCTACAAAAATGTGTGAACGCCTTCTATAGGTTTGCATGACACACGAGCTCTATATCTGTAATCAAATGCTGATGTATGTTCTTCAGGATATCCTCTAAAGCTCTAAAATAACATGCTATCTGAGTCAGATCAATGTGAGGTTAGGAGAAATCTAATCTATCTTAAAAGGGGATAGAAATGCTGTGTTTTGAGTGAAAGGGGTATTTTTATCTGGCTTTAAAGGTTCAAAATAGCATTTCTTCGATATTTTACCTGCTCAAATTCCCTAGGTGTTTTTCATTATAATGAAATGCTTTCCTTGACACTCCTTTCATAAAGCTTCCTGTACATATTCTCTTTCTTTTACGTTGCTTTTTAAAGGTGACAGAGTTCAGCGAAATCATTCGCTGAATAAATCTTTGCCTTGCATACTTAACAACTGAGACTATCTGTAACAAATACCACCTAAAATGAACTAGACAAGTGCATTCAGATGCCCTACAGGTGTAAAAATACCTTAAAAGGCTTCATTTGTGAAGACATCACTGACAGCACATTAGCACAGAGGCCAAACCAACAAGCACACATTTTATGTTGTTAGACAGCTGTTAAAAGCATTTTTGTTCTGCGTACAGAGATGTTTTTTGGTATTTTGGAGTAGCAACACCCAATAAATGTAAGTGAGATGATTGCTTAAATGGTTCAAGCATGGAAAAATCATAGACACAGAGAAACACCTGCCTTGGGAATTCCCCATGCTTTCTCTATTCTTGTGTAATAGCTGTCATGTTTTTCAGTGTTGTAATACCTACGTTTTTCCAGACAAAGAGTGATGTAAAGTTATATAAAGTTCTTTTCTCTTTTTTTTCATTTCTGCTTTTTTTTTCTTTTTTTTTTTTTTGTCTAATACAAACACATAAGATATAACCCCCCTTATTGTCCACTTAGGCCAGGGGTGTCAAACTCAATTGCTGATGGGAAGCTGTCCTGCAGAGTTTAGTTCCAGCCCTGCTTCAACAGACTTAAGTGTGCCTTGCCTTGCACTGTAAAGTAACCTAAAGCACTCAATTAGTTTGATCTCATGTGTTTAATTAGGGTTGGAACTTATGCCTCGGTTGGTTAGGGTTTGTGCGTGTAAAATTCTGTTGTACGGCGCTGTGAAAAGGGGCAGGATTAAACAATATGATTAGACATAAAAAAAAGCAAGTGATTGGTCCATATTTTACATTTCTGTCCAGAGGGGTCATGTTTTGATCTTTGATTGGTCTCACGTAATCATGTGATGCAATTTTGCTAGTCAGAGTTCACTAAGCTTGAACTTTCCAATGCAGCGAACTGTGAAACAGTGAAAAGTCCGACGCATTCGTTTGCGTATGAATGGAAGTCTATGGGGAGAAAAGTGCAGTGTGACTGCAAAACGATCACAAACCATCCGAGCCCGGCTATATCACAGTGTTTTATGGATATGTAATAGGCATACGGCTATATGAAGAGAGAATTATGAGTAGGGCAGGAGGTCATTTCAGACATCCCAATTCTCCCGGAAGTTTCGGGAGTCTCCCGCAAATGCAGAGACTCGCGGATGCCCGCAAACGAGTGATAATCCCCCAGTAATCGCGCGTCTCCCTCCTGGTCCTCAAATATGTTGCACACCCTTCTCACCCCTCCACACCGCATCCCTCCTCTCTCTTCAGACACATCACGCACACCCTGTCAAACACCACCAAACCACCACCCCCCGACAACTGAGCGGGACTCTGCTATATAAACCCTGAAACTCTGACCAATGTGAGGAGAGTTTACTAACTCATGACTTGTTTTTGTTCCTTTTAGAAACTTTGCAGTGTGAAAGCGAACCACATCAAGAACAAAGAGCAACATTGTAACAATTTTAATCCCTGTTTCAGAACAACTGAATTCGAATCAAAGGTGTGAAAGCAGCCTTAGTTTGTCACCTGAGGCAATGGACACAATAGAATGTTTTTTGTTTTGTGGCAACGCCTTTTGAAAAATCTCAAAAGATAAACTTGAAGATGGCATTTTTGCATTATTGTGTGGACTGTGAAAATGAAGGCTTTTGAATTTTTTTTTTTTTTAGATTATTTACTCATGTGATCATTTCATCTAAAATAGTAGATGAAAATATACAGCAGTTCTTTTAGAACCTCTATACTTGGACAGCATTGTTAAAGATTAACGTTCGTTTGTACATGCTTCAAATTGCTTTTCTTCAAATGATACAGAAGGTTTACTCAAAGTTGTTGCTGACTAAAATAGGCATATTCCACATGTCTTAATTCGATTTCGATTCAATGTCTTAGTTTATGACTTAGTTTGATTATGACTATAAATATGAACTTAGGTATATTAATAAAGACTTAGGAATCGTCTAATTGGTAAATCATAAATTGGATAATGCAAGACCAGCCGCAATCAATCATAAGCCTTGATCTTCTCAAAATTAGTTTATAAATAAACTTCACTTAGTAGGATTAAGGTATTCAAAATTTGCTGTTTACATTATCAACTCTTAATCTCTTAAATCTTAAACTCTTAAAAATATTGTCTTAATCATATTAAAATCAGATCATTGGTTCTATGTAAACCTACTCAGTGTGGATGGTTTTAGACGAAAATACCATTTTTAAATTTATATGAATTAGTGTAGATATGGACCATCAGATATAGAGGATTTACATGGATCATCTTAATGTAATTAATATTGCAATTAAAATTTATCTCTTGTACTGTAATAATTAAATCTAAATATTGTGATTAATCACGTAATTGCTGTAAGCATAATCATATAAATATAGGTGGCACATGCTAATTTTAATCGAAGTATACAACTTTTTTCACTTATAAACAACTTATTCACATTATTGCTGTTCTGACCAATATGAGTAAGCATTCAGAATTTTGTCAATACAGTGTTCCATCTGTGGAATGTACTTTTAAAGTAGTTCACTGTCTTGCTTGGTCCTCATTTGGCACTTTAACCGAATCAAGTGCCACTGGTATCATGAATTTCTAGAATAAATACAAACAAATTTTACTGTGCATTTGTTGCCTGCGATGGCAAAGACTTTACTTCGCACAACTGCTTCACTTGTACATTCCCACCTCCAATGGTCAAGTGCATGAACAGAAAACTATTCTGGACTCATTCAGTCGCCAACAAGTTCACACGGCCCTGTAAAAGATATGCATGTCATTCTGAAACTTTCCAAATTGCTGATAAAGTGCAAAGTGGCATTGCCATCACATTATTATGGCACCAAAAAAACATGGGATACAACCATATAAAAGTCTATTGCATTAAAACAATGGTTAGTTCTTTTTAAGTCCATAATTTGTGCTGTGAAGTGAGGCATGTGAATAACAATGCTAAGCACAATTCTTATGGAGTAATAATGGAAATTGAATGTAAACAGGATTGAATAGCTTAGATCCTGGAGCATAAACATTATATTGTGATTAAGCTCTCTGATAAATGTTAATAATCACATTATTCATGTGCATGTAAATATAGCCATTGTTATCAAGTTTTCCTTTGTTCGGTTTCCCTCCCTCGTTCCCTATTTATCATGTTCACCTGTGTTTGTGTGATTAGTCCGTGTATTTAGTTCCAGTTTCTCCCCATGTTTCCCAAGTAGAATTGCACCAAAATTGCACCATTTCTTAACACTTCATAAATAATTTGTCTCTGTCGACGTTGGTAATAGTTACAACCGTAGTTGCCGTAGCACATGTTGTTGTTGTTTTTTTCAAACACATTTGTCAGTTGAATAATGTTGTTAATTGTGTTCAGTTTCTTGCACAGATGAATGGTTTTGCTTCAACTCCTTAGTATATTGTATGGTGCCGCGGTGATTCATTTTGGTTTGCCTGTATCTGCATTTTTGCTTCTTAAAGTGATGGCACCTTTGGGCTTGACTTTTATGAATCACCAGGGACCATCCCGACTTCAGCTGCAAATCAACTATAGGGTTCTGCTGACGACAGAAAGTCGCCTACATATTGCATGGGCTGAGGGTGATTAAATCAACTGCAAATGTTCATTTTAGGGTGAACTATTCCTGTCACACACACAAAAAAAAAGTCTGAAAACATTGGCATTGCATAAATAATAATAATAATAATGTATCAAGCAAAGTCAGATTCCATTTGAAACTAAATGAATGCCTGCAGGATCAGAATGTATTAGTGCAAAATGCATAAATGGATATGGACATTTTATTTATTTAACCTGATGTGTTTGGGTGGATTTATTTTGCATGATTACAGCTACAGTGATGCTTTTGAAAACAATCTGCTTCTGAGCAATAACCATAATGGTCCTGGAAATTGCCAGGGTGTCATCAGCATATTAAATGGAAAAATATACCAAATGGAAGCAGAAAAAAATCTGCAGTCTTTTTCTGCCTACATTTTCTCATTACTAATATCTGCAAGCCGTTTACTTGCCTTTGTGTCAAACCAAACCCGTTTTTTTTAATTTTTTTTATTATTGTTTGTTTGTCAGGGCGACATGAATGCTCACAGCTCTTGGCATATAATGATAGCTCATAGTGATCACAGCTGTGATGCTCCCAAAAGAACACTCCCAAAAAAAGCCAGATGTGCGTAATACAAATTGTAGCAGAGAGAAAGAGACTAAATAAGAACACAAGTTTTATTTTTGAGTTCCTTTAAATAACCTCAGTTTTTAGAAATATTGCTGCAATTTAAAACAAATGCTATTGACTTTTTGTTACATAACTGAGAATTGACTGTTATAACACAAACTAAAACAGAGTAACTGCAGGGTCTTAAGTCTTAAGGCCCTATCATACACCTGGCGCAATAAGGCGCAAGACTTGTTTGACGCGATTTGTTGCTATTTTCAGACCAGCACAACCCTAATTTTCATGTTTTGCACCACAATGTTTAAATAGCAAATCCATTTGTGCCACTTTGTTGACTCAAGGGTGTTCCAGTCTAAAAAGGAGGTGTGTTAAGGCGCATTGTTGGCATGTTGCTATTTAGAGAAACTGAAATAGACAAATCTATTGACTAAGTAAAAGCTGGTCTAAAGTCCAGCACGTTGGTTGTATCTTTTTGCAGGTTCAAACGCTTCAAACACACGGGATGTACAGCAATACACAAATATCTTTACACACACACACAAAAAAAAATTAAGATTTAAATGTTACAAAAATGATTACTTTCTACATAAATATAAAAACCACTGCCTCCATGCCTCCTTCATGGGGCTTTTTTCCAGTTTGGTCATGACAATTTGTATTTTTATTATAATATTATTATTATTATTATTATTATTAGCAGTATTATTTATTATATGCATATTTATATTTGTTTTAATATAAGCACGTTTATATTTGTTATACAACACTGTTTCCTCATCTACGAAAGTAAAGGAGTAAAGTAAAAAGTAAAAGTAAAGTTAGGAGAAGGTTAAGAGGTCAAATGGAGGAGGCTTGTTCTTTATCCTCCCACTACAGATGGTCTGGTTAACCATTTTTTGATAGTGAAGCATTCTGTTTTTCCACTTACAAAGTGCAACATGTAAATATAGCAAGTGACTCTTAAAGCGAGTGTGAGATCAGAATTTGATTTGTTTAATGCATGTTATACTCAAAACACAGCCATAACTCATTAAGAGATTATCCACAACCTTGTTAGACCATGTGCTTCTGTGCAAATCATATTTTTCTGTCCTTAAAATAGCAAAAGTGGATTTGGACATGCCCTTAATGCTTTTGCACTTTTGCACTTTAGACTTTGTGCATAGATCGTTAAAATAGATTTCTTAAAATGTCTTAAATTTCAAAAACTAAATTTTAGGCCTTAAAAGTCTTTAATTCACAGGTCTTAATTTTCCTTTGTTTATTTGAAGCTACCCAGTGGATCCAACACACATCCAATCACCAACAATACATCCCAATAAAACTTTTAGCAAAACTATATTTATAATAATATTATAACAGTCTGTTTTGACACATTATTTAAAATATGTAGCTAAAAAATAACTCTTCAGAACCAAAAAGGGAGCCATTAAAGAATCCTTGGTGTATAGCCTCATATATGTCTGAAATTTCATTCTTCATGATCTGAAAACAATGTCTTAAATTCGACTTGGTGTAACCTGCAGAAACCCTGCAAAAGTTTGTCTCAGCTTATCTCAATGCATACATAAATTACGCCAATCAAGAATTAAAAAGTAAACCTCTCTTGTTAAAACAAAACAGTGATTGCTTAACATTTCAAATGCTATGAAATCTCAACTCATGAGATTTTTTTTTTTTGGACTGAAGACCCCTGCATATCTCCAAGTTCATTTCATAAGAGGGTTTTTTCCGTGACATTTGTACCAGATCACTGGAATTCTCCATTTTTGCTCATATCTGGATAAATTCCCACACAGGCTACGTATAAGGTCGGGTCAGAGGGTCACGTTTCAATGACCTCAATAAGTCTTGATAGATCGCTAAAAGAAATTGCTTTTGAACACGTACAGCTCACCCAAGACCCCTGGAAAACTACAGAAAACTTTAAAATAATGTTGACTGGCAGAAGAGAAGAACACTTTAAGGCATAAATTCCATGATCATGAATATTGTGGTTTCTTTTATTAAGCATGACCAGAGCTAGTAGAGTGTCAGAAAAACTTTCTTAAATCAAAGTACAGATGTAATGAATTGCTAAATAGATACTTGTGTAACATCTCCAATGCCTGTGTGCGTGTACTCATTTGCATGCGTATAAGTATTTTAACATTTAATTGATCTTTCACAGGAGAATGCTGTGTAGGACTAAATGGAGAGGTAATGTATTTTGAAAGTCACATTAAAACTGTCTAACTGATGCTATCTTAACCTGGAGTCTTAAGCAAACATCAAACTGTACAAAATGAGCATATTGTGCTGAGAACTAAAATGAGAGGCATAAAAGCTTCTTCTGTTTTATTTCAGATGTCATTTGTGATGGAGTCAATAAAGTGCATTAACACCCACCCACGTTCTCAGCAGCACTGCTTTCTGATCATATTGTCTTTCCCCCATACAATCTTTTAGAAAGGTCTTTGTATTTATTAGGCCATGAACAAAACTAGCTATTAGGAGAATTGTGTCTTTTGATTTGAAGCAAAGGAAATGTATGAAAATCAGACAAAAGACTGTGAGTTAAACAGATTTATTGAGGGAAAGAACTGCAATGTCATGATGAGCCATTATGAATGACACAACTTCATTCATGCATTTATCCATTTATTAATTCATTTATTTTCTGCTGCTTTTCCGAGTCTGGGTCGTGGGGGCAGCAGTCTTAGGAGAGAACCCCAGACTTCCCTCTCCCCAGACACTTCATCCAGCTCCTCTGGGAGGATTCCGAGGCGTTCCCAGGCCAGCCGAGAGACATAGTCCCTCCAGCCTGTCCTGGGTCTTCCCTGAGGTCTCCTTCCAGTGGGACATGCCTGGAACACCTCCCTAGGTAGGCTTCCAGGAGGCATCCAAAACAGATACCAGAGCCACCCCAGCTGACTTCTCTCGATGTGAAGGAGCAGCGGCTCTACTCCGAGCTCCTCCCGGGTGTCAGAGCTCCTCACCATATCCATAAGAGTGCACCCTGCCACCCTTCTAAGAAAACTCATTTCAGCGGATTGTATCCGAGATCTTGTCCTTTCGGTCATGACCTAAATCTCATGACCATAGGTGGGAGTAGGAATGTAGATTAACCAGTAAATCGAAAAGCTTTGCCTTTCGGCTCAGCTCCTTCTTTACCACAACGGACGGGTACATTGATTGCTTTACTGCTGCCGCTGCACCGATCTGCCTTTCAATCTCACATTCCATCCTTCCCTCACTCGTGAACAAAACCCAGAGATACTTAAACTCTTCCATCTGGCGTAAGGTCTTTCCTCTAACCTGGAGATGGCAAACCAGCTTTTTCTGGTGGAGCACCATTGAATTCAATTTCATTCAAAAATAATAGAGAAATATAAAATTGATCTGTTAAAGTTGTTCGTAATCAAAGCAGTTCTTGTGCACTTTTTAAAATCTATAATATTTTATATATTTAGTTACTAACTGGTAATTGTAATTTTTAAAACAACAAACAAAGTTGACAATAAATGAGTTGACATTTTGGCATTAAATAGCAGGTTTGGCATGCTGTCCTGGGCGAGATTGCTTAGCTCTGAGATAATTGAGCCCAAGGCTCCCACCTGGTCAATAAACATATAAGGGCGTCTAAAATCAGGTGGGTCTCGAGAGCTCCCCTTAAAAAATGGAGGAAAAGGAGGAGATAGGGTGGAAGAAGGAATTCTTCCAAAACGAAGACAGGGCAGTAGGTAAAAAAATTGGTCCATTTATTGTAAACTTGGATCAATCTGATTGGATAGTTACTGATTACAGATGAGCAGCCAGTCGTGCTTAATCACATGCTACTCTCAATATTATTTTATTAAAATTAGTGCACTAACATCAAACCAGATATCAAAGTTTTACATATTTCCGCTGATATCAGAGCTTAAAAAAAAGTAAATGAGAAATTCCCATAAATACCACAATAACAGTGTTGACAAAATAATCTACTGTTGTTGTAGCCTAAACATTTGGTACAAATTAATGAGGGAACAATAATAACATTCCTCCATGCCTTCCAGAGTTTCCCGCCAGAGCAAGTGATTTCACTTTAAGAAAGTCGCATACTGTTTTCTATGAATGCTTTTTGATTGTTTATCGCGCAACTATAGCTCCCTGCAGCTACATGAGAATATGCATGAAAACCTAAAATTTGCTATCTCAGCAATTTGTAACTTTTTGATTTATTGGCTAATTCGAATGAATTCGTACGGTCTCATTTGTACAATTTAGTATGATTTGCTTCAACTCCCCCCAATGATGGTTGGGTTTAGGGTTGGAGTTTGGTGCCATGCCTCCTTTTAAAAATCACACATTGTCATACGACTGAACTTGTACGAATTCAAACAAATTAGCCACTAAACTAACAAAACATAAAATAGTTTTATTTCCTCATGAGATAAAGCTGTAAAACTAGGTTGCTGCCAGATATGGTGTTAGTGAGGCCTGCCGTTGAGTTTTCATAGTGTTAGTGCTCACACTGCAGCCTCTGTGAGTCCTGATGCTCTAGTATAGTGATAAGGACACTATACTGTCAGTAAGTACTGCCTTTGGATGAAAGGTTAAATAGAGGTCCTGACTACATGTGTTTGGTGGAAATCTCAGGATGTTATTTGAAAAGGTTAAAGGTATATTGGGTTCATCACTCTGTCTCCTCTACACCAACAAGCTAGTGTGAGGTTTGGTGCTGTTGCATATTCCAGGTGGATGCTGCACACTGTAGGAGATTCCCCCAAAATCTGTAAAGTACTTTGAATGAAGTTATAATTTTAGCCTTTAATTGTATTAGGCTTACTTTTCACATATTTGATATTATTAGCTCCCTAAATATATTTTTTAAATATAATATATATTTTTTTTAATCTTTGCCATGATAACAGGTACAGGTGGTTCATTCCGCTATTGCGACCGCTGATAAATATGGGACAAAGCCGAAGGAAAATGAATGAATGAATGAATGATGACAATTCAGATTAAAGTGCCTCACTAGCTTAATTAGGTTAACTTGGTTAGTTAGGGTAATTGGGTATGTCATTGTATAACGAAGGTTTGCTCTGTAGACGACTGGGAAAAATATGGCTTAAGGCGGCTAATAATATTGACCTTAAAAGGAGGGCTGTGTTATTTTAACTGCAGAACGTAGGGGTAGGTACAAAAGGCTTTAGGGGTATAGGGAATATGGAACAGAGAAAAATATGTTTCATACAGATGTTTTATTTAGTAAACACAAAAGAGATGAAAGTTAGACTTGATTATTTTATGATAATTGAAGCTGAATATCAGAGATGGCAAAAGTACACACATCCTTTACTCAAGTAGAAGTACAGATACTAACTTTTAAAACGACTAAAATTTGAAGTACTGACTACACTTTTCTACTCAAAAGTAAGGAAGTATGACCTGAATCAAGTACTTAAGTATTCATTAATAGACCTATTTTAGTTTCACGATAACTACACCTCACATCATGTATGCATCTATACAAAATAACTTACATTTCTTTTCTTTTTTTTTCTTTTTTGCCAAATTTAAACAGCAAAGTAGCAAAACAACATCATTCTACAATATTGTCCAACAATGACTGATACATGTCTTAAATTTAACACTTAATTTTGCCCAAAGCATATTTTAGTTTTTTTTTTCTTTTGATAAAATAAAAACTGAATGTTTTTAACTATTATTTTTTTATTAATAATTTTTTTTTCATTATGCTAAAGCTGCTTCATTTTCTTCAAGCAGCAACAGTCATGCAGCTCAAATGATTTGTTTGTGTTTTCAGAGCATTGTGTATGTTTTATTTATAAATGAACCAGTGTAAATTCAGTTTATAAAAACAGTTATGATGTTCTAAAATGTGTATCTAACAACAATCTAACAAATTTAAATGAAGACTACAGTGTATATAATAAACATGTTAAAACTGTAACAGTATACAGTATGTTCTGTACTTGGAAATATGAACTTGTTGGAAACAAAGGAAATAAAATTCATTGCATAATGTATTTATAATTGAACAAATATTGAATTGCTTTAGTACTAACTGTTCAAATGTTGACAAAAAAAAGCACATGATTGATAGGTTTTTTCCCTCCATGGTAGTAGATTAAGAGTTCTGAGTACAGTACAACATGGTCAAAAGTTGCCAGATTTGAACAGAAATGTGTCTCTTGTTTTACCTGTGATCCAATCAACCAAAACGCATCGTATTACCCAGTATAAACATGACAAATAATTGCGGACTCCCTCTGTCTCATCCACATAAAGGCTAATTTATACTACTGCATCAAGCTCACGCGAATGCTCCGGCGCATGGCCGCATAGCTCTCGTCGTGGCCATCCACGACGCTAACGTGCACCTTAAGCCATTCCCATGGTAAGCTTATAGCCTGGTTTATATTTCTGCTTCGAGTGATCAGCATGACCCATGACGCATGCAATGTGCATAGCCGTGCATTTATACTTCTGCACGCTGTTTGTATTTGCAGAACAATAACACTTCCGAAAAAACGAGAGGGCAGTAGATGTTTATGTTCCTCTGTGTTGAGTTTCTCCGCTGGTGTTTGTTTGTTTTTTTCTAAACACTACTTTATTGTACACGTGGCTCAAACTCGCTCATTTTAAGGCGGGAATAGGCGGACGTACAACAAATTTAATCATAAGGTAAACACAAAACATCAATTTCCATCTGGAGCTCCTTCACAAGACTCCACGCTTGTAAACAATCACTCCATCGGGCTCGCGGGGCTCTCACCTCCACCCACACTTGTCATCACTACCTAGCCAACCAATCCCAGAGCTTGCGCTACACATCGTTGTGACATTTTTTGAGAGGTGCTCGTCAGCAACGCCAACGGCCACGACGAGTGCTATTAATCAATGCGTAGGCTGCACCGGAGCATACACGTGCGCTTGACGCAGAAATATAAATCAGCCTTAATAAACATGCTTACCGTGCGCGATCGAAGGTTGAAAAAGCCCACAAAGCAGCATGCAGGAGCGCAATGACAAAGAAAAGATTGAATCAATAGAAAAAATAGAAATAATATAGGTCGTCCCACAAAACACATTAAAATGAAAGTAATGACCCCGATTTAAAAATGCATGTAGTACAAAGTAGTCTGAAAAATAAGTAGTGGAGTAAAGTACTGATACCAGAAAAATCCACTTAAGTATATTAATGAAGTATTTGTACTGCGTTACTTCCCATCTCTGGAGAATATATAATTAAGACAAAAGTCCCTGAATACACATACAAACATTTTTTTTTAATTACTCTATGATATTTTTTTGTTATTCAAAACTCTTTTATTACATTTTTTTATAGTATAAGTTTATCAAGGAGACACAAAATGTACAAACAGTTTTAGAATCACCCATATTTAATTAATGAAGCTCTGAATCTGTCAGGTCTCCATTATTTAATATATATATATATATATATATATATATATATATATATATATATTTCCTCTAAAGAAAATGAATGTGGAATCTACTTCTGGAATTTGCCTATTGTGCGTTATGAACTGGATGTTTTGTGACAGATGGTTAATCCAGTGAATCTGACTTTGATTTACAACAATTTAAATTGACCCATGTTACAAGACGATATTTCTGTCAACTTAATGCTGAGGAAGATCGCATATAAACAGTTTACTGTCACCCATTAAGTATGCACAACAATTAAAAGATGTGGCATTTTTCACATAAATTCACTTAATAGCACAAGACGATGGCAGCTTTGGGAGCTCACGGTTGGCGTTTGTGACAAATTTACATGCTGTAATGTGGCAGCGGAGCTTTTAACAGTCCTTCTGTCCTTGCTCGATGTTAGGAGTACCGTCATGACTTTGCCTAAGGGCACGATGCCCTCAAGACTGCCAGATAGAAGGATGCACACTTCCTGTTTACTACATCATTATTCATCTTTATTAGATTATTGTAAAAAGCTGGCAGCAATTAGACATTCTCAAAGCCAATAAACAAATACGTATGCTCTCCAGAGCTAAATACTTCTATTATAGTTTAAAGCAGTGGTCTGATTTCCATTGTTTAGGCTAAAATCAGAAATGTCTCAGAAAATGACTTCATTTCTAATAAAGATGATTAAAAACATGACAGGATTTTTTGAAAAACATGATTCTGTTTCTCTGCATTTATTTGTTTATTTATTTATTTATTATTTATACAT
This sequence comes from Danio rerio, assembly GCF_052040795.2. Lineage (NCBI taxonomy): Eukaryota > Metazoa > Chordata > Actinopteri > Cypriniformes > Danionidae > Danio > Danio rerio. Next base: position 21,345,740 of record NC_141023.1, read on the forward strand.
TTATTTGTGCATTATTTTATTCATTGATTTATTCATTCATTCATTTATTGTTTGTTTCATTACATGAACAGACATTTAGTGGCAATGTGAGTGATTCATTTATTTGTTGACGGTGGAAGTTATAATGTGTACATTTTTTGTAAAGTCTTTAATTATTTTATTTATTTCAGAAACTAAATATAAGATCAACATATCAAATATAATAAATATTGTTATCTTACATTTTTACTTTAATATTGTATTAAAGGGCACCTATAGGGAAAAATCTACTTTTCAAGCTGTTTGGACAGACATGTGTGTAGGTATAGTGTAAAGACCTTAATATTGGGGTGATATAAACACACCCAGTCCTTTTTTTCAATTTAACAACATAAAAACGGTGGTTCGGTTTTCAGAGCGACCGCAACTTGACGTAGGAGTGCGGTCTCCCTGCCCACCAATACTTATTGACAGGCGCGCATCACTATATCCTCAGTTTGTTGTTTCTCGTCCGTCATTTTCAGCGTGTGAGTCAAAGAGATATCACTAAAGGAACACCCTTGCTCTCTTTTTAGATGTAAAGCTCATTGAGCTCAAAACAAGATCCTCATTCATCACATGATCGCTCTAATCGGAATTATTGTTTGTAACTTTAGGTAGGTTTGCAAACATGTGTATTTTTCATTGCATCTGACTTAAACTTCAGCTGTTTGCATTTCTCGCGGTCACAGAAGCTCCCTGTGATCTTAAGGTGCAGCTGGAAGAACCATAATATTAATATTTAATCATTAAAAAGGGGTAAACTATGTGCCCTTTAAATTTTGTTTCTCCAATGACTTGTATTGTTCTTCTCAATGCAAATATATTATTGTTAACATTATATAATTCAATTTAACGAACTTTATTGTCTATCCCACAAGGGTTATACAATTCTTTTGACATAGGCTCACATGCAACAACAAAACATAAATATACTTACACAACTATTTTTTTTTTAAATCCTATTTTTTTTTAACAATGACAGTGGGAATAAATGTCTTTTTGTACTTACCCATTTTTGCAAAACAGACTACCAGAAAAAGAAACTTAAAGGAATAATGTAAAGATTGGGAAGAGTCTTCCACGATAGTGAAGGTTTTTCTTTTTGTTGCTGCTATAAATAAATCAGGGATTGGTGTTAGTCTCTCACCATTTTTTTTTACTTTCTACATTTATCAAACTTAAAAGTTTATTTTTTGCTTTTAACAGAGAGGAAGTTAAACCAGGCTGCAATATTAAACTTAAGGATAGACTCAATAAGTAATTCATATACGACAGTCAAAATGTTCTTCTCAATATAAAAACTTCTCTCAGTTTTCTCAACAAACTCAACCGCTGCTGAGCCTTTTTAAAAACATTATCTGAGTTTTTCTCAAAAGAGAATTCAAAGTCAATTTCCACACCTAAGTGTTTAGCTAGCCGGCAGCTAGCTCTCTGAAACTCTCACATGGTCACCCACTGAAGCCAAGCACGGTTGAACACATGGAAAGTTAGGTTGCTGCTGGAAGTGGTGTTAGTGAGACCAGCAGGGGGCGCTCAACCTGCAACCTGTGTGGGTCCTAATGCCCCAGTATAGTAAAGGTGACTCTATACTGCTCAGTGAGCTTCATCTTTCAGATAAGACATTCAATCGAAGTCCTGACTCTCTGTGGTCTGTAAAAATCCCAAATTTACCCACTGTCTATCAAGGACTTCTAACCATCCCCTTATCATAATTGGCTTCATTACTTTGTCTCATCTCAACCAATCAGTTGGTATGTGGTGTGCAGTCTGGCGCAATATGGCTGTTGTCGCGTCATCCAGGTGGATGCTGCACACTAATGATGGATGAGGAGATTCCCCCCACATTATGTAAAGTGCTTTGACTGTCCAGAAAAGCACTATATAAATGTAAGGAATTATTATTATTATTATTATTATTATTATTATTATTATTATTATTATTATTATTATTATTTAGAAGAACTCACCTGTTCAACCTCCTCCCCGTTAATTAGCAATGGGTCACAAAATGTTGGTATTTTGTTTTTCCCACAACGCATTTCTTGTGTCTTACTAATATTAAGCTGCAAGGAATTCTCTGTTGTCAAACTTGTAATAAAATGTAAACTTTTACCATTTTACCATACTGTACTATGCCTTATTCTTTTGTTGCATTAATTAATTGTCAAGCTATTATTATTATTATTATTATTATTATTATTATTATTATTATTTAATATTATTATTGTTGTTGTTGTTGTTGATAAATAATAATAATACTAATAATAAAATTACTTAATAATAATAATAAAAAGAAGAAGAAGAAGAAGGATGATGATGATAATGATGAGAATATTAATAATAACTTTAAAATAAAAATAAAAATGTATTAGTGGAATAAAAGTATTAGGCATAGTATAGTATGGTATACAACATAAATGTTCCTCACTGAACCACATTAAGCTTTATATTTTTGTCCTCTGTTGGGTCACCTTTACCTGATTTATTTCTGGCCGGGCTATAGTAGAGCAGGTTAGAAATAAAAATAGCCAGTTATGTTACGGCACCTCCACACCTATAAACTTCAGCCCAGAAGAGGACCTCACAGATGCTATGAGAACTATACATCCATTAAAAGCCCTGCTGCTATTTTTACATGAAATTCCAGGTGCATTTGTGGAACATTCCATTTATAACCTTTACATCTGCCAATTGTGACAAAATGAACATGGCTGAAGGTGATCATTCTGCTATTTTTGAGGTCACATTTACAGGTCACACTTTATTTTGATGGTTCGTTTGTGGAATTTAAGTTACGTTGCATCTACATGCCAACTAATTCTCATCAGATTATAAGTAGACTGTTAGGTTGGGTTTAGGGTTAGTGTAAGCTGACATGCACTTGCAAAGTTTCTTATAGTTCGTTAAATGTCTGTTGAAGGAGCAGTATCAGCAGATATTAAGCAGACAGTCTACTAATACTTAAATGGACCATCAAAATAAAGTGTTACACATTTACATGTTGTGAACCGGAGGAAGAAACTGGTTCATATGAACTGTAACAGTTAATGACAAACTCCCTGTCAAAGTCTGACAAAGTCCCATATATAAAAACTTTGCTACTCCTTCCATTAATAACAAACAGCCGATGGCAAATCCCACGAAAAAGTATAAATGAAAGGCGCAAACACAGCACTAGGTTGGCCAGACTGTAGTTTTGTTGTGAAAATGAACTTTAACCCTTTATTCCCCACAGCCGAATCTCCATCTTTCAGTGATCATCATCTTTGCATCATGATCAATCCTGTGATCCCCTTCGCTTTGCTAGTGTCTGAAGCAATGACTGTAAAAAATATGGACGACGCGACAGCCCCTTTTTCCATTGAACGCCTTGAGGGCAAAACGCCTGCTTGATGGGCACAAACTGTCGCAAAAGACTGCTGAAATTGGAGCCTTGACATGCGCAGAAGGACTGTCTGATGGAGCCAGAGGAGGAGCCGCGAAAATGAGCGGAGTCGAGCTTCCAACCAAAAGCTTTATGTAAAATCAACAACGCCCCCCGAACTTCTCAGCATGCGTTTGCCGTCATATCAACACAAATGGATGTAATAACGTTAACAAATTTGATGGTTTTATATATTCAATCGCGTCAGCTCCGGGCCGCAGCGCATAACCTACTCGCGGCGTCTCGGGCTGATTCCGGCTCGCATGCAGCAGCGCCGGCTCGCTCGGCCGCCACATCTGGCTCGATTGACTCGGGCTGGAATCGGGCAGTGAGTCCAGGCATCCGGAGTAGGTCCAGCAGAGGTAGTCAGTCTGAGCTCTGAGGGGTAAGTCTCCGGCAGGCGAGAATCTAGCTGGAACTGGCCCGAGTGTATTTTGCTATCTGGGTGGCTAGGCGTACGTGTATCAGCAAACTAAAAAAGCCCGAAAAAAGCCCTGACCTTAGCGAATAAACAGTGTTCCACCAGGATCATGTATGTCAGAAACTGTAGTTTACTGCTGAACTCATTTTGTCATGGTAAAATAACACAGAATTCGAATAATAACATTTCAGTCTTCTGCCGAAGCTCAGACGCGCTGCTTTGAGAAACGATGACACGCCCAGCAATAAATTACTGATAAAAACAAACTTTTTACAAAAATGAAGATCTGCACCAATTTTAGCACAATAACCAGTGCCTTAATCGACCAGAACCATCTTTCGGGACATTTTATTGCAAGTGTAATTCATTTTTTTATTTGGGCTCAAGTCTCCTTCATTAACACGGAGGAGGCGGGCTTTATGACTTGTACTGCAGCCAGCCCCCAGGGGGCGATCTAACGGCCGAGACCTTCCCTCAAACGCAGGCTTGCGGCACACTTGGTCTGAAGAGAAAAGCATGTTCACGTTTTACCAGATCTGTACCGTATCGACGTCATTACAACATGATTCATTAATTCGACTCTCATTTGACATCTTTCATTAAATAATCAATAGTTTTAACATGGCGCACTTTTAGATTTAAACCTCAGCTGGATGTTTTCATTCACTTAGAGCTATGTTACACACTGCATGGAAGATTGTCAAAACAACATAATAGGGGCTCTTTAAAAAAAAAACTTTCAATGAATCTTTTTCCAGTCTATAAGCCTTAAAACCTGAATTGTGTAAAGAAAATAAATCTTTTTAGTAAGATTGTAACTTTGCAGATGCATATGCTCAAACAGCAAGATTACACACAATCTAAAATGAAAAAAACTTTAAATGATAATCAGGGACCTCTTTAACTGGGCTTAGAGCAATTTTTCATCCATAATCATCTAATTGAAGGCATCTTGGCTCATAGCAGTGCCAGAGACATGCGCGAGAGCTCCAGACATGCAGCGCAAAGCTCAGGCGTAGATAAGGTTAAGTGCTGGAGGTGCAGGCCTTGGTCTGAAAGCACATCTTATCTTCCCAAGCGCCGCAAACACCCCAGCTGTGTTTTAGGAGGCACACTGTTTCACAGATTAAACTGCTGCGGTTGGTCGATCGCTGCAGATGGAGATTGTCAGATAAAGCTGAGAGCTGTGGATGGAGAAGCAGACTCGTGGGAAGTCAGCTCTGCTCCAGAAAGGATAAAAAAAAAGGCAGTTAAATGCCTAAGAAGGTAGTGAAATGCTTAAAATACTAGGGACAAAGTTTGCTAATAATAAAATATCTTAATAAGATAAAATATATTAAGTGGCCAGTGGCTTGCTAGGTTTGGGACTTGTGGAGCTGTGCTCTTCAGTGTTTAGACTTTCAGCAGTGAATTTAAACTACACTGAACTGAACTGAACTGAACTGAACTAAACGAAACTGAACTAAACGAAACCCTGGAAATTAGACAAACACAGTTTCAATTTACTAGAATGTCTATGTTAAGCAGTTTTGACACAATCTACATTGTAAAAGTGCTATAGAAATAAAAATGAATTGAATTGAACTTAATTTAATTTAAATTTTCCTAGACAATAATGTGTTGAATAGTTTATGGGTTTTCAAAGGTTTTAATCCACTTCAAATGTTGACTACTGTGAATTATGATGTATGTGTAAATTAAATACATATATACAGTTGAAGTCAGAAATATTAGCCCCTCTGAATTATTAGCCCCCTTTTTTATTTATTTATTTTTCCCCCGATTTCTGTTTAACACAGAGAGATGTTTATGACACATTTCTAAACATAATAGTTTTAATAACTCATTTCTAAAAACTGATTTCTTTTATCTTTGCCATCATGCCAGTATATAATATTTTACTAGATATTTTTAAGACACTTTAATTCTGACCTCAACTCTATATATCCTCAAAAAATATATTACGTATTATTGTGATAAAAGCATGTAAAATGTTTCAGCGCTGCAGTGTTTTTAGAGCTTCTTTATGGCTGGAAATTCGTAACATTTGTTTTTGCTTTGTTTTGATTGACAGCTTTTATGACCACACAGACTCACTCTGACATTCCGTCACCAGATATCACACAAGGGAACGATTCGAAGAGGAAAAATATACAAGATCCAGCCTGAGACGGTAATATTCCTAACATCACTGGAATGCATTGGAATAAACCTATTGGAGCTATTTCTGAACTTCTTAAAAAAAATTAAACGTACAAATCAGAGAGAATGTCACCAGGCATTACATTCCTCATGAATCCACTTAAGTGTGTGTGTGTGTCTGGAAGCACAGAATATCAGCCCCTGTGTCTGAATTACTATACAAGAGATTGCATTTTACCTCAGACGGCAGCATGAATAACTGTTGGAGTGCTGATTATTTAAAGCAACGCAATCAAAAGAGGATAAATAGAAACAATGCGAGGTGATATAGCAATCTTTTCAGCGGAATACATAAATCCTTGTGAGGAAGGTTAGCGGACCAGTAAAGAGTTTTACTGCAGTTACTTTATGTGCAACTCTGGAGCTATGACACATTAATATTTGACAGTGATCCTGGAGATAAATTAATAAACAAAAGCCTTCAAATGAAATTTAGAAGCACCTGAAACATTAGTGGTCATTTGTTATGTGCACAGCTGGTTAGATGTAGGGCACACTGCATTATTCTTCAATATGAAAGTGAGTCATGCCTTATAAATCTATTTTTTGGCACAGTAAGAAGTAATTATTGCATTTGACCCATTAGGTAATATATCAGACAGGAAAGAGAACAATTAAGGGTAATACCTGAACATCCATTTCAGGATGGTGGTATTGATGCTAAAATTGTCTGGGGAGAAATTAATTTGTGTACTTGTGTTTTTTTCCAGTACACACACACACACACACACACACACACACACACACACACACACACACACAAACAAACACACACACACACACACACACACACACACACACACACACACACACACACACATATATATATATATATATATATATATATATATATATATATATATATATATATATATATATATATATATATATATATATATATATATATATATACTGTATATACACACATTCACTTAAGTGAGGATGTGAGGATACAAATAATAATAATAATACATTTATAATAAGAAGAAGAAGAAGAAAAAAATAATAATAACAATATTTTACATCTACATCTTGCATTTCTTGTATTTGGCGTTTTACTTCTCTTCTTGTCAGATATCCATGAGAGAAATAACTGCATAAAGCTTGGAAAGTACACTTTTATTTTGAAAACTAATGTCGTCTCGCTAATCCATAGAATTCTCCCCGCAGAGTGTACATTACGCTGGCTGTTCCCCACCGTGTCCGCCATTAACACAAATGATGACAATAGCTGCCTGAACTTCTGCACAACCACAGATTTTTGTGCAGAAGTACTTTTTTTTCGAGTAGTTTCCTCAAAAAAAAAAAAACACAGTCATGTACATTAATATTTCTCACATATTATTGTAGCACAGTTTGGGCTGAATACAATAAACAAACAAAAAAAAATGCATGTTGTCCAATAATATGTAATCAGACCTCAGACCCCGGAGAGTTAATTCTGCCAGAAGCAAAATATCATCAATCTGCCAAAAGTTATTTAGAATCATTAATGCTTGTGACACGTACCTTTATTATTCAATAGAAAATAAGGTTATTGTTTGTTTGTTTTCAGCACACTGCCATATATTGTGAGCTAACTCATGCATCATTTTGAAATATTTTGCACATTTTACCCAATTTTTCGAACATTCTGATTGTGTTACATGATCAGATCTTAATGTATAATCAGGTGGTATTCATTTTATTTTGTTTATATGTTTATTTTATTTTTTATTTATTGACTATCAAAATGCTGCCAGCTATTAATGTGTTATAAATCATGAAGGGTCAGCTTGGATCCTCTTTAACATTCTACTAATGACATAAAGTCAGCTATATTTTCTTGTGTGGCCTAAAGGTTTGTAAAATGACAGCAAATGTAAATTACTTTGTGAATATCTGATAGCATTTTGCTTCTCCAGTTAATATATTATGAAGTAGGCAGACTGTATCTGTATTTGAAAACAAGTTTTTGTTAGTGTAGAGCCAGTTAATGTTTATCTATTTGCGTAATTCAAACAAAAAAGTCTGACTTTAACCTCTGTGCAAAGCTTGTTTTTACTACTTTTACCCAAACACAAAGTTATAATTTAATCTGGACACTTTGTAGAGCAAAACCTCATTGGAACTCTCCAATGAAATGGTTTCTAACTTTAAAAATGATCAAAGAAAGCATTGTTATGAGAAAATGTGCTAAGAATCTATATTACTAAGCAAAGCTGGTACAAATGTCTGAACTGAAAGTGCTCATAGGCTTATCTCGTAATGCCTATCATCAAACAAGTGAGTGTTAGACTAATGACAAGAGTTCAATTGCTGTAAAAACCAAGAAGATTGACAAGGGGTGACCTCTTCCTGCACCCAAATGCATTAGAATGTTGCATTAGTTAAAATGGCTGCCTGGTGCTGTAATACAGGACCTCAACCAAGTTAATAAAATGATTAACAAGGCCTGTTTTCTTTACAGAAGCAATGGAAATTCTGCTTGATCAGAGTCATTGTTTGATTAATATTACATTGGAGTCTCCTGCAGCCACTAATCAGCCAATCATGTGGCTGTAACTCAATGCATCTCATTATGTTGACTTGGTCAAGATGATCTGCTGAGGTTCAAACCGAGCATGGGGTGGTGGTTTTTCAGAAACTGCTTATCTTCTGGGATTTTCATACAAAGCCATATAGGAGAAAATCATGCGGCAATATCTTGTAAGATCAGTTGGTGAAAAAAAACTTGATGCTAGAGGTATACGGAGCATAACTACACTAGTTAAACTGATAGAAAGTCAGCAGTAACCCAAAAAAACACTTCTTTCCGTAAGTCAAACCTTGAAGCTGATTAGCTACACAAACAAAATCATATTGACATCAAATATGACATTAGTAAACATGTAATAAATGCATATAAATGTCAAAACCGTAATGTCCAATTGATATATTCACATATTCTTGCCTTTTTAAAAACCAAAATAATGACACAGAAATATATTATAAGAAAAAGATTTGTTAATCTGAAAACTTCAAAACCAAATCACAAATTTACACTGCATTCTGTATACAAATAATGTATGTAAATTACCTTAAAGTCAAAACAACATAAAATTGACATTTAACATTTCCTGTAATCGATTTTTGAGGGTTTTTTTTTTTTTATTGAAGCCAATGCTAGGTGTCAATTTGATGCCTTTTTGGCATAAATACCTGCTGAGTGACACGATGGCTGTCGTGTCTTGCCAGTGTTGTTTTTACCTCTTTTGTGGTTTCAGTCTCAATTCCTATAATCCTAATCTGAAGTTGTTTTTACAGGTTCACTAATAGCTGAATAATGGTCAATACAGTGCTTGCAGGTTCAGTAGATTTTGAACACTTTCATGCAGCGCGACTGTAGCTACAACAGCGTCAAACCAAGTACAAGTAGGAGCTCTAATGATGCAATCAGTGCGACAACTTCTACTCTGAAACTTCCAAGCTGATCTTGGCTTTACCTGTGCAACTCCTTCATTGTTGTTATGGTCTTTAAATTGTCTACACCTTCTTGTTATATTGTCGGTGATCTCTTCTAGCACCCAAATGCATTAGAAAATAGTCTCATGCATTAGTTTAAATGGTTGCTTGGGGGCTTTAATTGTCACGAGGGAGACAGGCAAATCTAGAGTCATGATCAGAAACAGGCAGAAGGTTAAAAGGCTGGCAGCATACAAGAACAAACAATAAAACAAAGCAAGGGTCTAACACTGCGAAACAAGGCAAGGAAGCGCGTTGTAATGTTAGCTTGACCGATGAACTGAATGAACAGATGAATCGGCTGGCTTAGTAAAGACTTGAACCAGTGACGCTCTTGCTGTGAGGCAACAGTGCTAACCACTGGGCCACCATGCCACCCATCTAGGAAGGCAGGAGGAGGAAGGGTGGAAGGGGGATTCTTTAAAACGAAGATAGCTGTCACATGGAACTTAGTGTATTTATAATGGCTAAGGAATCATCTGAATGGTGAATAAGAAATTGAATAATGCAGGGCCGGCTGCAAGCAGTCATAAGCACGTGATCCTCTCGAAATTAGTTTATAAATAAACTTCACAGTCCATGTAATTAGTTGGTAATGATCCTCTGGCTGTGTGTGTGCTCATCACGGCAACTTGATGTTTCCAGCACCTTGTTGAATCTTTTCCACAAAGCATTTAGGCAGGTTTGAAGACAAAACCAGAAGAAAAGTTTACTTAATAATAGTGAGTATATATTCAATATATTTATTTTTATATAACATTTTTAAATTCTACACTTGCAAATAAAGGTACAAGAGCTGTCAACGATGTGGTACCTTTACAAAGGGTGCTAATCTGTATACAGTAATGGGTCCACATTTGTTCCTCAATGTTATGCTTTTGATTCATATGTCAATAATATAATTAAAAATTATTTGTTCACACTTATTTTGATGGTCTATTTGTTAAATAAAGTTACATTGAATCTACATGCCAACTAATTCTCATTAGAGTGTAAGTTGACATGTACTTGCAGAGTTTCTTATAGTCAGTTAAGGCACAATCCCAATTCTATTTTTGTACCCCTACCCCTTCCCCTTGGCCCTTACAACCGAGGGTTAAGGGGAAGGGCTTCAAAATTTACCCCTAAGAATTGGGATAGCACTACAGCACCTGCACACGTCATCATATGTCCTCTCAATCTCCTGCTTCTCCTGTGAGATCAGACGATGGCGACTGTTGTAGTGTATTCCAGTTGTGTTATTTTTTGGTATTTATCTTCAGGAGATCACTGAAGGCATATATTATGTTATCATAACGATCTAATGTGGCAATAAGATCGTAACTTTACTGTGTATTTAAATAGTGGCCATATTCATAATGTAAACGCACCAAAAACAACATTAACATTATAGCAGACACTGTAAAAAGCCCATTGACAGCCACTAGACATTACTGACAGGGTATTCCAGTGTCATGCTGTGGGACTGCTGTACAGGAGTTATTTAATAGAGATTATAGATTGCGATATTTAGCGGTTATTTTTATAGTTTTTTTTATTACTATTTATTTTAAAGCATGACGGTAAAACACGAACGCGGGTAAGGGGTAGGGGTAAGGGGTAAAATTGGGATTGGGCCTTTATGTCTGTTTAGCTGCAGTATCAACAGATGTTAAACAAACAGTCTACTAATGCTTAAATGGACCATCAAAATAAAGTGTTACCACATATTTTAGTTTATAATTTTTATTTGATTTCAAGAGGTACACTGTAAACGATTTCTGTTGTTTTCACGGTATTATACTGCAATTCTCAACAGTTGTTTACTGTATAAGCTGTGCACAGTGTGTTACTGTATATATTGCTGTTTTCACAGCATGATAATGTATTCTCAACATTTCCATACTGTGAACATGATTAACAGTATGCTACTGCAGATTTTACAATGAATTTTGGGAAAAAATCAGTTACTGTGCATCTAAATACAGTACTGCAAACGATCATGAAAAACTACACAAACTTTATATTATTATTATTATGTTTATTTTATTTTTTGACAAAGTATTTTGTGAAGAAAAATAAACTAACCAGTTTCTTCAGACTGTTCAGTGCATAAAACTGTCCCCTGGTTTTCCATATTTGGGTGTACTGCACCTTAATTTTATAAGGTTAACATGAAAATATTAAATCATTTTTAATCAACATAACTTTGTGCTTAACCAAAACGTAAACTGGAACAAAAGTAATTGATTCATGAAACCAAAGTCAGCTTAAATGTCATAATGACCAGCCTGCTTTAGACGGATTCATGAGGTTAGGGCACCCGTCATCACCATGGAGGTCACATATCTCCGCATTTTCAAAACAATATTTTAAAATACCCACCATCCCTATAAATAAACCACAGACTTGAGTTTAAAACAACTACATTCCCGCATGAAAAACGGTTAAAACTAAATTTCATAACACATTCATTATAGAGCCATCTAAGACCGGGGCAAGTCTCACATGTCTAGCCGATTATAACCTCGTTTCGCCGGATACATGAGTGATGATGGACACCCTGGAGGTCAGAATCTCCGCTATCGGCAAAGCACGCTTAAAATTTACACATGATATCTATAAATAAACCACAGATTTGAGTTTGTAAGAACTACATTCTCGCATGAAACACTGTTAAAATTTCATTTCGTGACATATTAAACGCATTATTTATAATATTAGCTGGGCTTTCTCATCCGCCATTACCATTTAATGGTTGTTGATGTGAAATGAATTCTGGGAGAAAAAAATATATATATATTTATATATAATTCTCAAAACACTTCAAACGAACTTTATTCTTATTGTCAAGGTCAGATATATGTAATAATTTCGCTGGTAAAGTGAATAAAAAACAATGTTACTATATTGTAATCAATATCACGTTTGCACTGGTTCGGTTCAGCACTCGAGCAACTCTGAATCGTATTGAACCGAATTGAACCGTTTGCTCGGGAATTATTTGATCACACGTGTTGACAAGCACATTCTGCAATATGCAATTAGTGTATAATTAGTGTATAAATGCGCGTGGCCAAGCAGTATAACGAAATAGTAATGAATCATATACAAAAAGGAATCGGTTTTAGGCGGATTCGATTCTTTACTGTTCACTAAGGAGCCGATTCATATAGAACCGAACGGACACGACTCGACATGCAGGCAACGGCTCTCCTAATTTGAAATTCACCTGTCGTCTTTCATCCAGCGAATTCATCTTCGGTAAGTGTTTTAAAGTCAAATTCTGTCCGTTAAAGGATTATTTTATAAGTATTTCTGTGTATTGTGTGTGTAATTTAAAAGAATTAACCAAGTGACATTAGTTGTTCTTATGTTATGTCACGCTATCCGTTAACAAACGGTATTTTAAACAAGAAATAACAGACGCCAGGCGGTCATTGTAGTGTTTGCGAGGTATTAGATACAGTGAGTTTATCTTAAGTGAGTTTTTGACCATACGCTAAGTTACCTGAAAAAAACATAACTTTAACTTATTGTAACTGCATTAATGAATTCTCTATTTCAGCACAACACTGAGATGAAGGCGAAGTCACCATGAAAAGTTAAACGTTTACCGTTAAGGTAAGCTCTGGTTTTCACATAGTCATTATGACTAAGCTATCATTATGGTAATATTTTTCAACTGTAAGTTAGTTATTTAAACTAAACTCATAATGAAATGAGTCTTAACTGTTTTATTAAATGGAGCTGAAAATTAAATGCAGTTGAATTATTTTAAGCTAACGTTAATATTACAAAATACATATTAATTGTCTATTTCTCAATAATGTTAATGAGCTTGATGTATAGTGTGTCATTAATTGTACATTTAATTTTTGGTGTTCAGGTGTACCTGAGGTGAGTGTACATTCTGAGTACACAGATATAAGCCAAAGTCATTATCACTATATATATATATATATATATATATATATATATATATATATATATATATATATATATATATATATATATATATCTATCCATCCTATTCTAAGTGAAATTGATGGGGTCAGGGAATGATTTGTGTACAAATGTATTTTAACCCCATACAGATTGGTATGGTTGTACCATAGATTTAGATTAATTAATGTTAAGTCTTATTTTACTCTTATTATATTTATCTGTTTTTCAGCTACAGTAATTGATATTGAAAAACTGATGCAACAAATCACTCCTCACTTGATTATTCAAGGTAATGTTGATGTCTTCCTCATTTTGATTAGATTTTTAAATGTAGAGTTGTTCACAGATTTGTTGTGAGGAGTTTCATGTACAACCTCTTTTTCTTCTTCCAGCAGTTCCTAAGATAAAAATCTGGGGTTAAAACAGCCACGGCTATGCTATTTGCCTACCAAGTGCTGAGTAAATATTAGACAAACATTTTTTTCTATAACTGTTGTCTTTGTGTTTATTAGCAATTTTACTGGGCGTATGTGTTTGTTTGTTTTTCAAACAGCCTGGAAACTGTAAGTTTAGTTCAATATGTTATTTTATGCTATTCATTTTTGTCTTAACATGGATTGCATGTTGAAGCTATCGTTTTATAGTGGGAAAATGTAAAAGAGAATCACTGAATACAATGGCATAATGATTCTGCTTGTTCACAGAAGGTACTTGATTTAGTTTTCCTCAAGCGACACATCAGTTTTTATGACTATTGCTTGACACTTGAATTGAAGGGACAGTTCACCCCAAAATGAAAATAATAGCATCTTTGGCATCCTCCACTTGTTTCAAAATAGTTATACATTTAATTTGTTCCGTTGAACACAAACTCGTATTTTTTAAAGAAATTTGGTTCAAATATGGATGTCAATAGTTACTGGTTACTAACATTCTTCAAAATATTTGCTTTAGTGTTTAACAGAAATTTAAATGGATTTAAAACACATGGAGTAATGGTGGCAAAAAAGTAAACTATCCTTTTAAATATTTTATTCTGAGACTTATTTATATATGTCTTGTCTTTTGCCATATTGTCTTTCTAGCTCAGATTGTGATGAACCTGGAATGCGACACCAGTTACTCTTAAGACAAGAACCGAATAAAGCACAGATGTGGAGGGATTTGCAGCCAAACTAACTGGAGGGAAGGAACCTTTAGGTAAAAGCACCTGCTTTATTTAGATCTGAAGTATTTTATTTGACATAGAGATTTATAGTTTTAATTCTAATTTAAAGCAAACAAGGTTGAGCACCCCTGGTCTAAAAGCTCAAAAATGCTGTTTCCGTGATAAGGTTAAATGTAAATCAGAAATAGATTCATTAGGATCAATGCTTAAAGTAAACATTTTCTTCTCTCTGTAGACCAAACATGTTTACTGTCCCCCACATTTTAATAAATTGTTTCTGTTTTTGTTTCTTACAGTGTGGGTGAACATACTACCTGGATGTCCAACAAAGGCTGCACAAGAGCTCATTTGATAGCACATATTCTGTCCTGTCTACATCTCTGATGACCTGGAAGTGCTTCGACATCAGTGAGTAATACATCTTTATATTGTCATGCATACAGGATTTCTGTAAGCTTAGCTTTAATGTTAGTTTCTAATCAGCAGTGACTGTTTTAAAAAATTAAGTATTTAAATTATTCTCAACGTTTTACTAATGCTGTGCACAGTAACGTTGTGATGATTTAGTTTGAGGAAATGTCACTGGAGAGGTGTTCGTATAAAAAATAAATAAATAAATTTGTATGAAATGACTCGATAAAATGTTTATTTGTCTCGCTGACATGCCATTACTGCTGCATATTAAAATACAGTAATACGAATTGACAGCAGAATATTACCACAAACATTTAATGAAGTAGGCTAGACTGCTCTTTAGTTCTCTACTCAACTTTAACACATTTCCTCATGTCGCTCAGCCTCTCTGCAGATTTTGCCAAAAATGAATGCTTAGTAATTACTTTGTTTTATGCAAACCAAATATCAGTGACTCATCATTAGCATTATTTTAAAAAAATCACCCACGGCTTTCATGTTCTCTAACGCAATCTTATCTGTAAGTTAGAAGTGGATTTATACGTGTTAAAAGCCTAAAAGTATTTAATTAACATTAGTCACGTTAAATTAGATTATTTTTATTTATTTAATTTTAAATATGTAGCCTCTTAAAGTGAGAATGAACTGTGTTTACCCCTCTTAAATCCGTGGAAGAACTAGTAGTGTGATCATGGAATCAGATATTCGAGCTATACAGAGTCGGACATTAAGTTAAGATGAGACTTTATTTTTTACACACCTGTGTGGACACCTGACTAGCGATCTTCAAGAACAATGCCCGCTGATCTTTTCCCCATTAACGTTAGTGTAATTGTGAATTGACAACAAACTGTATTTCACCAACAAAAACAATAAAAAAAACTGTTATATATTATAACTGTTATATATATTTATATATATATATATATATATAAAAACAACAGTGCAGTGTTTCGTTTCTGAATGAATTAAATGGTTTTAGGGATGATTAGTTTTTACTCCAGTGATTGATTTTGCGTGTCATTTTTGCAGGATCATCAGAAGTGCTGCTGCCCTTTTTCACTGTCCCTTTCCACATCATTTGGCCTTCATCATTTCCTGTCTTGTAGCAGTATTTTCACCTGTTTTTAAAATTGTAATAATTTTTGATGCATTAATTGTTGACTGGTTTTAATGATCAATTGTTCATTAGTGTTCTGTTGCTTTGTTTTATTGAATAATTGCTACTGTTTTAGCATGGTTTACACAATAAACCTTTATTGTGAAGTTAAAGTTTCAGTTTCTTTATTTTTCTTGTATTTCTTGAACAGTTAAAATAACACTTGTGCAAGTTTTGAACATTTTTACCCATTATAAAGTAGCACTATTAAATAAAATAAAATAACATTTAATAACTGTAAAATACTATACAGTAATAATGAAAGTAACGTTAAAATACCGTAGTTCTTCATGGTAAAAATGTACAATAAAATACTGTTTTCAGTTTTGCAGTATGTGTATCACTACTGTAATTGGTGTTACAGTAAAAATCAACAACAGTAAAATGATGTATTACATTTTACAGTAAATGTAATACTAATGTAATTAGTATTACAGTAATGTTACTGTTTTATGAAATACAGCAGCTACTGGATAATTGTTGCCAGTAACTTACTGTTAATTTAACAAGAAATCGTTTACAGTGTACACATTTGTATACTATATAGGTACTTAAATGTACCTTTGAGGTAGCAATATGGACCTTTTACTGCAGATACACATGTGTATTCTTTGAAAAGGAACTGCCCCAGTGACAGCTCTTGTACCTCTTGTATTTCCGAGAGTGTACTTTATTCTAACTGTAAAAATGTGTGCTGAAATAATTAACATACTGTAGGTGTGAGTGAGTGAACCATTCACTTTTGTTTAGCTCTTATGGGAACTTGTTTGTTCCACACTCTGAAGCACCCCAAATGGTGCATCAAGCGTTTTGCATTTTTACATTATCATATTCTGTCCATAAATGACCCATCAGAGCTTTCAGAGTACAGAGAGAACAACCGCCTACAATTGACTGTTGCAGCACTGGAAAACACTTGACATGACTTTCCATAAGAATATAAATACATTCAAATTCATTTAATCATTTTTAGTTTTTACGTAAAAGTTGCTGGACATCAAGAAGAATAAAGAATAATGGGTTGTTGTTTGAATATAAATATTATGGCGGCAAATCTACTTAAAGGGATATTTGACCCAAAACTGAAAATTCTGTCAACATTTACTCACCCCCTGTCCAAACCAGTTTTCTTTTTTCCTGATGAGCACTAATGAACATATATTGAAGAAAGTTGGGAAGCTTTACTCCATGACTTCCAAAGTAGGTAAAACAAATACTATGATGGCCAATGTTTCCAGAACAGAACAACAACAACAAAAAACCCAACTGTTTTGGAGCAAGTATTCCTAAATATTGTCATTTTTGGATGAACTATCCTTTCAAACTTTCCTAATATCACTTAACTATGTTGCTATCATACTCGTTGTTACTCCAGAAAGGATCATACATTCCTGAAAACTATTGCACAACAGCAGTCATTCACAAGACAATGGCTTTAGAAATAACCAAGAAGGGTTTATTTCGCAACAGTGCTGTCTTTCTCTATGGCCCTTTGTGAAAGAACAGGTCCACACGACTGTTTGAAGCCCCACAGACTGGAGAGAAAATAATGGGAGATTTCACAGTAAATTAAGGTAACAGCCACAGCTAAGTTAGAAATATGACTGCACTGGAGCTGTTTGGACAGGTCAAGCGGTGATGCAACAACTGAGTCAACTTTATATTTACCAAAATTCAAAGCCTAATGGGTCAAATGTTACAATAGAGCGTGCCAAGATACATTAATGAAACTGTCCGCGAAAGAGAAGCATTGCTGTGCTTTTTAGGGATGACACATGGTTAAATACTAGGCTCATCTGGTTTTATTATGAGTGTCAAATAAGTTATCAATTTATTTTTGCCTGTAACTTGCTCTGTCCTATTTTTGTTTGTTATCTGTCATGTCCAATATAGACACACGTCAGTCATGACTAATCAAAACACTGACTGACAGCAGGAAGAAAAGCATCTCGTTCTCATAGAACAAAATTGTTTTGCTTTTCCATTGTTTTAAATAGTACTTGGTTTAATGGCTTTTCTTGTGAGAGTTTAAACAATAACAATAAATATATATATTTAATGTATAGTTAAGATATAGTTAAAATAGTTCTAAGTTTCAAAAATGAAAATGTACTCAAGTTGTTTCAGACCTAAGTATCTTTATTCTATTAAACACCAAGGCAGATATCCTGATGATTATTTGGCAAGCAGTTAAGAGAAACCACAGACATTCACAATAAGTAAAAAATAAATAAATAAATAAAAATAAATAAATAAATATAAACTTTTGATGTTCAATTTAGAAATCATTCTTTTTTTTTTGGATTGAGTGCTTAAAAAACATTAACAGACAGTAAGAACCATCCTGCTTTAACGAATTTGAATATTTAAACTTTCAGATTACAAAACTGCAATGCATGTTGAGCATGTTGAGGTGGCGCAGTGGGTAGCATGATCGCCTCACAGCAGGAAGGTCACTGGTTCGAGCCTTGGCTGTGTCAGTTGCCATTTCTGTGTGGAGTTTGCATGTTCTCCCCTTGTTCACGTTGGTTTCCTCCGGGTGCTCCGGTTTCCTCCGTAGTGTATGTGTATGAATGAGTGTGTATGGATGTTTCCCAATGATGGGTTGCATCCACTGCGTAAAACATGTGCTGAATAATTTGGCGGTTTATTCCGCTGTGGCAACCCTGGTTAATAAAGGGACTAAGCCAAAAAGAAATTGAATGAATGAATGAATAAATGAATGAATGAATGAATGAATAAATGAAGGGCGAAGCAGTGGTGCAGTAGGTAGTGCTGTCGCCTTACAGCAAGAAGGTCGCTGGTTCGAGCCTCGGCTCATTTGCCATTTCTGTGTGGAGTTTGCATGTTCTTCCTGCGTTCGCGTGGAGATTTTCCTCCGGGTGCTCCGGTTTACCCCACAGTCCAAAGACATGCGGTACAGGTGAATTTGGTAGGCTAAATTGTCCGTAGTGTATGAGTGTGTGTGTGAACGTGTGTGGATGTTTCCCAGAGATGGGTTGTGGCTGGAAGGGCATCCACAGCGTAAAAAAAACTTGCTGGATAAGTTGGCGGTTCATCACCCGAATTAAAAAAGGGACTAAGCTGACAAGAAAATGAATGAATAAACGAACAATATGACAACAACTTAACAATATTGGTGTGAACAAGCTATTAACCTTTTTTTTTTCTTCACAGACTCCAACAACTAAATCTAAAGTGTAGGTGTCATAGGGGTATTTAACTGTGTAGCAAATATATGTTTAACAGTTTTAATTTTGTTTATTTGGGAAAAATAAAATAATTTTTTAAAAAATTAAAAACGTAAGTATGCGAAATAGAACATTTTGAAATCTATAAAACCTCACAAACAGATTTTCTTTCTTGTTATATATAAATCTAACTATTTGTATTCATTCTTTTTTCAAGAAAACAAGACAGAAAAATATTTTCCCTTTACAATTTTGATGATTTTGCATCAAAATTTTCAAAATTGAGATAAATGTTTGTATTAAGCAAGTAACAAAACTTTTAATGCATTTTAAAGTCTTTTTACTTAAAGGTGACCTATTGTGCCCCTTTATACAAGAAGTAAAATGAGTGTCTGATGTCCCTAGAGTGTGTATGGGAAGTTTCAGCTCAAAATACCCCAAAAACAATATTTTCTAACTCTTTGAAACAGCCCCTTTCAGGCTTTGATCCTAATTGTACCATTTTGGTGACTTTTAATTTAAATTCAAATTAGATCGCTCTCCCAGTCCTCTTTTGAAAAGAGGGTGGAGCTACAAATGCCTATGTGTCAGTGTAGTGGCAGATTCAAAAACATGACTAACGTCCAGGGATTGACGTTAACACCCACCAACCCACCAAATGCAGGAAGAATTCACCTGTGGTGGGTTAGACAGACAAGCCCACTAGCCACTTTGGCTGGTTAAAAATTATTTTTAAATTGCCAGTGCTGCCTTGTCACTAAACATTTGAATTTTATCCAAGACCGTTTATCAAAATGTGTGCAAATGTGATCAAACACTAAGAGAACATGCAAACTCCACACAGAAATGCCAACTGACCCAGCCGGGACTTGAATCAGCGACCTTTTTGCTGTGAGGCGATCGTGCTAACCACTGCGCCACCGTGACACATTTATAAATTTTATAATTGAGCATTATATTCAAGTCGTTGCATTAATAATGATAATAACCTCAAAAGATGTACCCCTCGGATTCAGTATCAACTAAACCCACTTTCAGTTATCAGTGTAAACACTAAAGAATAATTGGTTTCTGTTAAACTTTTAATCTGTAACACCTACATACTTTAGTCTGGAATTCGTCAAATGCCAAAGCTCAGGATGGAAACAATAAAAAGTCCTAATGCTGTTTTAACTGTACGCGCTGACTCTCTGAACATCCTGGATATTGAAATTCAAGCAGCGGAACTAACTGTTGCATTACTAGTTTTAAATTAATCAGTGCAAGGGCCATAAAGGATCAACCCTCTGAGATTTAGACAATAACATCTAAAGTGCAATGCAGTTAGTGCAATTACACCCACAGAACACATTTCCATAAAACCTTTTAAAACTTAAACAACTTTTTTTCCTCTCTTTTTTGCAATAATGCTCCAGGCACTAGATGCCAAAGTAAGTAAAAGCCTTTTTTAATAAGATTGGGCAGATATGTCGAAGCTGTACAGAATTAAAGTGTTTAAAAAGTGTCTTCCTGCACTACTGTCCATCAGGCTCGGGCTTAATCTTACACTTACATCTCTTATAAATATTGTATGTTTCTGCATCCAGCTTGATAATATATTTGTACAGTACACTCTCAGAAATAAAGATACAAGAGCTGTCACTGGGAGTACATTTTCAAAACATACATATTTGTACTCAAAAAGTCCACAGTGGTGCCTAAAAGGTGCATAGTATTACCCAAATGTACCTAAAAAGTACCTTTGAAGTAGCATTATGGTCCCTTCAGGTACAAATGTGTACCTTTTGAAAAGGTACTGGCCCAGTGACAGCTCCTATACCTTTATTTCTGAGAGTGAGGATGTGTAACAGAATGTAGTGTGAGTACATATTATTTATTAACGCATAAATACACAAACAAACCAATTAATCAATAAACGTCTTTTACAATAAATACTTTATTCTACTTCCCAAAACTTTATTGTTCCTAAAATGCAGATCACTACTGAAAACTGTAAACTTAATGTGATATCATCACAGAGAAAAAAAAAATCTATATGAGCAGAAGGGTTAGGAATTAACAAAACAAAAATATAAAATACAAACACTTTAAAATGTGTTTGTATTGGCATAGTCCAAAAGAGTTTTATTGACAGGGAATTTGCAATTTTATTGTATTAAATGTAATTTAATTGTATTTTTTATTTATTTCTAAAAATGGAATTGATTAATGGATCCCTTTCACATTTTCAGGTTTCTCAGTAGCTGAAGCCATCATAGTTGGGTAAACTTAGAGTGCAGTGTGAATGGGAGAATACAACAAATATTTTTTTACAACCCTATTTGCTAAAACAATAAAAGAAAAACTCCTTGATGGTATTATCAAGACTTTCAGAAAAAGGAAAAAATTTGTGAGACTGATAACTGCAGCCAGAGGAGAGAATAACATCAAATTTACTCTCAGCCCCATAAACGCTGCATAACACCTCACACGCGGTAATTTATTTATTTTTTTTTTGTAATTTTACACAAAGATGATATAATATATACATGAATGCATATAAATGTTCATGCTTTTTTAAAAAATCGAAATATTAAAAACTTTCAAGAATTTAAGAGTATGATGACCGTTAAAACAGTCTTGTGAAAAGGGTCCACAGCCCTTGTTTGTCACATTGTGTACTGATTGCTTTCACCTGTGTCTCGTTTGTCCAAGATGTTGTGCTCACATTCAAAAGAGGAGGAACAGAAACATTTCAAACAAACAAGCCTGCATGACAACCCATTACTGCAGTGGAAATTTAACAAGAGGTATGTTTACACTTGTACTTTATGTCATGAAATAGCCTTAAGCTGAGGTCACACTAGGCTTTTCCACCCACAGACTTCCATTCATTCGCACACGAATGCGTCAGACCGGAAATGCAGGGTCATGCGTCAAGTTTCGCAGGTTGCTGTGGTGCAAAGTTCGAGCTTGGTAAACTCTGACCTGCAAAATCGCGTCACTTGACTGCGGGAGACCAATCGAGGATCAAAAAATGACCTCTCTGGACAGAAACTTTAAACATGGAGCATTCGCTCGCTTTTTTAATGTCTTCATCTTGTTTAATCCCACCCCTTTTCGCAGCTCCACACGACTCCGCACAAACTCTAGTGTGACCGCAGCTTTACTCTTGGTGTTTTATTGACTTTAATTACAAGACCTGTTTTGAGTTTACTGTTTTTCTGTACATTCTTTTCTTTTTGCTTTTCCAACTATATATTAATATTTTGTGTGCCATATCAGTATTCATGATCTGCTGAAAGTAATTAGTTAATTTTAACAAGTTTCCTTAAAATTGTGGTATACAATAGTTTGACAACGAAAGATAATAACACATACTGTATTCCGTTTTCTAAGACACTTCATTGATTGCTTATGCATTAATACATTAAAAATGTTAAGTTATTTATTTAACTGAATGGTTGAGTTAAAAATATTTGGTGCTTTTTTGGGTTATTTCTAACTTTTATTGGGTTATTTATTTAATATAATATTTAACAGTCACCAAATTTAACGGACGCAAAACAGCTGTATTATTATGCGTGTGTTGTTTTTGCGTTATAAAGTTTATTTAAGCTCTAACGCAATAATATTATTGTCTTTTATTAAATTAACTCTCCGTGTCATGATTTTTATATCCCTTTCACAAGCCCTCTAATTATTGATGACACAAACGCGTGCTTAAGCCTATAGAAAATTGACAAACTGCTTTCTCTACGTCCCGTGTTCATCTCTACCATTTATTTGTTTTTTTTAAGAAAATGGAACACCTAGTTGAGAGTCCGTCATTCTTCCCATTAGGACCCAGTGGAGACATCAACCCGATGTCGCGTCCTGTCTTGGTTGAGGTATGTTGCCTTTTTATTAACAACACTGTCCATTTGCTAAGAAACTATATTGTAATAGTAGCAATAGTAATACCAGAATGGAAAGAAAAAAAAACAAAAACATTTAATCAAAATAACCCAAAGCACTGTGTTTAAATAACCCATAGTTGGGAAGGTGCTATAGTAACTTATATGTTGGGGTTATATGTTGGGATATTTTTAACCCAGCTATTTTAACTGAGTGTAAGTTGCTCCCATAAATCATATAAAATGAAAAGGAAAATGAATTGCAAGTTAATCTTTCAGAATTACAAACGAAATTGTTAGTACCTGACAACTAAACATAATTTTAAGATAAAAAGCAGTTGTTTTGGTAAATGTGCTTTAATAATTTTTATTTACAACTTTAAAAACCTTTTCTCTGTGACCTGTTCCAAGTGTAAAACTGACTTTCTGACAAGAAATAAAATTTCCTCTCCGACTTGAGATGCAGCCATTTAAAATTTCATCAGTTTTAGAGCTTTGTGTTGTGTGATTTTACTAAAACGACTGAGATCAGAGGGATTAAGACTAAAGAATGTCTAAAGGTTAAGAGCTGTCCTGTGGGGCACTTATGATATCATTTATCATTCATGTTGTTTAACACTTTTATTTGAACAAGATCGCAGACAGGAAACAGCTCAACTACTTGGGCTACAACTCAAACCTTTCATTTCACATTTACAGCTATAAATTGAAAAATGTAATTAAATTAAATTGAATTAAACATTTATATCAAATAAAAATAAAAAATGTTATATATATTATGTGAGAATCAAATGCATATGTTATAGGCAGATATTTAAATCTACACAATGCAACACATACTTCACAAAGGACAAAATTAATTAAATTATATTAAATAAAACCTTTGTATAATAAAATAATGTGAAATACAAATTTTAAAAATTATGTGAAAATTAAAACAAGATATAAGCACATATTTAAAATTCCACAATGCAACAGATACTTCACAAAAGCTAACGACTATTTAAAAAATAATAATAAAATGTAATTGTTTGTAATAATTAAATTAACTACAATTATTTGTTTTACAAATTATGTGAGAATCAAAGTACATATGACAGGCAAATATTAAAAACTCTGCAATGCAACTCATCACAAAAGTGTGCTTAATTAAAAAAAATAATAATTAAATTTAACATTTCTAATAAATAAAATATTATAATTTGTAAAAAAAAAAAAATTCAAAGAATCAAAGTACATAAGATAAAAGCAAATATTAAACTCCACAATGCAACACATACTTCACAAAAGTGCATAATTCAAAAAATAAATTAAATAAAACCTTTTTTTATAAAAATAAAAATTAAATTATTTATAATAAAATTATTTATAATTATTTGCGAAAAATTACATGAGAGTACATATGATATTGGTGGATATCAAAAACTCCACAATGTAACACATAATTCACAAAAGTGCACTTTAAATTAAAAACAGCACATTTTCATGATGCTTTCCAACATAAACAATAAATCCAAACTATTTAAAGTTACGAGATCCTACAAAATGAAGATGCAGTTCAGTATATTAAATGCATTATATTCATTACTCACACACACAGTTATTTTGCTGCTTGTTCAAACTGCCTAATTAAAACACAAACAGTTCTTATGTTTTCTTTTCTTGACTTTTTGGGACAACTTAAAAAAAAAATTATGTTCAATCCACTGAAATTTCTAAACACTTAAGTTAACTCAATTTGATATGTATTTAGAAAACAAGAGGGAAATGTGTGGAACCCAGCATTTTTACAGTGCAGCAGTCTTGCTTGATATACTAATGTTTGTCATTTAATCCCTTGAATTTAAAACTCATATTTTACATTTTAATTAAAAATTTTGCTAGCGTTAGGTCAATTATTTTTTAAATACTAAAAGCAGTTGTAGTTTTTTGCTTCTATTTCAAGTTAGCTAACCATAATTACCCTGCCCCAGAGGCTAATCAGTTCTTTTTTGTCTTGAGCATAAATCCAACTCCATTTAGTGAGAATTATACTCGTAAGAAATCTTTCAAAGCCTCTTCAAATGAGACCGTACTTTCCTAATGTGCCATGAAACAGCGCTCTCTGAGGAACATGAATGGCCATTCCAGGGTTTCTTTGGTGAATCTGTTAGCGATGACTGGATGAAGGAAGGTTGGAAGAGGCTCCGGGACGGTGGCCAGGATTGGATCAGATCCAGCAGTCTCAATGACAAACACAAGGGCCATCTGTTGAGCTCTTATACACATGAGAAACTTCCAATGTTTATCCTTGGGGTAAAAAAAAATATAGATACAAAAAAAATAAAAGACCTGACATGAGCACGGGTAGATTTGACAAAGGCAGTCTCTTTAGTTGTCTTATAGATTCAGGCGTTATGAGATCAGTCTGGTGACAACATAATCTCAAAATGGATTTAGACAGGGTGGAAACATTTGGCTGGAGGTATAAAGGGTGATCGCTTGACTGATTTTCAAGTCACACCTACATTGTAAGACTAGTCGAAGAGCAAACGAATACAAATTATATCCACAATACTGTATGTAACTTCTATTTAACATTGCTTCTTGGAATGCAATGGTTGTTAACAGGCCCGTGCAGAGACCGTCCAAAGGGCATGTGCAGGAAAAATTTTTTGAACAGCAGGGGGATACGCGCGTACTGAAGAGCGGTGTTATCGCGCGCGTACTGATCAGCTGTGTTGTCGTGCGCGTACTCAAGAGCGGTGTTGTCGCGCGCCTACTGAAGGCCGGGACCGAAGGTGTGCCGCGTCGCGGGGGCACTTTTGATCATTTTGGAAGGGCACTTTCTATCCAAGACTAAAAAGGGCATGTGCACTGCACAGGTTGAGCCCTATGTGTGCACGTGCCTGGTTGTTAATAAAACCAACCAAGGCTCATTATGGATGCATACCTCTGCATGCATTTCTTGACAGCGTGAAATAGGTCCCAGGAGGTACTTTTTTATTATTTATTTTATTATTTTTTTTTTTTAATCCACCAGAGGCTTCTGTGTACCCTTCGTCAGATCTTAAATTTCTTTACTGTTCTCGCGTGAATCCTCCAGAGGCCGATGTCGACTGACTGACCGATTGACTGATTCCTCTGATCCACCCACTTCCCTATACTCAACCGATAGTGTTTTCAAAAGCACTGATTGACCCGCCCACCCACTTTCCTAAATGCAACCAAAAGTGTTTTAAAAAGCAATCCAGAAAAAAAGCCCTTGCGTGATGTTACCATGTATTCAGATCATATCACATAACCCTGTTATTTACTTGTTTATTTAATTTTTTGCCTTTTTGTTTTACCTGCTTACTGGAACTGTTCTCCACCCATCTCGAACCCTGTTTCCATGATCAAGTCCTCTCTGTGTCTTTAGTTTGCCAACGTATGCTGGTAAACTATTAACAGCGGAAAAGCCATGCAAACAGAAGCAGTCAGCTTACTTTTCTTTCAGAAAAAAAACAGAAGTTGGCATTGTCATACTGCCTCGACGCATTAATTTTAAAGAAGAAATGCAGCTGTCCAGACCTCTGGATACATAATTCGCAATCTTCAGAAATGTATACGGGGCTACGTATTCACAATGAGCCTGTGTTGCAACAATACACTGCAAAAATGCTTTTTACTCGTCTCATTTCTACTCCAAATATCTAAAAATTCCTAAATCAAAACCACCAGCAAAATAATGTGACAACAGGGTAAGTGAAATATACTTATTTCAAACATGTATTTATTTAGCCTGCTGGCTGATAATTTAGCCTATTTAAATGAAAAACCTGATTTTATTTTGACTTATTTCTTATTATAAATATTTTTTACTTGTGTAGAAAATGCTTCTTGATTTAAGAATTTAATATTTGGATAAATATTTGGACAACATAATAACTCACTCAAACTGAATAAATATATTTAGTTATAATTAGTGCTGTCAATCGATTAAAAAAAATAACTAATTAAATTAAATTTCACATTTGACTAAAACTTGTCATTTTGGCTATTCCAAAGTAAAATGTCAAATTTATGTAAACTCCAGACAAAGAAACTTTTAAATGCAAAATATGATTGTCTATTAGCATTTTTGTTTAGCTTGTAATCCATTTCTTTATGTAAACAATGTACCTGCAATAAACCAAGATCCTCAAACTGTTGGCTTTAAAACCCTATTTATTACAGAAATAAAAAACACAGGCATGTTAATGCCATTTTGAATTTCAAAACAATCAATGCCAATGAAAAAAAAAATTAATGATTTCCATATAGGATTCTAAGTGAACCGCAAAAAAAAAAATAAATGTCCAAAATACAGGCATTACAAATGTGGAAATTGGAAAATTATAATAATAAATTAATGATTACAAACAATTGTACTCATTAAAAAGTTGTATTGCTGACAGTTGAGAACATTAATTATAAATTTGAAACAATTTAGTTTGATCCTTGTTTACCGAATCAGCATTTGAATTTCAGTGCCACAAGGACATAAGCATTAAGAGGTCCACTGAAGGTACATATGTGGATGTTTTTTCTTTCCATTCATATTGGGACATCAAATTCTATTAAAGCAACACCCTTCCACCGGTCCATAAATCATATTTTCATCCAATACTTTAGTTTATCATCAGGGCATGAACAATTATGTTGCCTAGTGAAAGTGAAACTGCTAAAAACATGCAGTTAAAGTCGAATAATTAAAAATGAAACGCCCAAAATTACATGAAAATGTGGATACTGTGGTGACGGAATGAGGTTAACGTTAATCATTTTATACCGAAACTTTGCATCTAAATGTCCTTCCTTGGTCTTATCAATCTTATCTATCCATTTCTTTGCATGTTAAACACACATTGGCTAGAAAAAATAGGCAACCTTGTTAATTTATTATTATTATTTTTTTTATGATTTCAATATATTACATGATTTATAATGCCACTACTTATGTTCCAACTAATTAATTTGTTTGTTAAAGTTGTTGTTGTTTTAAAGTGGTGCATTTTTATATTCCAGCCAGAAAAAGTGACAGTAAGGGTAAAACTGAGTTCATTCGCTATTTCTGTCTTTGCCTAATTAAAAATAAAGGCTGTGAGTAATATTAGCTTTCAACTAAAATGCATTTAAGGCACTAAAGCTTTACAGCACATTAAATTAAATCATGTTGCTATGTCCATTGGTTATGATTAGGTACGTGCAGAAAGTCTAAATGTCTCGCACTGAACGTCACGAATGTCTGTCATATTATCTTGCTTCTCTCCATGGCATCTGTCAGAAGGGTTTTGTAACTTTTGTGACCTCATGATTTAATAAGAAATCCAAATATTCTTCAAATACTGCTTTTGAAATCATATTTGCTTTGTCAACATTGAACAAACAACTGTGACCATGGTTTAAATGATGGTTTTAATCTATACAATTAAATAAATTAATGCAGAATAAACATACAAAAAAATTTTAACCACAATTTAAGGGGAATTTAATGGAAATTTACAGCTAAAATTATACTTTGAATTGTAACCCCTCAAGTTTTTATACTATAAAGATTCTAATAATCCTAATATGCTTAACTTAACACTTAAGTACTTTAAGTGATGTATCTAAACGTATCTTAACAGATCGTTGTGTTTAGTTATGTACCCTGTCAATCATCTCGAAATATCATCCACATTTCTTTCATATTTAATGACTTGCCTTATTGCAGAAGCAGCAGCAGGGTAATCTCCCATTCATGAGCCTTTCATACAGAGAAATCTCCTCAGGTCTTTGGGTAATTCATTTAAAAGTTAATGTCCAAACATATCTTGATATAAGTTCACATTGTTGTTGCAGATGGAATATAACTGTTGTAATATAGTTGGCTAGATATTAATTAACAGACATTCAAACACCTATACCAAAGCATCTCTACTTGACAGTTGGTCTCGCCATGTTTGTAGTTTTACACTTTTTACTCGAGGTTGTAGTTCAGGATGGATCGTATGCAAATTGGAACACAGCAACTGTTTCCTTAACCAAACAGACCAGATTAAGATTGTCAGCTCATTAACTGAAAGCCCTGTGATAGACAAAGAAAACCTCAACCTGCAGCATTGGTGGTCCACCAGGAACGTGGTTGAGAAACATTGCCATAAATAAAGCCATTGTCACATTGCACATTTTGACACATTGACTTCCATTCATATGTAAGTCTTTGATTTTAATTGGGCAAAGACAGAAATAGCGTATGGACTCTGTTTTACCCTTACTGTCACTGTTTCTGGCTGGAAAAGGAAACACGCCACTTTAAAACAACCACAAACTTTTTAAATTAATTGGAACCTAATTGGCACCATTAATTATAAATCATGCAATAAAAACATGTAGAATCAATCACAGCAACAAAAATAAATCATCATATACTAACAACAACAAAAATAAATCCACATGTACTGTACATCCTGGTTATGGATGAGATTCCCCCCAAAAATGTGTAAAGCTCTTTGAGTGTCTAGAAATGCATGTTGTTGTTTGTTGTTGTTGTTGTTGTTGTTGTTGTTCTACATTCATTTTCTTTCTTTTCGGCTTAGTCCCTTTATTAATCTGGGGTTACAACAGCGGAATAAAATGCTTATCCAGCGTATGTTTTACGCAGCGGATGCCCTTCCAGCAATATTATTATTATTATTATTATTATTGTTGTTGTTGTTATTAATAACATTATTATTAGTAGTAGTAGTAGTAGTAGTAGTAGTGTTAATAGTAGTATTAATAACATTATTGTTGTTGTTATTATTATTATTATTATTATTATTATTATTATTAATTTAGTTTGAGTGAGATTTTTTTTTTTTTTCATTTATAGTCTAAATATTTAATGGTTCATAGGCATGCGAATGCTGTAGAGCCGAAACACAAGCCTTTTTTTTTCTTTTTTTTTTGGGCGTCACATACATGTGAGACAAATAGAGGGTGTAAACGTCACCCGTCTGTGCAGAAATGTAAAATGTGTGCGTTTTTATTCCATACCTTTACGCAGCACTGTCTGACATGATTTGCCCAAACTCAAGTGTGACTGCGACTATGCGTTACAGATTTGCTAAAGGCTGATTTATTCTGCTTCAACCACAGTGTATGGTCTAGCACAGCCTTCTCACGGTCACATAGCCCTTGCCGTGGCTGATACTGACACGTGCCTCTCAAAAATGGTAACCATACGTAGCGGCGCAAGCTCTGTGATTTGTCAGCTTGGTAGCTGTGCCAAGTGTAGGCAATGCTGAGAGCGCCAAGTCCCATGAAGGTGCTCCTGATGGAAACTTTTGTTTTGTGTTTACCTTTATGAATGTTGTTGCACGTATGCCAGTTCCTGCTTTAGAATGAGAGAGTTTTAGCTACTTGTACATTTAGATAGAGTTCAGAAAAAATCAAAACACCTGTGAAGAAACTTGACACAGATGAACATAACCTACTACCAGCTAGCGTTTCGGAAGTGTTATTGCAGAGCCACACATACAGCACGCAAAAGTATAAATGCATAGCTAAGCACAAGGCATGCACAGTGGCGCAAAAAGGGGGTATGCAGTATATGCGGCGCATAGGGGCACCAAACACTGGGGGCGCCATTGTGCCAAAACTATTTTTGAAATTATCCATATTAAAAGTTTCAAATAATATATATATATATATTTTTTGTTAAAAATGTTTATTTAGCATTTTATACTTGTATAATATTGTATTTTATTAAATTAAAAAAATCATTCCACCCCTCCCCCCATTTTTCATACCATATACATGTTTTTATGAATTTATTATGTATCATATTAATTCATCAGGCCTTTTGGTAACTTCTTAGCTCAAAACTATTTTAATTTTAGCTACAAACAAAGTCATAACATTTCAATTAAATAGAACATTTCACACAGTTTGTTTCTGTTTTTTTTTTTACACTAAACATTTGACAGTCTTTTTTATTTCACTTTTAGCAGTTTCAGTCAATTGTTCTTGCAAAGACAGACCTTACACTTCTCAAAGTATACATGTGAGAAGTAATTGCAATGTTCTTTTGCCCTTTAGGATTACCATGTCTATCATTTTGTTTTGACAAATGTAGTACAAAAAGCAAAAGCAAGGCTAGTCAAGGTGCTATAATCTTTTAGTGAGGGAAAATTAAATTGAAAAGAAATATGGGCTGGTATGAGATGGGGGGGGGGGGGGCGCAAAAGTTGAAGCCGCATAACCATCAGTAAATGTGCAGTTGCGCCCCTGGGCATGCACCATGGGTCACGGCGATTACTCTGCAGAAGTATAAACCAGGCTTTAATCTAAAAATATAGACAGCACCCTCTAGTGGTTTTGCCTTATGAAACGTGCAATAAAACACACCAGAGCACTGCATTTTGCATTCTGCAAAAAAATGTATCCTAAATATATGATAACCTGTACAGTTTACTGCAAGAAAAGAATTATCTCAACCTACTTTTTTTTTTTTTTTTTTTTAATTTAAATGTGTGTTTCTTCATTTGCAGCTGATTTTATGTGAGGGTTGTGCTGTGTGTCTATATATAATTGGTGTTTGAACTGAGTTTGAGAATGACACACTTGACATTGCTGGAGAATCTATCAAGTCACATCTATAGACATCTATAGAGAGCAGTATATGTTTGACGAGTGTGAGGAAATGCTAAAATACAGAGTTTTTTTTTTTTTTTTTTTGAGATGATTTGTGCATGTTTTTTGTAAATGAGCAACCTTGTGAAAAGTTTTACCCAGGTTACAATAAGGGTTTACAACAGCAAGTGAAGTTTATTCATAAACTAATTTTGAGAGGATCACGTGCTAATGATTGACACGGCTGGCTCTAAGTCAAGCTAATGTACGAACCACCAATCAGGCTATTCCTAACCCAGTATAAATAACCAAACATCTTACTTTTAGTCATCTTCGTCTTGAAGAATCCCCCCCTTCCACACCTTCTCCTCTTTTTCTACAGGGCAGCACGGCGGCCCAGTGGCTAGCACTAGTGGCCTTACAGCAAAAAATGCCTCCGACTCGGGTATCCACCCAACCGGTCAGCATTTTCGTGCGGAGTTCATGTTCTCCCCGTGCTTGCGTGGGTTTTCCCCGGGTCCCTTGGTTTCCTCCCACACCCCCAAAAACATGAGACTAAGTAAATTGACTAAACTAAATTAGCACCAAATTCATTTCTGTCAGCAACACATCACCTTAGCAATCCTTACGCACAGGAGGGGGGGTTCTCGAGATCTACCCAAGTTTAAACTCCCCTCTCGCCCTGCAACGGGAGGGAGCTCCGGACTTGAGGATCTTTTGAGCTCGGGGCTCTCTCCCGGGACAGCATGCCAAACTAGCTTATGACCAATCATCAGCTAAGTGTGAACTCTTGAAATGAGGTTTAGCATAGTGTGAAAAGCTCCATACATGTAATTAAATGTAAAACATGAACAACCACTCAAATTTGTTCTGTTTATTGTACCCTGCTGCAAGCATTCTGGGTAGTACACTGTGGTATAATGTAATATAGGACTGTAATATAAAGTCACTTTCCATATCAAGAAACATGATTGTAGAGGCTCAAGTGAGATTAGCCGAAAATGGCAAGTAGAAATGCTGCAAAATGTGTTTGAGAATGAAGTAATAAATTCCAAATAAATGAACGCCCCTTCACTTATTCGGGATGTTAAAATAAAACGCATCTGCTTTTTCTTATCCCAGCAAAATATCCCCCGAAATGGATACAGTCGGCATGAAAATCGGGCCTGTCATTTAGCGAAGTCAGAGCTATTATTATTAATTTAGCATTTAAAGGAAACTAGCAGCTTGGCTTTACAGAGTCAGCCTGTCAGAGACTGAGAGCTGAGTTCCCAAATCTGTCAGCGCTGGTTTTCGCCACAAAGCTGTTTGAGGCTTAAACCCATATTTTCCATCAAAGACCCCGTTGTCACAGAGTTGTGATGTCTTTTCCAGAGTCGAAGAGTGTTTACGCATGGATGGCAGCTACACAGAAGAGCAGAATCAGGCAGTTTTCTTGGATGAAAGGAAGTGACTGTGACTAACAGCCATCTGGATGCTGTTGTTTGGTGTGAAAGCAGAGGGCTTCGTTTGGTTTGTGCTTGTGCGACTGGCCACTCGCACGCTGATGGATTTCTGATGGGAGGGAGATCGAAATGGCATATAGCGGTGGCTAAGATAATTAAAACACTTCTTTAAAAGACGGCCTATGGCATAAAATATTATGGAACATGTTATAAAAAAAAAAATAACTAAATATTTGGTGTCCCCAGAATGTGTCTGTGAAATTTAAGCTCAAGATACCCCACAGATCATATCTTGTAAAATTTGCACCTATTCAGGTGTAAGCAATGACATTCTGTTTTGTTTGTGTCCCTTTTAAATGCAAATGAGCTGCTAAGAGGAAGCAATTACAAGCAGTGTTGCCATTGAAAGCATGTAACTAGGTGCTTATAATGTAAAAGTGTCCTTAAAAAAAATAATCATCCATCAAACAGCAAAGAAAGCAAACCCTGCCTGGGAAAATAATTTTTTGTTAGCCTAGTATATTAATTTCGGTTCCTTTTTAACTGATGATTTGTTTTAAGGAGATGTGGGAACACAGCTGCTAGAATAAACCACAACTTTTTCTAAATGGTTAATTGACACTTAAGTTGTTCTCTTTTTCCAATGTACTTTTGCAAATAAACATTGCTTAATCAGTACAATTATCTTATGTGTAATATAAATGTGTTCATGAATTAGAAAAAAGTAACCTCATTGTGTGCACTGTCAATGTTTTTTTTTTTGATGCATGCATACTATATATATATATATATATATATATATATATATATATATATATATATATATATATATATATATATATATATATATATATATATATATATATATATATATATATATATATAACATTACACACAAGCATACATGCACTGTGTCTGTATTTTGATGAATATTAGACATGAGTTTGAGCCAGTACACAGCCAGAAAAAGCTTAGCTATTACAAATCCAAACAAGTTTTATTGTTTAAATTGTAAAAGGTTGTGACAGATGACAAAAGTGAATTGAAAGTAATTCAGCAGAATTCTGAGTTTATTTCAGAACTGACTTCTGAAATTAAACATTATTGTTTAGTATGAGTTCAGATTAACTTTAGTAA
This sequence comes from Danio rerio, assembly GCF_052040795.2. Taxonomy (NCBI): domain Eukaryota; kingdom Metazoa; phylum Chordata; class Actinopteri; order Cypriniformes; family Danionidae; genus Danio; species Danio rerio. The sequence continues at coordinate 21,380,205 of NC_141023.1, forward strand.
TTTTAGTTTAGCATAAATCAAATTAAATTAAACCATGTCACCCAAATATAAAAAAAAGATAATTTTTGTTTATTTTCCTACTTAAAGAGAACCTATAATAAAAATCGTCTTTCAGAAGCTGTTAATGTTTTTAACAGTGTGTGTTTGTAATGAATTACAGCAGGTTTATATATATATATATATATATATATATATATATATATATATATATATATATATATAACATTTTAAAAAATGTTAGAAAGCTGCAAACCTGCTTTTCCTTTGCAAGTCAATATTTATAGGTTATTTTGAAGTCAGTTATTTATGTCAAATGAACCATTCCAAGGCATGTCACGTTTACTCACTTTTTAAAATGGTCTACTTGTTTCTTTTCTTAAAACAAGTTTCCTCCCATTCTTACATAAAGTAACTAATTGCTTTTTACAGAAGTGTACCTGAGACGTAGTGTAGAATAGTGATGCATTTGCACATCACAGAAAGGCAAAAGCATTCATTTCCTTCTCAACGAAGGCCGTAAACCTATATGCTTTTAGTCTAAAATGAAGATCTGTCTTTTGATCTGTGTGGACTGCATTGCCTTTCAAGGTCATTTCCTGGCACCTTACATCATTGCCAATCATCTTCTTGTAAAGGAGCTTTTTCAGTCAGTAGAAATTGGTATATGGATTCGCAAAACTACCGTAGTGACAATCACAAGGCTCTTACTGTCCATTCCCCAGCTTGATGATTTTATGGACAAACCCATCTCATTCAGCTTCCAACTGTATTTTAAAAGGTCCTGACACTGTAATCATGCTTCACATCACACAGATCAATGCTGTAACCAGTCACAGATGTGGCTATTTCAACACTCACAGACAGATTATCACCTTACCTTACCAAAGATCAAATTTACTGTCAACCTAGATTGCATCACTATCACGCTGATGGTGATGATGATGGTCAATGATAAATAATAGTTTACAGTTTGTGTGTCTATGTACAAAAATGAGCACAACTTTAATCATACACTATATTGTACTTGAGTGCATAAAATGCTTGAGTGCATCAACATCAGAGTGCACGACTCATTCAGCTTAGGTGGCTGTCTTGGTAATTGTCTATTATGATATGTGCACTTTGTGTATTTTAGTCTGAAAGTAAATCTAAGCATGAGGGTAACAAAATTAGGTCCCACTTTATATTAAGTGGCCTTAACTAATATGTACTTACATAGAAATTAATCGTTTGTTACAATGTACTTATTGTGTAAATGCATGTATTTACTGTGTACTTATGCTTGATTAAATGCATGTATGTAATTACATCTGTAATTAACTTTTGTAATTACATTTGTAAATACACTGTTGACCATCCCTTACACCTTAACCTACCCTTAAACCTACCCATGCCACCAAACCTGTTCATAACCCAACCTCTATTCCAACTCAAAAGCCCCACAAGTGTTCTCAAATACATTATAAATACAGTAACTACATTGTATTTATTTTTTTGATGTAAGTACATAGTAGTTAGGGACACTTAATATAAAGTGGGACCCAAAATTACAATCATATTGATCAAATTACTGGCATTTAAAAAAAAAAGATTAAAGTTATGCTTTTGACTCTTACACCATTACACATTTACAGACTTTTTTTACAGTGTATTTATAGAGTGCATTTATCGTTTAAGGGGGCCATGAAACCCCTTTGTTTCAGCAGGGTATTTTCACATCTCTATTTTGGAAAAGTCAGAAAAAGTGGGCATATCCAGCTCTGTTTAGGGGGGAGTATTGGAGGAGATGATATGGGATTGTCGATTTGGGCACGTGCCAAAAGAGTCAAAACACACACACACACACACACACACACACACAGGGGAGAAAGTGACTGTGTTTACTTGGACATCAGTAATCGAATTATTTGACAAAATATTAAATGGTGGACTTTAACCGCAGTTTGGCTGTTTTGTTCAGGAATTTCATTCATGCCCCTCTCGACAAACGAGATATTTGATTCGAGGAACTGCTCTAAGCGTGTATTTTTCATGCAATGTTTGTTACCGCATGGGGAATGAGAGAAAAAAAGCCTCTGCATTTCCCGGAAACTTAGATGGACTCGGCAGGTAACGTCAGAAAGCAGTGTGTGTTATTCCGGTCACAAAGTACGGTGAAAATCCATACACGACGGTAATAGTTTGGTTGTGGTGCTAACATGTTTGCACTCTGTGTAATGGTTAGTTCGATACGAACTAACTTTGCTATCTGAATAAACAAAGACCACTGGTCACTCACTTACCAAATCTACAGATATAGGACAATCAACAGCAACTAGAGCAGCATCTTTATTAAAAGGAGACGAGCAGCAAATCCAAATCTCACCATTCGCAGATGAGAAATGCTAAGATCTCATGGCCATGACGTAGCTTCAAAAATTTGTTTTTAAACCGGAAGTACGAATTTGCTCGAAATAACGCAAAAACAACCAATTTTCACTTTTTAGTGAAATATGTGTCCTAATAGTGTTTTTAGCAGTGTGGGACACTTATATGACAGTCAACAGCTCAAAAAATGTGTTTTGGTATTTCCTGACCCTTTAAGGTCATACACCTCATCACCAGTTGACAGCAATTTTTGATTTCATTTTAGTCTTAAGCTGCGTCCCAAATGGCACACTATACACTATGCACTCATGCACTATGTACTTATGCACTTACACACTCAACAGGATAGTATATGTATGTAGTGTTGTCCCAAATGGCACACTTATGTTTTTTTTACTAAGCGGAAATTCAAACCGTTTCCCTAATGACGTTTGACAGTTGCCAAATCAATCAGTGAAATAAACAACCGAATTATGAAATAATACCTGCCATGAGTATTACCGCATTCACTATCGGGAAGCTATAATCACTCTCGTAGGAGAATTTTGCTTTCACTATCCAAAATAAATAAAGTTATCCAACATGTGCGTCTGATAGCTCCGCCCCTTCCGCTACGTAGGCAAACCTGCGGTCGTTGAGTGCGTGAAGTGTCCATCATTACACACTTCATTTTACTGGCTGAATAAGTGCAACATCCGGGTAATTAAAGTGCACTTATTATTGTTAGAGTTTTCAGTGTGAACACACTACTTACACTATTTATACTACAAAATAGCGTAGAATAGTGCATAAGTATGCGATTTGGGACGCAGCTTTAGTCTTTTGACCAAAATTCCATTTTTAGTTTTGGTAATTTCAGTTTTCAATGGCACAAAAACCTGGTTATAAACTGCCAACACTTTTTTTCTATTATTTTACAGACTTCCTTTGTTATTTCTTAAACCATGTCCTTTCTTAAACTATAAAAATGCTAATTAAAGTCACAGTCAACTTTTGATGTTGAAAATGCAATACTGCGGTTTAACAGAGCAGAGATAAAACTCTCATAATGCATTTCATTCCGTAAATAAACAAAAAACACCTATTAATTTATAAACAGATTTTTTTTTTTTACATTTGTATAAAGGCTAAAAATACTATAAAATGCAGATGTTTAGGAAACATGCTAAGTAGACGTACTTGTTTCTCTGAAAAACAATGCTGAAGTCAGTTATTGAAAATCTTTGTTCCATGTGAAAATGTCTGTCTTTGTTTAGGTCTATATAACTTCGCCCACCGCCAGTTTACCCAATTATATTTTGGCACTTTCTGTTGCCTTGGCAGGAAACAAAGCATATTTCATTTCAGTCAATGTATGTGGGAATGGCCAAAAAAATTCAACCTCCAGAGGACACTAGCACACAGATTCAGATTTTTTTTTAAATCCACATGAGCTGGTTTTTAATGGGCAACTGATTGAAATACTATAAATGTAGACATGAGCAGTATACATAGAAGCAAAACCCTAAATCGATGTGTTAGGTCAGTGTAGAAAAGTCTTTTGTGGCTTTTTTAAATAAGCATTTACACTACAATAGCAGATTTAATGCATTTACTTTTATTTACCTTAGGTATTGGCTGAAAGTGTAGAAGCTCAAACTTAGACCCTGTTTACAGCTATTTGTAGCACTGTCTGCTTGTGTTCAGACAAAAAGTCATCTTAATTAGTTTAAGCAGAGATTAAGAAAGATTCGGTGTGTAGCCCCATTCTGGATCTACCCAGATCTGCAGATACTTAACTAGACTTTTTAATTCGGAGAGCAGAACTGGCAGCCAGCGTGCTGAAAGCTGATAAATATTGGGATTATTTTTTGGTTTGATTGGTTTCATGTTTTCTTAATGAGATTTTCAAAGTATTCTTATGCAGTTTTCAGAGTAGATCTGCTCTAGGTAGTTGCTTACTATTACATTCAGAGCATATGCCCTGAGTATCAGATATTACCATTGGCTTGATCAGTACATATAAAAGTTCAGATGTGAACGCGTCGTCTAAAAGTTTCTTGTCAGGACCCTGTGTTTGACCAGTTATTTCACTTTTATGACAATCAATGTGTCATTTGCATTGCTTTTAAAGTGAAATAACCAATCATAAACATAGGAGGAAGAAAAAAATGCTCATTTTAAAAGATAATTTTAGATGGCATTTAGAGGGTTTGCATCTAAACTGTTCATACATAAAGAGATGTTTATGTATTTTGCTACCACAGATAGAACATGGATTGTTGAAAAAATGCTGATAGTGATGATTCATTATTAAATTAATTCATTATTTATTAATTATAAAAAATAAAGTAAAATAATCAACTTGGAAAAATGCTTGTATAGCATTCTCATGATTATTAGACACTTTATGATAGGTTTCTTGATGTAAATGTGATTTAAATAAATGTAAACAATTTATCCATTTATATTTTCTTTTGATTTTAGTACAGTTATAAAATGGTGTAGATATGTCAATAATAAACAATAATAATTAAACCTTTTTAACAAAGTTATATTCTTATTAAAAGAATATCTAATGAAACATCATACTATTGAAGATATCATCCTGAAGGGAATATCATAAAAATAAAAACAAACCTAAAGCAATCATGAGTTAGGTCCGTATAGACAGAAAGCAGGTATAGTCTTTTGTGACTTTTTCAAATGAGCATTTACATTACAATAGCAGATTGAATGCACTTTTTTTTTCTTTTTTTTTTAACCTTTTGTTATTGGCTAAAAGTGGGAAAAACTCAACTTAGACCACATTTACAGCTATTTGTAGTGCTGTCCTCTTGTGTTAACATCAACGAAAGTCATCTTAATTTGTGTAACCAGAGATTGCGTAACCAGAAAGATTCTGTGTGTAACCCCATTCAGTCTCTACCCAGATCTCGAGATACTAGATTTTTTGATTTGCTGAGCAGAACTGGCAGCAAGCTTGCTGAAAGCTGATAATTATTAAGATTATTATTATTTTTTTTTAATGGTTTCATATTTTCTTGATGAGATTTTTCAGTGACAACTGCATAACACTGTCATGAAAATCTCAGAGTAGATCTGCTCTAGGTAGTTGCTTACTGTTACATTCAGAGTATGTCCAAGTATCTTTAATGTTACACTGGCTCAGATCAGAGGATTTCAGTGTGATGTCCCGTCTGAAACATTCTTCTAAAATGAGCCTTTTTATTCAGGATCCTGTGTTTATGACCAGTTATATCACTTATGACAAGTTCCCCTTCAGTTGGGGAACTTCAGTGCTATAAGTGGATTTGATTTAAAAATCCACGAATGGGAGGATTCGGTTCAGAAGCCGCTTGTCTAAAAGAGTATTGAACAGGCCAATGAATGCAATGAATTGGCAGCGTAAGCTTGCACAGGTGTGCTTCATTGCCAATTATCCCAGCATATAAGCACACCTGGAGCGAGCAAACGCCATCCTTTTTGCTTCAGAGACTTTCTGATCGAGTCGATGAGGGTTCCTCTTGCTGTGACCAGCGATTCTGAGCGAATGAGAGCATTCTCCCGGTACAGAGTGTGTACACGCAGTGGCAGACGGTCGAGCTGGGTTTCTCCCTTGCCTGGCGTTCTTTGGGTCCGGTCCTCCAGAGCAGTGCGTATAAAGTTGCAAACTTCACAGAAAGAGCAACACACTTGTGCAGCACGTTTTTTTCAGGACGGCGCTCCGACTGTGCGTTTCTGGATGCGGTGGTTTTCTGTCCTCGGATGATGGGCACGGGCACTGCATTACATGCCTGGGGGATCCAGCATGTTAATGTGCTGCTCGCAGGCAGTTCATGTCGTCATTGCGATGCCATGACTGTTGCGCAGTAAAGATCGCGGCTGGCCTTTGCAAAAGGGCGAAACACCCCAGTTGTCCCCTGCTCTGCAGCGGGCACTCGGGCAAAAAATATATCTAAATCCGTAAGACTTCTGTTGAAGTAGGCTAAATTAGGGCCAGGGACACGTTGGAGGACCGCGACTCCCATGATGTGGGTGCGTCACGCTCGCTTGACTATACCCTCATCGGGGGCGTTGGTAAGGTGCAGTCATTATGGCGCTTTCCATAGTTCTCCCATTCGTGGATTTTCAAATCAAATCCACTTATAGCACTGAAGTTCCCAAACCGAAGGGGAACGTTTGAGGTTACAGAAGTAACCCTTCGTTCCCCGAGGAGGGGAACGGAAGTGCTATACTCCGTCGCCATAATGACTGTCCCTTAGCTGTTTGAAAGTCTCTTCAGCTTAAAAGGATGGCGTTTGCTCGCTCCAGGTGTGCTTATATGCTGGGATAATTGGCAATGAAGCACACCTGTGCAAGCTTACCCTGCCAATTCATTGCATTCATTGGCCCGTTCAATACTCTTTCAGACAAGCGGTTTCTGAACCAAATCCTCCCATTCGTGGATTTTCAAATCAAATCCACTTATAGCACTTCCGTTCCCCTCCTCAGGGAACGAAGGGTTACTTCTGTAACCTCGAACGTTATTTTCATTGCCTTTTAATTGAAATAGCCAATCAAAAACATATGAGGCTGAAAAAAATGCTTATTATAAAAGAGAGATTTTGGCATTTAAAGGGTTTTGCATCTGAATTGTAAATAGATAATGAATAATCACGATCAGCATTTTTTTTCAACAATCTATGTTCCATCTGTGGTAAAATACAAACAAACTAACATATGTTAGTTTGATATGTTAGTTTGTTTGTATTTTACCACAGATGGAACATAGATTGTTGAAAAAAATGCTGATCGTGATTATTCATTATTTATTGATTATGAAAATACAGTAAAATACTAAACTACACCATTTCAATTTACTATGATCTTTTATGTGAAGCTGCTTTGACACAATCTACATTGTAAAAGTTCTATACAAATAAAATTGAATTGAATAAAATAAAATAACCAACATACAGCATGTTAATCAATATATGTTTTAATGGTTGAGATATATTAGAGATACTTGGGCAAATGCTCTTACTAGCATTCTCATGATTATTAGCCACTTTATGATGAATTAATTGTTGTATTTTGGACAAATGTGTTTTATATTTTCTATCGAGTAGTACAGTTAGAAAATAGTGTAGACCATTTCAAAAACAATAATAACAATAATAAATTAGCCAAGTCCTAGTCATCTTTAATAGTATCTGATGTTTCATCAGATATTCTTTTAATAAATCACCCCTAAGAGAATACGGCAGCCCTCGAAATGACTTTCAAAAGCATGCCTTTTTGCTTTGTAAACCTTCATTCGTGTTTCATTCTCGCCACTGTATAATTTTCTTTTTTTTCTGGTTGAATTTCCGCAGCATTCTCCGATCACCTTAAGCAGCTGTCGCCTGGAGATATCTTATCTACAGAAGAGCAACACTTCAAACCGTAATCCTCAGCCGACTGACACCCTCTTGACACCCAGTGTAGCCATCTATTGTATCTGAATGAAGGCTTCCTGCATGTCGAATTTGATCATTTCTCACATGCTCGCACACATCTGTGGATCGCTTTTGTAAAGTCCCAGACCACCGAGGAAGAAGAGAATACAACAGAAAAGGTGGGGAAATTGTTGTTTGGATTCTCTTTTTTTCTGCTTCTTAAAAGAAAGGTCAACCCCTTCATCATATAGCTTTTCAAGACATCAATCTCAGTCAAGAGGCTTTAAAGAGAAATGCATGAAACCATTATTTGAATTTGAAAGGCAGTGTTTGAGAAGGTAAAGGTGATTTTTTTTTTTTTTTCCCCTCTCTCTCCTCTTCACTTTCGTTTGAATCAGAGAGGTGAAATATTGTGTGTAATACAATAACACTGGGGGTGGGGTGGAGGAAATGCTATGCACTTTGCTTCAGTCACACATCTATTTCAGCAGCATAATTTGATTCATCAAAAGTCTGTATGTATGCCAGAATGTATGTGCGTAGCTGTGCGGTACTTTTTTTCCAGTCTCGCTCTAAGATGAAATCCTGTCTTTTTGCTTTTAAAATGAAACGTCGCAGCTACAAGAAATGACAAGCTGAAAGGCACTGAAACATGATGGCAAAGTTAAACATCTTGCAGGAAACTTTTGAACATTTTACTAATGCATATGGTGGCTGACAACTCAAACATGTTACAAGTTAAGACATCACATCCAAATTAGAAAAAGACAAATATTTAGAAAATAAATAAATAAAAACATCTACATTAGATTAACTACACACACACACACACACACACAAACATTCTTAGAGTCCTCACTGTTTGCAGAGCATTTCTCTGTGTGAGCATTTCTCTATGTGTGAGCATTTCTGCATGTGTGGTGCAGATTTGCATGCGTGTGTTAAACTATGAAGATGTTTTCTCAGTTGTTAGTTTTTTTTGTTTGTTTTTTTTTTCTGTATGATATGAATTTTGCCCTGCATTGCTTTAGTGTTTTAGGGTTAGATTAACTTTTTGCAAAATGAATCATTATTTATGGATGTTTTGATTTTGATCTGGTTTTATTTTAGGATGCTAAGGAAGATCATGCAAAAGTGAAAACTAAGTCATCTGTTAAAATAATTATTTATGAAACGCTAAGTAATATTTCTGAGTTTTTGAAAAGAGCAATCAACCGAGCAACATCTTATTCCTATTTTGTTCCCCTGTATACTGTAATTTTTCTTAATTGAGAAATTTATCAATGTTTCCTTTTAAAAAAAAAAAATGTGAAAAATGTGAAAAAAAATATATGGTTATGAATTGCTTTATGGAACCTTGATCTCTGCTCTGTCAACTTTTGATGTTAGAAATTCATCGCTACATTTTAACAGAGTGACTTTTGATTGACATTTTAGAAGTTTGAAACCTTATAATACATAATAAATAAAAATTTAAAAAAATGAAAAAAAAAAAATAAATTAAAAAAAAAAAAATATATATATATATATATATATATATATATATATATATATATATATATATATATATATATATATATATATATATATATATATATATATATATATATAAATTGCAGAAATAAATAACAAAGTACTGGCAGTTTATTAGCTTTATTAGTTTATTAATTGAAAATGTCAACAAGAGTCACTTTTATAATCAAATGTTGTTGAAAACAAGGTTAAATATCACTAATTGAATTCAAAAGCATGAATAAAAGAAAAGAGGAAGAACAAAAGCAGAACACAAAATATGAGCAACTGTTAATTTACAGATTATTTTTACAGTGTAAAGTAAATAGACAAGTGTCCACTTGTTTAAAAGCCATGAATTTCCCCCATCCTCCGGCTCTGCAGGGTGTTTTCACACCCCTAGTTTGGGAAAAATAAAAAGTCAGGAAAGTGGCCGAGTCCAGCTTTGTTTGGGTGGGAGAGTCTGGTTGCGTTTGCGTGAAAAGGGGAGTTTCATTACGTGCACTACAGCTGATTTTCAAACCGGCAACACAAATGCAGGGGAGATGGTGATTCGGAGAGTAGCAGTTGCAGTGGACCTGAGAGTTGTGTGGAAGTGGAGGATTTTCAGTCTGTAATATTGTAGTGATATCACTGTAAACTGTAAAAAGGTCTTCAAAAACTGATCTACTGCTGACCATAACTTTGCCATCTGAATAAACATAAACAACAAACATTGATCACACATACCAAATCCGAAGAAACAGGACAAACAACACAAACTGGAACCGCGTCTTCCACTCTGAGATGAGTAAAAATGCTCTCGGGTAAAAAAAAAAGTTTTCTTTACAAACATATTTTTGTCGTGTTAACAGACCACTGTAATCCACACATGTGGGTCCACACGCAAACTGTGCTCTCAACACAGGGGAATGAAAACAAAACCCTCATTGTGGCACATTTATAAACTCAACCCTGACAACCCATGTCTCCGAACAATTCTTCTTCTTGTTGTTGTTTAAATTACGGTGGGCAACATTGTCTAAACACTGTAACAGGTAAAAAGTTATCAAAGCTGAATCATGCATATTAATGAAGTTGCATCTCGTTCACAATAGAGCACGCTGATTGGTTCGAACCAAGTCTTTCTCATTAATTAATGAACAGATGTGCTGAAAACTCAATGACATCACCGGCTGGTACACACAGCCAATCTCCACGCTTAATGTACACAATGATTTCATCGATGTGACTTTCCTTCAAAAATACTGTTTAAACCAGAAAAACTAATTTGCTTAAAATAACACAAACAACCAATTTCACTTTTTAGTGAAACATGTGTCCTAATACTGTTTTTAGCAACATGGGACAAATAGTCTGTCAACATCTCAAGCGTGTTTTGGTGTTTCAAGACCCTTTAACCCCTTTACACGTTAACCTTCTAATCTACAAATAAAAATACATTTTGATCAGTTTATTTGCTTAAATTAGGTTCCTGACACCACTCTAAGCAAATTTTAGCTTTTTTTGTTTTGGTGATAATCTATTTTGACAAAAGGTTAACAACCTAGGCAGTTACAATGGCTGTTAAATGGTTAAAATTGTATACTTTAAAACATAGATGTACTTTCTTGTAATGCATCATAATCTCCAGATTGTGTTATTTGTGTTATCTGTTATTTATTCATGTTTTTCAAATTTTTTCAACAACATTTACTGTATTCATTTTGTGTTCTGCTGAAAGACCTTGAAACATTTCAAATAACTATATTCTTCACAAAGCAATGATTTATTAGTTTTAAACTGGTCAGAGCTCAGCAAAAGAAGAAAATGAGACAAACTAGGCATTTTAGTTGATTTTACAAACAAAAGCAATGGGCCAAAGTGTTTACAGATAAAATATTTGATCTCATTCGAGAGCATTTTTTGCTTTGAAATAATTAAAAAACAACATGAATAATTCAAAAGAGATTAATGGAGAGGGAGCGAAAGGCCGTTGAGATGAAAGGCAATTAAATTAAATTTGTGAAACGCATTCAGTCTCAGAGTATAGTGTTAAGCAGATCTACAAGTAAAATTACAATGTAATAATATGTGTACGAACACATACCTTTTTCCAAGTATACGTCTTGTGCATGTTTAACATGTATTATTGTTTCATTTTAAAGGGATAGTTCATCACAAAAAAATAAATAAAAACGTTATTTACCCACCCTTATTTGGTTTCATTCATCGAGTTCTTCTTTTTTTAAAGAATATGCTAAATACTAAAGGAAGATTTTGAAGGAAAGAAACCAGTAACTATTGACTTCCATTGTATGAAACACAAATACTTTAAGTCAATAGTTACAGGTTTACAAAAAATATATATTTTTAATATTTTTAATAGGAAGCTATACAATATATTTGTGCATATAGATTAGTTTAGTCAGTACTGAAGCCAAATCTAGAGCTTTATCTAACAAAATAACTTGATAACGTTCCATAAACTAGTACACCCAAATGTATATGTTATAGAAATATTTTAATTATCAATTTAAAATGGGAAAAATCAAGAGAAGCAAAAAAAAAAAATTGTTGAAATTTTGTAGGTTGTAATTTTTTTTTTTTTGCAATATTTTGCTTAAATTTAATTGTATTATCTTTCCATTTCTAAATATGTTTAGTGAAAATATTATTTTTAATTATTATGTATCAGTTTTGTTTAAATATTCAAATACATTGCCTATATTAACAAAAAAATGTCTGAAATATTAATTTTCAAAATTGAGTGTACTCCATTATGCTGAGCACTGTATAAATTGTTCTAATTGAAAAATGAAAAATGAAGGTGTGCTCACAGTTTAAGTTAAATGAAGTAGTGATTTTGTCCACATGATGTACTTTAAAAGTAATTTTCAACATAAACATGATCAAAATGACATTTTCTGTTCTGTGGAATGGATAGTTGGTTACTTTTTGTTTCTTTAAAAGATTAAAAAAGAGCTCTGTCTAGCTCAAGCAACACTACATTTCTTAGGCTATTTGTGAAACTGATTGCACCTTTGCAAAGAAAAAAAAGATAAATCAAAATCAATCCATCTGCTCTCCTCACAATTAGAGACGCATTCTGCAATCACACTCTCTTTTATCTCTTGTCTTCTCACTTGGTCTCATTCTTTTCTAGTGGGTGGAAAAATAGCAGTGATAAGGTGCGAGTCCTGAACAAATCACCTAATGAAAATTAGAAGAGAATACAGCCGGGGGTGTATCTGAGATTAGAGCAAAGACTGCGTGTAAAGCTGAAAAAATAAATATGCTTGAATGACCTTCACTTTTAATTTAAATGCCTGTTCACACAACTCATCAAGGCTTAAATCTAAGATATATAAAGTACTAATAAAAAATCCATGTCTTAATATAATTACATGAAAATATTGTGAATATTAAAAGATACTGTTCATTGTTCACAATTCATCATTGTTTGTTTTATTTTTAAAGATGGTTAAAATAGTTCATTTCAAGAGGATTATGCTGCATAAAATTTACTAATTTACGCAAAGGTGCTGTACTTTATATGTTTGCAGATATTTAAGGAACCTACTAAGTGAACATTCTTGTTTATTTGAAAAACAATGATGTAGTCAGTTATTCTGCTTGGAAGTGTGCGTTAAATGCCGGAACGCTGTCTTTTTTTTTTTTTTTTGGTTCTTTTAACCAAACTGGCTGCCACTTTAGCTAGTTATATTTCAGCCTTGCCTTGTTGGAAAATCACGTATTACATTCATTCATTTAGTCAGAAAGGCTCTCAAAGCATGCGTCATGACCAAAATGCAACCTCTGGTGGACAGTAACGGTGTTCAAAATGAGTGCTTTAAAGGCCTATTTTACCCCTTTTTCAAGAGATGTTTCTGTAAAGTTTTAGCCAAAAACGCCTATCAGAATATTAGTTATACCATTCAAAAAAATAGAATTTTTAGCTCTGAGCACAATGTAGCTGTTTTTTTTTTTATTCCTATGCCTTTTAATGCTAGTTGTCCTCACCCACCGTTCCCACATGGCTGGCAGAGTGTGTCTCAATCTCTGCCTCTGCTGCGTCAGATAAACCGCACCGTGATAGACATAAAGGGAACAGATCTCGCGTAACGTTTGTGAGAAATACTACAGTGAGAACTTTCCCAATGATTATTTGATGTATTTGTTGTGGAGTTAATTCAAGCCTTTCGATGAGTCGCACACAATGTTGTTACAAAGTTCACGCACAGACACAAACACGCACACAGTGGTACTGTTTTTATGTGCAAATGTTATAGGATACAGGTTAATATCCACAGCTGTATGGATATCCGTTATGTTAATGTACAAAATAAACCTGATTTAACGTCCACTAATCGGGATTGAAGCGTCTTCTTTTAGTATTGTACTGACAAGCGGTTGTGGTGAAAAAGTAAAGATGGTAAAATCGCTTTAAATGGTTACAAACATGCACCGTTTTAAAAACATTTTAAACTTGTAAATGTCATTCTTGATCACATTTGATGATGATTGATGATCACAGAGAGCTGAACAGATCTTTTAATCCCAGTTGCTGTGCAGACATCCTGTATTTTTTATTTGATAATATGTGTTACTACGGAGACATGTTAATATGCGGCTGCCAATCAATTCGGTGGGCGGAGAAACCGCATTCCAGTGTCACATTGTGGTTGGCCTCAAAATGGGAGGGGTTTGAATCCTATTTTAACGTCAAGAATTTAAAAAAAGAGACTTGTGATTCAATCACTTCAATATGACTGTAAACACTACCTACACACAGTTCTGTCCAAACAGCTTACAAAAGATGATTTTCATCATAGGTACCCTTTAAATCAGCGTTTAGGCTTGATAGTCAGGCACACTGTTGGTCTTCAATCTAGCAACTTACAATTGTGTTTGTTTTGATCCAGAAATGCAATACATAATTCATCCACTGGGTCTAAAACTTACATACTGCACCTGCAAGTGAGTAAACCCATTCCCTTAAAATGATCAAGTAAATTAACTATGCATAATCATCTTAACTGTTCCAAGTTACAATGGGTTTACTTTTTATGTAAAGTCAGCTTGTCACTTTTAAGGCAATGGATTTAGCTATTTATTTTTATTTATTTCTTATGTAAAACAATTAATCAAATGTCCACTATATATTTTTTTAAATCAGTGGTGATAAACCAAAAGAAGTAAATCCATGCAGTTACATTTTTGACTTTTGTCACTACTCATATCCTTCATTCTACAAAAAAGAAATGTACTAAAATAAATGAGAAAAAAATCGATGTATAAATAGATTTGACAATGCAGTATCTATATATCCATGTACCTACAGACAACCCCGAAATTATTCATACTCTGGCAAATTCTGACTTAAAGTTGCTTTTCAGCAAGTATTTGTTTTTTGACCAGAAATGACGACTATTTCCAAAAAAAATAATTATAATAATAATAATAATAATATTAATAATAATAATAAGATTATGTACAAGAGACGTCATTGCTGAAAAAAATATTTCATTAAGTAAAAACATTTCTTTGACTACCTTTAAGACCAGGGGTATAAATTATTTCTGCCTTGATTGTTTTATTTATAAGAAACTGTTTTATACAGTATAAATCATTAAAAAAATTTTAAAAGCTTGACTTTTTATGTAAACTTGGTGGGAGCAGCTCTAAAAATGTATTTAGTTTCATAAGTTCCTAAACATCATTAAACTGATGGCTTCACTTCATTACTGAAAGGAAGTGGTCATTGTAAAACATAGTAAATGTTCAGCACAATTTTAAACAGCACAACTCATAATCCTCTAGACATGAAAAAAATGTTTTCTTCTACCGAAGAAGTGGTTTTGTGGTTGTTTGGAGAGAAACACACAAAACACAACAGCACAGAAGGAAGTGAAGAAGTCATCATTATCCAGCAATGAGCCGGTGCCGGTGACCTTTCAAATATGTGCAGGCGGAGATTAATTTATATGTCAGAGGAGAAAGCGAAGGAGGGTTTTGAAAGCCCAGTCCAGATTACACAGACAAGTGTGAAAGTCAACATTTCATGTCATGTTGAGCTTTTTCTTTTCTGATGGTGCAACATATACTTCCATCAAAAACAAACTATATATGAAGAAAAAAGAAAAAATATTAGAGGTTATCAAGTCATGTAAAAAAATCCATCTAACATTGACAATATAGTGATATAACAGTAATATAACATATTATAATTGAAACATTCAATTAGATCATTTATATTTTACAAATGCATGTTTTTTGCACATCAATAATACATACAGTGCTCTGCATTTATGAATGCACCCCTCACAAATCTCTCTTTTAAACTAATATATTATTGTAAAGCATCTCATGGAAAGTATATGGTAACACTTTGATAACTACACACTATGAATCATCTAATAATCATTAGTAAATATTTAATTCATTATCTGTTAAGTATTAACTTTACATTTAATAGACGTTAGTAAGCAGTGTATAATTGCAGATACAAACGCTGTGACTTATAAGCACATTTATAATGTGCTTAATGATTGTATTTTCATACTTGAATTAACTTAAAGTATTGCATTATTTACAAGCTACTTATTTAAGAATTACCATTTTATAGATCTTATTATTCAGGCATATACTAATAGGTAGGATGTCATGGTGATGCAGTGGGTCGTTGGTTCGAGCCCAGACTGGGCCAGTTGGCATTTTTGTGTGGAGTTTGCATGTTCTCCCCATGTTGGCATGGATTTCCTCCATGTGCTCCAGTTTCCCCCACAGTCCAAACACAGGCGCTATAGGTGAATTGAATAAGCTAACATGACCGTAGTGTATGTGTGTGAATGAGTGTATGGATGTTTCCGTTGTGGCGACCCCTGATTAATAAAGGGACAAAGCCAAAAATTAATGAAGGAATAATTGAATAATAGTTCATTTGTTACTTAATGCTATAATGCAGTTCAGACTGCATGATTTTAGCCCTGATTTTGACTCGCCGATAAGTTTTGAGAAATCGCTGACAAATGCCTGAAATCACAGGCAAATCGGTGCTGGTGCACGTCAGTGACAATCACACAGTATGAACTATCAACGATGTGATCTGAGAGAATCGCCTACGAGTCACTGATGCCTGTGAGATATTTGGCATGCTAAATATCTAGAGCTGTCGGCGATTCAAATCATGCCGTGTGAAATGCGTTTTGACTTAAAATAACATCGCCGATCGCCTACAGCCAATGAGTGAGCAGCATTCACTTATGTGTGTGTGTGTGTCCCTGCAGGCCAGTGGGAGGCTGAGGGAAAAGTGCTAATTTTCGGGGTTTTTTAGACCCAAGAAATGGAGGAAAAACTAGTGGAGGTTTGACAGAAGCACCCGTGTCTGTTTGACATTTCATGCAGAAAGTTAAAAAAGAAAGTTGAGGAGAAATTGCTTATTCCTTTTAAACCCAGGTGAGCAAATATGTAAATTTTCTACCCCATTAAAGGCGTCTTTCTCGCTATGTAGTTAATAACAAACGATATACTACGTGTTTTTGCTTGTGAGACGTAGGTTGGATGAAGTTGTCAGTGATTCTTCCTATTGTAAAGTCATGCAATGTGAAAGCCCCTGTTGCCGATTCATCATGCAGTGTAAACAAAGTAGCGACAAAACGCTACCCAGATAGTCATGCGGTGTGAAAACATCTGTGACACAACTACTTTGAAAATCATGTGGAATGAACTCAGCATAAGGCAACTTCATCCAGTTTTGTGACTTAGGCCCCGTGTACACTAATGCGTTTTAGTTTTAAAACGGTGTTTTAGATCAAAAACGATCTGCGTCTACACTAGCATTTCACCTAGCGTCTCTGAACATATCTCCGTCCACATTACGCCACCAAAAACGTATATCACGTGACCGTTCACGTACTCTATGAATGCGCGTTCTAGTATAAACAGAAAGCATGCATCTCGCTCCGCATTTGGTTATTGTTAGTCAACAAACGCCAGTTGAACATTAAACGCGATGGCAAAGAAAGCAGGAGAGGTATTTTTGTGGACAGATGACGAGGTCGAGTTGTTACTAAACGTAACAAATGAATAAATGCACAATGGCGCCTAAAACAGACAATAGTGCAAACAACGCTCCCATTTCTGTGCCCATGTTGTTGCTTAAAGTATGTCTTCCGGTAGCGTTAAAGCCATGTGTTATAGTCATGTGATAGGGACTTAATGAATAAAGGAAGGATACGCAATGACACAAAAGCCCCAATCAGGTAGCGAATCTCAGCTGTCCCGCCTCCGATTTCAGATGTCTCCATTTTTCCTCATCCACACTGAAACGGAGCAGCAGCGTTTTAGAATGAAAACGGCCTCTCCAGTGTTTTCAAAACGCTCCGTTTTTGGCGCTCGAGAATTCAAGCGTAGTGTGGACGGATGCCGTAACCGTAGCAAAACTTATGCGTTTTAAAACGAAAACGCATTAGTGTAAACGGGGCCTTAATCTAGAGGACTTTTCATGCTTTATAAACGACAACAAAAGGCTCAGCTATATTTTAAACTAAACGACTTTATCAATTTCTATTCATTTGAAGATACACATATTAAACTGTATAAAATAAAAAAAAATTGAAAGGACAGTTCAACTTTGCTAAATAACTTTAAAATGTTGAATCATAATATATTGTTCAATTATTATATTGTTGTTGTTTTATCAAATTTTTTAAAATTATATTTATTGCTAATTGTATTTTGACAGTCCTGTTATTCGGCAATGTTTAAAGTTTACAGTAATTTTATTTGTTAGATAAGATTGCAAAGAATATTGTTCATTTGATACTAAGCCGTTTATTGTTATTTTATAGGGGATTTACAAAGCATAAATAGTGTTGGTCATAAAACTGCATAAAGTTGAGTTAATAACGCATTTATTAACATACATAGTACCCATTACTTTATGCCTGAATAATCAATCAATCAATCAATCAAGCCTTTATTTGTCACTACACTTTCGTATAGCGAAATTGGACCCCCAGACCATACACAAAACATCACAAACAACTTTTCAGGGGAGACAGATCTTAGGAGGTAGCATTTAGAAACGAAGAAAGATATATTTGGACAGTTAGGCTAAAAAACACCCCCTCAGCTTGCCCTTGATTAGGACAAAGTGAGAAAAGGGAGAAAAACAGCCCTATCTTAGCATAAGCAAACCGGCAAGACACAACATAGACAGAGGGGATGGGAACAGGGGTAATGGAGAACAGTCCGTTGAGTGCGGGCAGCCAGCTGGTCCAGCAGCCATCCGGCGCAAGTCACAGCCCCGCCCACGCCCCACGTGGGTAAATAAAATGTGCATGTGTGTGTCTGTGTGCAGTATATATAAACTGCTTACTAATGTCTAATAATGTAAAGTTATTGCTTAACAGAAAATGAATGAACTATTCGCTAATGCTTAATAGATGATTCATATAGTGTGTAGTTATCATAAAGTGTTACCATATATTTTATATGTACAATGACATATTTACAATAATATATTTTTATATGTTGTGCATATCCATTAGATTATTCAGTACTGAAGCCAAATCTGGAGCTCATCTAACAAAACATCTCACAATAATAGTTCAAAAGTTCATTCATTCATTTTCCTTCAGCTTAGTCCCTTTAGTCATCATGGGTCGCCACAGCAGAATGCACCACCAACTTGTCCAGCATATGTTTTACACAGTGGATGTCCTTCCAGCCGTAACCCAGCATTTGGAAACACACTCATGCATTCACACACATGCACTACGGGCATTTTAGCTTATTTAATTCACCTATAGTGCACGTCTTTGGACTGTGGGGGAAACTGGAGCACCCAGAAGAAACCCACGCAAACACGGGAGAACATGCAAACTCCACACAGAAATGCCAACTGACCCAGCTGGGGATCAAACCAGCCACCTTCTTGCTGTGAGGCGACAGTGCTAACCACTGAGCCACGGTGTCACCCCACAGTCCAAAGATGAAATAAAAATGGAAAAAAAAAAAAAAAGGAATGTCAAGAGAAACAAAAAATAGAAAAACAATTTGTCATGATACTGCAGGTCAAACCATCACTGATCCACCACCGATTCTTCACTGGACATACAGTCTGGGTGGCATGCTTCTTTGGGGATTTTCCACACATAACTCTCCCGCATGTGAGAAAGACAGTGAAGGTAGACGCCTAAGAGAACAATGCATGTTTCTAATTGACAAGCTCAAGATTTCTGCTATATATTTTTTCATTATATGAAAATTGGCAATTCCTTACATTATGGAAATGTAAATATATCGACAAAACACTTTTAAATTTATGCGAGCTGCAATTCAGTAAACTCTTTATTGCATTTGATATCAATTTCCAATTTCCAGTCTTGTGTGACCAGTTCACAAACTCACACACTAAAAAAAGAGCCAATACTTAAATTCTGAATTTTACCCAACCCTGGTTTTCTCAGATCAAAGGTGTAAGTTAACAACTGTAGTCATTTATTTTCCACATCTGCTCTTTCTGGATAAACGCCACCTCTAACTTTCACATTGTGTAAAGACTCTCACTCACATACACACACTCAGCATCAGTTGGCTTAAACTTTTGAAGCGTAAAACCTAAATCCACGTCAAACTGGTGTTTTTCCAACACAAACACACATCGTCACACACACATTTCCCCTTCAAACATACGATATGACTATGATAGTGTTGTTTTTTTCTCCATTTCATCTTTATATTCGCTTCTATTGCTACATGAATGAAGACATGTTCTTTTCCACATCACCCTTTCATCAGAAATGTGCCCAACTGCACAGCCTGTACACGCATGTTCACAATGAACTGGGACAGCAAGCCGATGACTGAATGGAAACGTAATTAGATATATTGTTTTGTGTTTATGTTGCATATCTGTCTCAGTACCTTCTGTGCTTTTGCTCCTGGGTTTTTTGAGATTGAAAAGTAATTGAATTTTCTGTGATTTGTACATCATTCAGAATGTGCTGTTTTTGGAGCACAAAGCTTTCAGAATGTGTCAAATTTCTTGAAGTTTTTAATATTTACTCACTGTCATGTCATTTAGTTGCCGTATTAGATATTTCTTCCCTTTATGAAACAAAAAGAAATGTAAGAGTGGCTCGTTTCTAAGTATGATGATAGTGAATGGTTATTTAAGCTCTCATAAACTCCAAAATTCACAAAGGAATAATAGACAAGTTTATTTATATAGTACATTTCAGGATCATTTAAAGTGCTTTACATAAACAAGAATAAAAGAAACCAAAAAATAAAAATTATTTGATGAAGTTAAAAATGATTAGAACGGATTAAATGTGTTAACATAAAATAATGAAAAAGAAAAGAAATACATAATATTGCAATCTGTCGGACGTAGCACAGTGCTCATTTGGTAAAGACACAGCTAAACGGATGCTTAAAGTCTTGATTTGAACAGGCCTGATGTTGGAGCACATCTGATCATTTCTGAAAGCTGGTTCCAGCACTGGGGGAAGTAGCTGAAGACAATTTCTTCAGGACTCCCTGCTTTGACTGAACCCTTAGAATTTCTAATTGACTTTCATGTATTCACACATGTACACATGTATTCAGTGTGCATACCTGTAATGTATTGAAGTCCTAGGCCATTTAGTGAAGTAGTAATAATTTAAAATCTATTCTGAATGTAACTGGGAGCTTATGTAAAGACCTAAAGACAGGTGATGTGCTCTGATTTTCTGGTGAATCTTTGTTGAAGCATTCTGGATAAACTGTCTGACTGTCTTTTTGGAGGCAGTGAGGAGTCCATTACAGTCATACACCCTGCTGCTGATAAAAGCATGAACAAGTTTCTCTAAGTCCTAAGTCTTGCAATGTTTTTAGATATAATAATAGATGTAAGCATTTGTTAACTTAAAACTCTGATCTATGAATACTGAAGTACATTCTGAATTAAAGAACTGGCTTTTTTTTAGTTGATGAGTTTAAATTAAACTGGTCATTCAAGATGCTGAAATGGAAATCGATATGAAATCCTATGCAATTTGGATTAAAATAAATTCAAAACAGTCACACAGAAGACTCTTGCAAACATAAAACGGGACATAACAGACTGTTTTTTGTTTACTTTTCCATTTTGGTGAGCCAACTTGTTTATGTTCATTTTGGGTAAATTGGAGCATTGTGGGAAATGTGTTCCTCCACTGAGCTCTATAAAAGAAAAATTGATTTAGGGAGGAAAAAAAACAGATGTTTTCATTTGTATAAAGGTTACTCCATTCTATCAAAATACACATTTTAATATGTTTAAAAAAACTACTTTTGCCATTTTCTAATGTTAAAGCTGTAAAAATGACTTGTTTTCCATCCCAAGCCATTTGAAAGCAAGTTTTGTACAAGAACACATTTTAAAGGGTTAAAAATTTGTTTATTTATTTATTTATTTATTTCATATTCTGCTGCAAATGATTTCATTTGTAGATTATTTTAAACTTGATTATTTGAAACCTTAGAAATAGCAGTGCTTGACATCAAACCTGGTTTGACAAGTCAAACAATATTTATTTATTTATTTATTTATTTATTTATTTATTTATTTATTTATTTATTTATTTATTTATTTATTTATTTATTTATTTGTTTTATTAATTTATTTATTTGTTTTTTTCATTCATTTATTTGTTATTCATTCGTTTATTTGTTTATTTGTTCATTTATTTGTTTACTTATTAATTTATTTGTTTGTTTTTATGTTTTATTGTTTGGCTGTTAACATTTATTCATTTATTCTTTTTTGTTTGTTTGTTTGTTTGTTTGTTTGTTTGTTCATTTATTAATTTTTTTATTTTTTAATTACATGAATTAAGACTGGGCTGAATAAAGAGTACTTTTATTCTTGTCAATTTTGAAACTTGAAGGCATGGAAAGGATCTTGAACATTTTGCAATTATTGTACTTAATTTAAGAGTTATAAAGTCAGCCCTGGAACTCCTGCAGTGCAAACTATCAAATGAGTTTTTAAATTGAGATTCTGCATAAGACGCTTCGTCCAGACACACACAGCTACTAATTTGATGTTGTATTATTAAAGGTTGGGACAAAACTAAACTCTTACTCTACATGCTTGAGTATATGAGTGCAAACTGGTGTAAACTTAATAAAATAGCATGTCATTTGGGATGCAACTACATACTACTTGATTAGGTACTACTTTTGAATTTAAATCAGAAATTGAGTGAAATCAGAAGTCCTGCTTTTTTCTTGTAGTTGACCTTCACTCAGTTGACATAAAGCCTTTATCACTAGCTAGAAGAGATTTGTATTACAGGCAAAGAATTCCCACTATAGCCTCTTTAAAGTGGTCAAAGCGCACACCTGTGTCCTTTTTCTTGTTCCCACCTGTGTCTATTTACAGAGGGGAGAACATGTCTTTTAATGAGCGACTCTCTGCTATAGAGTAAGCCATGCAGGTCAAGGAGACTGCAGGTATTCACAACAGCACTCGCTTCATGCTGCATTGCTTTCATGTAGAATTACAACAGCCTTAAATCACAAACGCCAATCATGACAAACTCTGAACACTGGTTAAAAGTCAGAAAGTTAACAATAGCATGATTAACAGAAAATGTAACTTCAATTCCAGCTCTATTGTCCACCCAGAAACAATTGTCTTGTGTCTGGGGGCTGATAGTGTAGCTTTATGAAACAATAATTAACCTACTGCTGCAGGATCATGCTGTAAAGCTTGCTGGAACTTATAAAACCCTTAGGTTGCTTGGGAAATTATTTTTTAAGAAAACTGTTTCATTCTCTCATGTTAAAATCTGATATTTGGTCATATGTTGAACTATATCTAATATATATTTAAATAATTGCTCCTATATGTTCATATTTGTAATCCTAGTAGTTATTATATAATAATGTATGTATAATTGGTAATTTGGGACAATATAATAAAATATGTTACCAATGATCATACCTATCAACATTGGGATGGGAAAATAAGGGTGCAGGAATAAGGGATTTAATCCGGTTATCGAATCTCATTAATCTTTTTTTTTCTGTATTTCTTTACTGATTAAAGAGCAGCGAATGCATCTCTCTTTTAGATTTTTTGTGTTATTACCTTTAATAACAGCAGTTTCACTTTAAAATGCACACATCATGAAAGCATTCAAGTGCTTT
Organism: Danio rerio; assembly: GCF_052040795.2. NCBI lineage: Eukaryota > Metazoa > Chordata > Actinopteri > Cypriniformes > Danionidae > Danio > Danio rerio. Next base: position 21,403,652 of record NC_141023.1, read on the forward strand.
CCTAACTGTTTATGCTCAGTTAAGACAAAATTAGTTGCTTTTAAAAGAAAACCCATCAAGAACGACATGTTTAGATGTTGTTGTTGTTGTTGTTGTTGTTGTTGTTATTATTATTATTATTATTATGTCTGTTCAAACACGCACCCAAAACCCAGAGTGTCCACTTTCGCTCCACTTCAAATAGTATGTAACGTTACAGAATCTGTTTTGGAAACTATTTATCACTATATTTCTCACTATATATCTATTTATCACTATAGAGCGCGATTGACCAGTCACGCACCATTAAATGAACTGACTGTTTTAAGCATTACATAGGAGGGGTGACAACGCCTGTAATGGAAATTAGGGAAATACTGCTGTTTTATATTTATTTCAAAGAGTTTTTATGCCTAGATAAAATGGAAGCACAGAACAGATTCACATTTAAGACCAAGGGGCGTCCTCTGGTGGTTCGGTGGTTTTTCGTTGCGTATAGGGATAAGCGGCTCTTTAATGTCTATTGCCACCTCTCATAGAAAGATTAAAAAATGAGAGAAATACGGGAAAATATCTTCACAGGATGATAGTGGGATACAATTGTAAAATGCTGGAGAATGCCGGAAAAACGGTAGGGTTGACAGATCAATATGACATATATTTTATATGTTAAAGCTAAGTAATTTGCATATTTCTGAAAATTTATTTTTTAATTTTTGTATTTATTTTTTTATGGTACAGGCAGTACCATACAATAAAACAGATGACTATTATCTATTGTATTATCCTACAGATTTAAAAAATTGCTTCTAATATAAAATTCCTATCAACAATTTCAACAAATTCAACATCTAAATTCAAAATGCTCGACCATACTGAAGGTTAATTCTGCTGTCTGCAGCAATTTGAGTATAAAAATTAGTAAAGGGAAAAAAATTATATAACTAGTTATTTTTTAACTCAAAGGCAGATCTACATGAAGTGTTGTAAGAACTGCTGTATATTACTGAAACTATTTGTCGATTTAATGAACAGGGTCATCTTGACTGGAAATAGCATCACTTCACTGCTGGAGTTTTGTCCTGTGCCCTTGAGAAAGGCATTTAACACCAGGCTGCTCCAGGGAAAGACTGTTCCCTGCAATTAACGTGCCATAATTTACGTTAAATGAAAGGCATCTGTTAAATGACAGAGAACTAACTTCCACTTTCTGAGTACGGTCTGGGTGGCTGGCATTTAGAAAAGGGGTCACTATACATTTAAAAGAAATGTGGGATTCATTTTTTTACTCTTGCACCACCTGCTGCAGATGGAGTAATACACACAAGTGAAGAGACTGGAAGAGTGCATGCTGATAGTATATTGCATAGATTTCAGGCAATCAGATTCGAGAACAATACTGTAGGTAAAATAAGTGTTAAACGCGTCATAATTTTTCAGGGTAAGTGCATTTTTAAAAGAGCTGTTGACATGAAATTAACCCAGATTTTGGTAAATTCCCCAAAAAATTCAAACATACAAATAAAATTACACAAAAAAATGAGTTGTGTAATAACTACAGAATGAAAAAAGCAGAAAGTAGAAATGTATTTAGTAAGTATAAAAGGCTTTTTGGTAATGACAGATTGAAGACATCTCTTGTATGGAGAATGTCTTATATTGAGAATGTTTCCCCATATATCTTGATGGTTCTGTGGGTCTTGTCTATAAAAACTGGTCTTTACTTCTTATTTTCTATTAGATTCAAGTCGGGTAGATCATTCTAGCAGCTTTATTTTCTTTTCTGAAGCCAATTGGGAATTTCCTTGCTGTGTTTGGGATCACGGTCTTGCTGAAATATCCACCCTAGTTTCATCTTCATCATCTAGGTGTGGAGACTGAAGCAGTGAATATTAATTTTCACTGTATATAGAAAGCAACCCTATGTCTTGTCAAAAATTGTATCTGCTGTCTGGCCTTTCCATGCCTTTTTACACCTCCCATTTTCATGTGTTACATACTTTTTCCCAGTGTCTATTCATTGTATCTCACATACTTTTCTTTGTATGTATTTATTACTTTAGTTGTTACTGACATCTGATGAAATCTCCAAGTCAACTGCCTCTTTAGAAATATGTTATCTGAGAAAAATGTTTCATAATCATTAAATCTGTACTCATCCTTGTAAAAGAATAGCTCATTCCCCATTTCCACCCATAAAACTGGTTGAAAGGTAGGCACACGAGAGATTATGGGTAATTAAGGCTGGTTTATGTTAAATGCAAGTGCTGTGAAATGCAGAGCAGGATGGGCGGTGAGGGATGCCAGGCTCTGGGGCCGTCAAGGGCAATTATTGGGTGCTGGGAGAAATGCTGTCCTTTCCAATTAGGCGGAGCTGCTGTCGACAGGGGTGAGAGACTTCTGGAGAAAATAAGACCCAGGGAGACAGCAGTGAGATATAAAGGGTGGAGCAGAGATGCCAAATATGTTGGAAAAGAGCATTTCTGAGACAGGTTGTGATGGGAACTGAGGTCCAATGAGGTGGTCCTGGACAGACTCCTCAGTTTTAATTAGTGTCCGTATCAGCAAGTGATGGAGGCTATGATGTGGTGACCAAGCTTTCAATCCACAGGAACCACAGTGAAGTCAGCTTGTTGATCACTTTTGTGTCTCTAATCTGCTTCTCGACGACCATTTCTGTGAATTTTCTGCAACTCATGTCACATGTAAGAGGTGTGTGGAAGTGTATTTGCAGTTTAGCATGAATATCAAGGAATGAAGGGTTAGTTAACTTGCAATGCTTTCCATTCGGAAAATCCCTAAAGGTTTACTTTCTGGAGTGACTGCTTCAAAAGGATTATAGGGAGGAGCCCTCCAAATGAAATTTAGTATGTGACACATTTCCTGCACATAAGATCAAGGGGACTCAAAAGTGTCTGTCGGTTGTACATTTCAAAATCCTTCACCCCAAAAGTCCTTTCAAAGTGGCCAGCTTTGAGCACTTTGGTCGATGATTGTTTTCATTACAAAGTGTTCATTGAAGGGTGACGAAACATTTACAATGCATCATTTGAGACAATTGCATCACTGTTGTTCAGTGTAATGTACTTTAAGTAATATTACTAACAATTAAAGCTGCTGTATGTAAGTTTTTGACTAAATTGTCAAGAAACATGCCAAGTTAACATTCTTGTTTACTGGAAAAACAATGCTGAAGTCAGTTATTCTGCTTTGAAAATGTCTGTTATGGGCCGGAACGCTGTCTTTGTTTTGGTTCTTTTAACCTGACTAATGCCAGTTTAGCCAATTGTATTATAGCCCCCCGAGTTGGAAAACAGCGTAGTTCATTCATTTATTCAGAAGGTTCTCAAAGCATGCGCTGAAATATGACTCTGAAATGAGATGCAGGTTCAGAGTTCCACATTAGGTTATTAATTAGCAAATAATATAAATATTCCAAACATAAACATTAGGTGAGCAGGTTACATTGTAATTGCGTGTCATAACAACACGCTTCATGATGACATTTGCAGTTGCTGAGCAATTTTTTGCTTTTTGCACCAGATGGAACACAACAGAAACTTAAATACAGCCAATATGTACTCACTTGTGGTAAGGTTTATAAACTAATACATATTAAACCTCTTTAACATTTTAAAATGTACATGCTAAATCACTATGTCTTTGTTTACAGAGTTGTATATCTAAAGTTAAATTTCGATTTTATTTTTAATATCTGCTGCTGCTTTCAGTAATATGGCAATAAATGTCATGTAAAATTACATTCAAACTTGCATTGTTAGCTTTTAACACTGAATAAAGCACATGAGGTGTACCTGAGGGGATCATTGTCTGTTTTCTGCTGTTCACCTGAGAGAAATAGAAGCCATTTCTAATATATCAACTCGAGACAAAAACTCCTTTTAATATGGTAAATGTTACTTCTGTCGCTTGCCATTGCTTTTATATCAGCCTTGAGGCTCGATCCTTAGACTTCCTTCTTTTTCTCCTCAATCTGGCAACCTGCGCTTGTGTTTGTTTTGATCCAGAAATGCATTACCTCATTTAACCTCTGGGTGTCAAACTATCATAATGAACCTTTAAAGTTTTCTTTTTTTAGCAAAAATTATGCAATTGTTTTTTTAAATCATGAAACAAATTTAAACTTTTAGTTAAAGTCTTAATAAATTGAAAAATATTCATGATTTGAATTAATTGGTCAGACTTTTTAAAGTTAAATGTATAACCCTTAAAATGAGCCCAATAGAAAACAGAATAAATAAATAAATAAATAAATAAATAAATAAATAAATAAATAAATAAATAAATAAATAAATAAATAAATAATTAACTTGGAATCAAATAAACCTGGTTTAATAGCGTGCTTTTTCTATGTAGAGAACAAATGACATGATTATGAAACATAAAAGGGTGATTTTGATGGAAGAATAAATTCATGAAAACATGATTTAGTAAAAATGAGGACTAAATAAAAAACAGCAGTGTAAATAAAATTACAAACCAGAAAATGAATCATTTTATGTTGCATGCTGGAACGCAAGTGTGGGACTGAACCACACCACTTTTCTTTTTGTTTGTTTGTTTGTTTGTTTGTTTGTTTGTTTGTTTGTTTGTTTGTTTGTTTGTTTGTTTGTTTTGGATGGTACGGTGGCTCAGTGGTTAACACTGTTGCCTCACAGCAAGAAGGTCATTAGTTCAAGTCCCAACTACATTAATTGGCATTTCTGTTGCATGTTCTCCCTATGTTGGCGTGGGTTTCCTCGGGGTGCTCTGTTTTCCCCCCCACAGTCTAAAGACATGCGCTATAGATGAATTGAATAAGCTAAGTTGGCCATAGTGTATTTGTGTGACTGAGAGTGTATGAGTGTTTCCCAGTTCTGGGTTGCGGCTGGAAGGGCATCTTTTGCGTAAGAATATGTTGGATAAGTTGGTGGTTCATTCCGCCGTGGTGAATAAAGAGACTAAGCTGAAGGAAAATGAATAAATGAATGAATCAATGTTTTTGCTTATTATTGACAATCGCATTGGATTGATTAATTTACTATTTTTAATAGGGTAACACTTCACAATACAGTTGCATTATTTAGCGCATTTATTTACTACATGAACAAACGATGAACAATGCATTTATTACAGTATTTGTGTACATTTTTTAGTGAATGAAAATAGTCAATAGTCATTATCTCAGTGCATTAACTAATGTTAACAAGCTTGAATTTTAGTCAGTGCTAAATTATGATTAATAAATGCTGTACAAGTACTGTTCATACTTGGTTGATGTTAGTTAATGTATTACTAACATGAACTTATGAAATGTAAAGGATGATCATTATTAGTTTAAAAATGTGCAAAACTAATGATAATATAATAAGAAAAATAATTATTAATCTGGCCATATAGATGCACAGCATGTTTGTCTAGAACTCTTTTAGCTTTTCCTGGACTTCTTGACAAGTAACTTGCCCAGAATAGCTAATGCAGCCACTAGAGACACTAAAGTACTTTTTAAAGATGTAATATTGCTAAAATAGCATGCACATGAAAGTCACTTGCTTGAAATGAATGTCAAGGAGTTTCATGAAAACTGTGTAGAGGGAGTTATGCAAGATAGAACTGAGTCCAGTCACATCTAGTCAATTCAGTTTGTAATAAATGAAGGATTTTCTGCTGTCATTACATTACCCGTCACAATTTAATCTGTCACTCACAGTTAAGTTTGCAAACCACAGAGATGTAGCACATCCATGCGGCGAAGTTAACAGTGATGTATTATAAACATTTGAAGCGACGTGTTTCCATGCATCAATTTTCCGAACCATGTATCTTATGAACTGTAATGTTGCAGGAAAGTTGGAACCTTCACCCATTTCTCACTCCCTCCATGGTTGGCCACTTCATTTAGTAGCATGATTTTGTTGTTGTTGTTTTAACAGTAATTTTATTTTCTTTCTTTTCTTAATGTAGTTGGCTGGTGCTTTGTTGAACATGTGCACCTAAAAGTGACCGTCAGGAATATAGAAAAATACATAAAACTAAATGTTATCTACAAAAAAATAGAGTCTCAAATTCCTTTTGAGGATTTTCTTTTTTTATACTCGATTATGCTGTCGAACTGTAGTATAATTTCAATATCACACGAGTAGCAGTGTGATGTGGCTGCATACACTAAGGCACTCTGCCTGATGCCTCAAACCATCGTACACCTTCCACCACTGCCAATATACAACCAAATTGCACTGCTACACTCATGTAATATTGCTAATATATATATATATATATATATATATATATATATATATATATATATATATATATATATATATATATATATACACACAGTTGAAGTCAGAATTATTAGCCCCCCTGAATTATTAATGCCCCTGTTTATTTTTTCCCCTAATTTCTGTTTAATGGAGGGAAGATTGTTTCAGCACATTTCTAAGCATAATAGTTTTAAAAACTCATTTCTAATAACTGATTTATTTCATCTTTGCCATGATGACAGTAAATAATATTTTACTTCATATTTTTCAAGACACTTCTATACAGCTTAAAGTGACATTTAAAGGCTTAACTAGGTTAATTAGGTTAACTAGGCAGGTTAGGGTAATTGGGCAAGTTATTCTATAACGATGGTTTGTTTTGTAGACTACTGGAAAAAAATTTTGCTTAAAGGGGCTAATAATTTTGTCCTTAAAATAGTTTTTAAAAAATTAAAAACTGCTTTTATTCTAGTCGAAATAAAACAAATAGGACTTTCTCCAGAAGAAAAAATATTATCAGACATACTGTGAAAATTTTCTTTCTCTGTTAAACATAATTTGGGAAATATTTAAAAGAGAAAAAAAAATCAAAAGGGGGCTAATAATTCTGACTTCAACTATATATATATATATATATATATATATATATATATATATATATATATATATATATATATATATATATATATATATATATATATATATATATATATATATATAGCTTCTCCATACATTTTTGGATACAAGATTTGGTCTTGACACGTGTATGTGGGTGTTTTTTTTTTTGTTTTTTTTGTTTTTTGGATGGGTTTGTGTTTTGTGTTGTCAACACCAGTGTAGCGTGTATTATATTGAATGTATCCGCACATTCAGGACATTTTGTGTGGAAATTCCATTTGTCACAGCATGTACACAGCACAGGGCTCCCTGTTTGTCTAATCTTCATGCTGCTCCAAAGAAGAGCATAACAAATGTAGCTGAGGCTCAGTTTAGTGGCTTGTGTTTTATAACCGCCAATACGCAACTGCCTCAAATGTCTTTTAGACAGACTTTTAGTCAAGTTTCTTTGGCTTTCTGCATAGTCTTGACTGGCATCTCAAAAGCTGTCTGCCTCCAAATGCTCTCAGGTCCACACTCTGAGTGACAAATATACTGCCCAGTGTGGCGTATTAACCTAGGGAGACTCCTGAATGAAGCTCATTCAAGGCTCTTGAGAAAGTGCTAGAAGCTTTCAAATTGAGAAAGCCACAAGCTGAATGTGGAGATAGCCAGCAGAGATAAAAAGGCAGTCAACATGATTTCTACTGAGTAACCAGTGGTCATTCTGCCATCTTTCCACTCCAATAAAGGAAAGGTGCTTCTGTGCAGGAAAAATTAGCACCTTAAATGAGCTCTGGCTGGCTTTTTGGTGAAATTGTTTTAATTCTTGTAGTAGAACTGTGTAGACATTACTTTTCTCTGGTAAAAATGTTTACCTAACCCACATATCTGGTCACACTTTATTTTGATGATCCGTTTGTTACATTGCATCTGCATGCCAACTGTTTCTCATTAGATTATAAATAAATTGTTAGCTTGGGGTTAGGGTTAGTGTGAGTTGACATGTTCTTGCAAAGTTTCTTATAGTTCGTTAAATGTCTGTTGAAGGAGCAGTATCAGCAGATGTTAAGCAGACAGTCGACTAATACTCAAATGGACCATCAAAATAAAGTGTTACCAAATATCTTTTTGGTAACACTTTAAAATAGTGGTCCATTTGTCAATGTTAATGTATTTACTTACACTAACAAACAATTAGTGATACATTTATTACAGTTTTTCTTCATATTTGTTAATGTATTTTGTTATAATGTTAGTTAATGTTAACCCGCTTTGCATTATACTGATGTTAACAAGCGCAACTCTGTATTTTAATAATGCATATTAATGTTAAACTATGATTAATAAATGCTTTACAAGATTTTGCATACTTTATTTATGCTAGTAAATACATTAACTAATATTAACAAATGGACCAAAAGTGTTACCATTTTTTTTTAATATAAAATATTTTATTTTATTTTTTTTTTTTTTGAGAAAAACCCAACTCAAGACAGACTTAATCAAATTAGACCCAACTAAACCCAAGTCTGGCCCAACAGCGTTTATTTTCAATCCTATATTGTATATTTTAAACTATGAAAGGTTTCTTGATCTGCCTGGGTTTTCTAAAGGATTGTATGTTGTTGGCAGTAAAAGCTGTTGTCGTAATTTTCCAGATATTTATTGGGTATCACTGTATGAACTCTAAGATAAATCTGAAAATTAAGTATCTTCTCCTAATATCTCCTGAATTGACTAAATTGAACAATGTTGTCCAACTCTGCTGTTCCTGCTAGTCACAGACCTACTTCTGTCTTTTGTTCAGAATTTATTAAAGCACCCTCTATACCCTTGACCTGATAACCTATTTTAAAAGCCAAACAGACTTTCAGTTCAGGCCTGAAGGACGGTTGATGGCCACGTGTTTTAGGTTACATCACTTTCACCTCTAACTTTAATAATCTAATGAATCCTGCACCTGCTTTGACCCATTTCTTCTTTTTCCAGGGCACCGTGAGCCTTTCTATACATTACTTTGGGCAAAAACAGTATAATGTACATACAAATTTCCCCTTTTGTGTGTGTCCTCTTTTTCCTCAGTGATGTAAATCAGACTAGTTGACCTGACCTCTGGGGCTTTTTCTTACAAACATAAAACTGGATATTGTTTGACTGAAAAGACGGGGTCAATATGTCACTTTTTTTCTGCAGCATGGACGTTTTTTAGTACTTTTTCAGCCAACTGATGATCCCACGAGGATTCATTTTCTTCTATCTAAGTTTTAACCTTTTTGTCATGATACAAAAGCCAACGCTGATCTGAAAGGTGTAAGAGATCCAGTTGTGTCCTACTTGTTTATGAAGGACATAAGGGGAACAAAAAAGGACACTTTTTTTTTTTTTTTTTTACTTTCGTTTTGAGATCTTTACTTCACAACGATGAACTAACATTGTGGCGATTTCTTTGTTTCCGTTAATTTTTATGCTAATACTTTAGTAGCTCTAGAAATTCCCAATATTGACTAGGTGTTTGTCAGCATGCCTCTTGTTAACAAAATGTGTTTATATGTACTTATACATTTTCAGCATGATCATATTCTACATCTTTAATTCTACCCAACAACTAAACCTAGCTCCGATTGTGTAAATTCAACACAGTCTCACGGCAATTTGTAACTTCTTGATTTAGTGGCTAATTCGTATGAATTCGTATCTCATTTGTATAATTTAACACGATTTGCTTTGCCCTAATTACGGTTGGGTTTAGGGGTGGGATTGGGTGCCATGCCTCCTTTTTAAAAGCTGGCATTTCTGCAACTCTCACAATGTCAACCACTGAAGCTAAGCAGCGTTGTGCCCGGTCAGTACCTGGATGTGAGACCACAAGTGAAAGCTAGGATGCTGACGGAAGTGGTGTTAGTGAGGCCAGCAGGGGGTGCTCAACCTGTGTTCTGTGTGGGTCCTAATGCCCCAGTATATTGAAGGGAACTCTATGCTGGTCAGTGAGACATTAAACTGAGGTCTTGACTCTCTGTGGTCTTTAAAAATCCCATGATGTCCTTCGAAAAAGACCCTGAAATGCTGGCCAAATTTGCCTACTGGCCTCTGTCCATCATGGCCTCCAAACTATCCCCATATCATAATTGGCTTCATTACTCTACCTCCTCTCCTCCAATTAGCTGGTGTGGTGTGCGGTCTGGAGCAATACGGATTAGCTGTCGTGTCATCCAGGATGAGGACATTCCTCCCTAAAATGTGTAAAGCGCTTTGGTTGCAGAGAAAAGTGCTATATAAATTTAAGGAATTATGATTATTATTATTATTATTATTAATATTATTATTAAAATTGTACATTTTCGACTGACTGAATGAATTTATACAAATTAGCCACTAAATAGACAAAACGTAAAATAGTACATTCATAAATAGTTATGTTTCCCTGTGAGATTAGGTACATTGCATATTTGTCCATTGAACTTTAAAGTGAACTTAAAAAACTCTAAAGATTGCTGTTAATTTTATGCTTGCTGAAAGACATGTAATTGTGTGTTCTTTGAAAAAAGAAGACAGTCTTCATGTCTTGCCTTGTAATTAAGAAAAGATAACCTATTTAAAAAAAAATAATCATATATTTTGGTCTATTTAAAAAGCATTCTATGGCTATTTGGAGAGTCTAGATGGTGACTCTTGTTGAATGTATGAACATTAAAAGTATATAGACAAATATTTTTTCAAAGTGCATTAAGTGATCTAGAGTATATATATGTATTATTCTTGTATGTTTTGCTAAACTGAAAATATAAACTTTTGTTGTATGAAAATGTTTTAAAAAGAAAACCTAGCTACTACCTTTCTAACTATCACTAAGCAGCAAATTAGGCAATATTTGTAATTATTCATTCATTTATTCATTCATTTTCTTTTGGCTTAGTCTCTGATTTATGAGGGGTCACAACAGCCGAATGAACCCCTATTTGTAATTAGTGATTTGTTAATAGAGAGAATTTTTAAGTGTTACGCCTTTATTTTCTTTAAAACTATGACTGGATTCTTGACTGAACAAGAATTCCCGGTAGAATAAAAAAAGAAAAAAAGAAATGATCTAAAAAAAAACATATGTAAAGGTTGCATAGTGCTTTTCTAAATCTCCCAGTTAACAGCGCTAATATTAAATAGGCTGACTGCCTGATTTATGGATTTACTGCTTTGGTTAATTTTTAAATTGTCGCACTCAGAAAGTCATGACACATATAGGATTTGTAACTCAAACACAAATGTAATTAGTCTCCAGTTCAGGACCATGAGTCATTTTATTCTACTGGAGGGGGGAAATCATGCATTTTAAATTCTTTGCTTTATCCATGGCTAAATGATCCCATTTTCCACAACGTTTTTCTACTCTTTGTATACCCATGCAGTAGATTACAAACAGACCAAGCATGTCCAATCTTCACTTATTTTTAATGGAAGTTTTGTACGCTCGGTGCCACTGCCAGTTTTGCTAAGTATCTGTGGTAAAGGAGGCCAACATTAACATCTGCCACCACTGAGACTCATTTGCTGGCTTTCATGTGTGCACCATTGCTAACATGCACTGATGCTAATTGACTTGAACTTAAAAGAAAAATACCAATTTTGATATAGTGAAGTCTGTCAATATTCATTTAGTGAGAGATTTAGGAAACTCTTAACTCAGATTTAGTGAAAGTTCAAGATTCAAGCTTCATTTATGTGCTAGATGAAGGACATCATTTCCAGTGTAAACCATGTAAATTTTTCACACACATATATATAAAGTACACACGTGTCATCCTGAAGTTTATTACTATTCATATTAGGTTAATACCCTCTAATATAATGAATACCCTATAGGTTTTATCACTAAAAATAGTCAACATATTGCAACAAGAAAACGATTGCAACAATAGGTAACTACAGAAATAGTAATACTGCAGTCTGCAGTCTGAGGCCATATTCATTTGTATGCTATTTGATGGCAGTTCAGTTTAAATGAAATGGAGGAGTCATGAAGTTGTGCTGGATTAAGCCTGGTTTATATTTTTCTCATCTAAGTTTACTTGGTTGCACAAAAAATCTTTTTATTTCTGCTTTTCTTTTTGGGATTTTTCAATTTCATTATTGAAGAGCTTTTAGGCAAAATGGCTGAAAAGATGAGGAAACAACTTCAAACTGGATATACAACGATACATTATGTACATTTGTAGAAATTTGTAAAAGCCTTCACTTCACTATTTAAAAACTGTAGTATAGATTTTCTTGTTTGTTTTGTACATCCACGGAGTAAAGTAAATATACTGTATGCAGAATATTATGTAAGTTCAACATTTTAAATTGTTCGCTTATATATGCATAGTAGTTACGTGGCTTAAGTAAGTTCAAAAAATCTCCACAAACAGTTTTAATATGCTAACTCATAACCAAAGGAGTTACCCCTAGAATGAAAAGCTTGATTTTGACAATATTTGAGACAGTCACGAATATCAATGTGCTCTGCTCTGTCACGCCACAGCCCATGTCAGTGCCTGACACTCTCACACACACAAACAAACACACAGTGTGATGTATTCTGAAATACATGCAAAATAATCTTACTTTCACTTCAAATTGTTAAAGAGCCCCTATTATGGGTTTTGGAAAAGAGAATGAAAACATCCAGCTGAGGTTTGAATCTGAAAGTGTGACATGTTTAAAAATATAGATTTTATTTAAAATAAAAGGTTCAACTTGAGTCATTTAAATGATTTATTGTTCATCTGGATACTTCGCCTGTTTGTATCGACATGAAACAATACCAAATATGAAGTGTCGGATCCAGCAAATCGTGATTGCGCCTTTTATTTCAAACACTAGTGGAGTGCAAGTGCGAGTGGGAGTGATCATGACTGAAGATGAGTGAACGTTCTGGTGATTAATGCAATAATCTACCCTGAAATAGGGGATTTGTTGGCCGTTTGTTAAAGGAAGGATCAGACAAGATTATTGACGTAAGGGACTTTGTCAGAGCTTGACAGAACTTTATCAGTACACAGTTCATGGATCAGTTTCTTGATAGAGGCTCACACATATACTCTGCACTCTGGCTACTTCAACAACGTCGACAAACCGTGGTGGGGGTTTCTCTCTGTCTCGCTCTGAACACAGTCGACCAATCTCAACAGATCAATCAGCGCAGATTAGCATCATGCTAAGGAGGGGTTTGAGAACAAATGAAACTACATAAATGAACAAATCATATGGGAATCGCTGAGATAATTAGGTAAATTAAATGCATACTATAAGACAATGAAAGTTTTTTTGACCTTGCATGCTTATTATCAGCCTGTTGTTGGAGACCCCCAAAATCAAAATACGACCTTTTATAATGCAAAATAGGGGCTCTTTGATAATTGCCTCATGACAGTCATGTTTATGACATATTTATGACAAGATTGTTGTCTTGGTAAAGTCAAGTTGACAAAGACTCAGGGTTATGAGTTTTCAGTTTGTCAAGTTGCCACAACAAAGGCATATCAAACAATGTCACATTTGCATTTAAAATGACCTAACTGAAGGAATTGACAGCTATCAAGGATGACTCTTAAACTGTTTGGAAGAATAACTAGAACAGTCATCAATAGAAAGAGAAAAGCTGTCCGTTTTGGAAAGTGTTGATTTGGTACCAACTAGCAAAACCTCAGTTTTTGAACTATTCAATTTGAGGAAGTTAAGAGAGAGCCAGTATGTGGTTTCTGCTAAGCAGACTGTAACAATTAAAGGATCTACTCATTTGGAAAATGTTTCCTGGTCTACTGACAAAATGTATGCTCATAAATACATATGGCTGCATTTTATGTGTAAAACGAACACTACAGAGCAATACCACTAACTTCTTACCTCTATAGACAGCTTTTACAGCATAATTGGTTTGCTCAGTAGCTCATCACAAATGACGCTAGACTTGCGAGGTGGAGCAGACCTGGCTTCTAGTCTGGTGAAGAACAGTTACAGACACAAGTTAAAACAAAACCTAAATAAACCAGAGTGAGATTATAGTAGAAGCATGTTTTTCTTTTCCAGTTTGCTTTAGAAAACACTATCGGTGGGGTTTAATGGAGGTGGATGGGTGGGTCTGTCAATATGAAGCCGATATAGTACAACAAGCTGACCAGCTTCTCTCAGGTACAATAAAAGGACGTTAATATGCGCAGAAATATATACAGCAGGGCATCACGGAGGCGCAGTGGGTGGCACAATCGCCTCACAGCAAGAGGGTCGCTGGTTACAGCCCCGGCTGGGTCAGTTGGCCTTTCTGTGTAGAGTTTGCATGTTCTCCCCATGTTGGCATGGGTTTTCTCAGGGTGCTCCAAAAACTGTATGAAAACTGCATGAAAGCATAGTACAGGGTACATATTTGCCGCTTCTCAAGATTGTAGACCTGGGCACATATTTCCAATGAACCTGGGTTGCAAAGATCTGACATCTGTCAAGTCTCAGATCTTTCAAACGAAAGATAACAAACCCCAGGTCCTTCTTTTGTCCTCATCACACACACTTAACAAATATAATGAAATAAGAATGCATAAATCTAACTGCAACAACATGCTATGGGACTGCTGTTCTGTGGCATTGAACTACTTCAGGTGGATTTGTTGTGAACCATAGATCAGCCTAAGACAAAGCAAAACCTCTGTTGTCTCCATGTAGCTCCACGGAATAATCAGCAATAGCCCTAGATATTGAGATATTGTTTTCAGTATTTCCCTACTGAAAGCATTATGTCAAGCAGTGTTTTGGTGTGGTATGAAAGCTGCACCACAGGAGAACAAAAGGGCCCAGAGAGGGAGGTGCGTTCAATTTAACATATCACAAACAGAGTTTCTTGGGGCAATCTGAAGTTGTGGTTTACCACCAGCTTCTGGAACCACTAACATGGATGTTTCTCCACTTGGAGATTTTGCACACCACTGCCAGAGATGTTAAATCATATGTGGATCTTTTTGGTCACAATCCCAGATAAAACTAGAGTTTATAAGGAAAATATGAAACCGAGCGCTGCACTCTGAGAATTCAGAACCATGTCTGTTCTTGAGACATTCTCACATATGGAATAGATTTGAACAGAAAATGAAAACTAGAATTTCCCTAAACTGACAGCAGGAAGTAGGACTTTTTTCATTCGCTGTCACAGACACAGAGATTTTTTCCATGCGGTTGCAGTGGTGTGTTCGCACGATTCAGCAAGATTTTTGACAGCTTAAAGATGTACACTCTTTTTCCTCGGTGTGGTTCAAGTGGAGCTTTCTTTATGACTTTTAAATGTGACCATAGATGTTTAAAGGTGATTTATACACTTCATGTTCACTCCACCGACTTGACGTCTAAATTGGAGAGACACAAGAGCATTGTGGGTGAGCAGATGATGCTCAGATTGTTGTAATAGACTCAGTTCTAGAGAGAGGTAATTGCTTTAATGCTCAATGCTCTAAAAAAAACCTGCACGCTATAAAGTATGGCTTGACTTTAAATGCATTGTGAGTTTTTTTTTTGTAATTTTTATTAACATTTTTGCCAAAACTTTAGAATAAGATTGTATTATTTAATATTTGTTTGGTTTTTCCACTCACCAAGTCCGTCATGTAAATGGCAAAAGCGCCATGGCGTGATGCAATTGTTAATTGCTACTTTCAGCTCGGCGCAAGAGTCGTTTTGAGGTGTTGCGCCATGCTGTTTAAATAGCAAATGCATTTGCGCTCATATGTGCACCCATAGGCGTTCTGGTCTAAAAAAGCAGGCATGTTTTGGCGCGTCGCTATTTTGAGAACCTCACATTCTCATGTTCTTTAGACCAAACAAAGCCGGTCTATTGTCTAGCGCAGAGTGCGCCTCCCTTACACACTACTAAATACACACAAGATGTAGAGCAATACGCGAATATCTTTACATATGAAAACAATATAAAATATTAAGGATGTATGATATAATAAGGATATATATAAGATATAAATATAAAGGATTAAAATATTACAAAACATTATTTTCTTGCCTACATGAATTTTTAAACCACTGCCTTCATACTTTCTTCATCTGGGGAGGCTTTTTCAGTTCATTCAATTTGCTTTTGTTTAATGTTATCATTATTAGCAGTATTATTTATTATATCCGTATTTATATTTGTTTTATTAAAAACAAGCTTAGATTTGTCCACCTGTCAGGTTTTAGACCATTTGGGGCACAGCATGTGTATTTGGATATAACTCGGGTTTTTGAACACACTTCGTACTTATTGTTTATTTATTTGTTTGCGGGAAATTAGAACTGAATTTAGAAACATTTTGAAACAAATCTTTGCGCTTAACAAACGAAATTAATTATTTATAGGCTAATTGATGTCTGTGCGTACAAGGTTTCCCTATCCACGAGAGCAAACGTGTAACTAGAATATGAGATGCCTTATCTCTCATTCTCGCGTGGTAGATGCTCTGTTTAACTGTTTTCTTGCTCAGTTTTTCCACTTACACTTACTTTACGTCATGTAAATAGCAAATGTGCTTATGGCGCGACGCAACTGGCTCTTAAAGGAAATGGGAGATGAGACTGATTGGTTTATTCTCAAAACACACCTATAACTCATTAAGAAATAAACTCAACCCTTTTAGACCATGAGCCATGGTGCAAAGCGGATTTTTCCATCCTTAAATTAGTCAAAGTGGATTCTGACATGCCCTGAAAGAGTTTGCGCCCTGCGTTTTGCGCTTTGCACATGGACCATCAAAACAGAGCCCTTAGTTTTCAATGTTTGGGAGGAGTGTATTGATGTGCAAGGTATTATACCGTACGCGTGAACACAGTGCAGGTTAAGCGTTGCATTGATAAACCTGCAATTTTTGCATTCAGAGCAGGGGACCCATCATTGTACTTAACCATCCATCCAAGTGTGCAGCATCTGCTCTCTTAGATGTTTGTCCATTGTTCGCAGTGATTTAGTAAAGAAGCGCTCTGCTATCTCATGCTTAACATAATTACTGTAATTATGTGGTATCTGTTTTTAACAGAACAACAATCCTATTACTTTCAGTCCCCATGGAAACTGCTAAGTGCTTTACCCAAGACTATAGCTTAAAAGCTTCTACAGTGGCAATTTGGGATTTACTTTAACTTTTACAGTATAAACACAATGCTGGCAGCGGACCAGGATTACATTACAGGCACCTCAGGTTTCTCATAAGATCAGATTCTTAATGGCAGCTGCCTGGAGGACAAATTGGGGAAGTTTTAAAGAGCGGATTCATGGCTAACCTGCAGACCATTTTGGATGTTTGCCTTGCTTGATTGAAGGACAAGACTGGAATTTTTTATCAATAAAGAGTTGACTACAAAAGCCAGAGAGGAGCAGAAGCAGGAGACGAAGTAATGATCAAAAAGAAGGAGCAGAGTTTATTGAATAATTTTAGTTGCGTATGATTTAATGCTCAGACTTCGTCTGATCAGAATAAGACCAACAAGTTTTATTATACCACAATCAACAGCAATGGAAAATATCTGTTTCACAACAATGTCCAGAGACAATACAGACCTTGAAATGGAGACATTCTCTTATGTCTTACTCATGAAAACAAGTGTCGCTTGAATCCACACAGTGTTAAGATGAAATAAAATGAAATAATTATGAAGCAATAATTATTTGAAATTAGTAATAATAAAATATAAAAACATAATCAAATGACAAATAATAATTAACAAAATAATCAAATCATTAAATAATAATCAATAAAAAATTATTATATAAATGACCATATGATTAAATAAAATAATTAAATTAAAAATAAATGAATATAAACAAATGAAAATAAAACACAACACAAATGAATGGTTGCCTTCTTGAAGCAGCACACACACAAGTTTGCTACAAGGATTTTCAGATCCTTAGTTATATTCTTCACTAGTGAAAACCAAGTCATGAGCAAGTGGATCTTATGAACAAGTTTTAATTAGAGAATAAAAACATACAGCACCACTAGTGAAATTCTGATCTGTGATGAACCAGTTCTTTTTAGTGAATCAAATTCTTAAAGTGGCATTCGTGCAGTTAATTTCATGATGGACGGATTCTACTGATTCTCTAAACTGGTGAATTTAAAACAAACACCATTTCCAAATTGGTAAGTATAAACATTGAGAATCAGTCTGTCAGACAAATCTTTTACTGAATGAACCTTGTTAATCACTCAGAGAAAATAAAAAAATCTGATTTAAGAGCTTGTAATCTCAGCAAAATTGAATAAACACTTCATTTAGCATGCTATTTGTTTTCTGTCTCGTGAAGGGTATGCCACTAATTTGGTATTTGAAACTGATGCAGTCTTCACTGTGTGATGGAACTGAATGAAACTGAATGCACAATATCAGATCTTTTTAGAAATCAGCTTGAAAGGACTGCAATAAAAGAGTGACTCATTCCCAAACCGTAGGCTAAACAACTATATAGTTTGTATATATCAATTTCAAATTTCTAAAACAGTTTTTTTTTTATTACTACGGACATGTATTCAGTAGAGCTGCAGCTCGTTTTCCTGTAAAACCCCTGCTTGAATAGATTAGCCTTCTGTACACTAACCAGACATTTATCAGGTACACCTGCTCAACTGCTCAACCAAACGTGTAGCAGCAACTCGGTGCATTTAGGCATGTAGGTATATGCACACAGTCAATGGTTCTGAAAAAAAAAATGCAGAGAGAGCAGCAACTCCTGAGGGATTTTGCTGTGGAAGTCAATACCAAATAACACTTATCACCTCAGAGTCAATACCTCAAATAACCACTCTTTTTAGCCAAAGAATAACCATGAAGCATGGTTAAACAGCAAAAATGGCCACTCTTGTCATACGCAGTGCAAATGTAAGATCATATGTGCATTTGTATTTATTTTAATACTGTTTAAATGAGCAATACATTTCAGTTTAGTTTTACTTTGTTTAATTAAAATTAATTAAACATTTCTAGCTTTAGATTAGTTTTTATTTAGTCATTTAATTTATCATTTTGATTTAGTTTTAGCATTATCTCTTGTGTAAATAAAATAAAATAAAATATACAGTGAGTGACAGTTCAGAATGTCCACTAACACCCCGTGTAGGGTCAACGCAGGATAAGGGGATTACGAAAATGTGTTTAGGTGTAACAGCAATTTGTGACAATGCCGCCAGTGGGCACAAAGGGATGGCATGCGAACTGACAGAAATATACAGTAGCTGTAATTCCCTTGCTACTTATAATTTTGGAGAATTTTTGAACTTACAACTTAAATATGCTGAAATTCTGAAAAAGCAAATCTTCTTTTTAAAGATAACATATTTAGTTAGACATGCCTAATTTACATTTTTTGCCAGATGAAGATAAGATAAAATACATTTTATTTATATATATATATATATAAATATATTAATTATTATATTATATTATATATAAGTCTGTAAAAGGGGCAAGGCAGTGGCACAGTAGGTATACTGTCGCCTCACATCAAGAAGGTCGCTGGTTCGAACCTCGGCTCAGTTGGCGTTTCTGTTGGGTTTCCTCCGGGTGCTCCGGTTTCCCCCAATGTCCATGCGGTACAGGTGAATTGGGTAGGCTAAATTGTCCGTAGTGTATGAGTGTGTGTGTGGATGTTTCCCAGAGATGGGTTGCTGCTGGTAGGGCATCCGCTGTGTAAAAACTTGCTGGATATGTTGGCGGTTCATTCCGCTGTGGCGACCCCAAATTAATAAAGGGACTAAGCCGACAAGAAAATGAGTGAATGAATGAAAGTCTGTAAAAGTGCCATCTACAGGTGTTTTAGTCAGTTTTTCCACCACAGAAATAAGTGCCTATTAATCCTAAATCTATTTATAGTTTTGCCTCCGACCTTTTCTTTTCCTTTTATTTGAGTCAGTGTTTCAATGATTGATGTTAGTTTGTTTTATTTTAGTGAACAAAAATATTTTTTTCACCAATAGTTTTAGCCTTGGTTGTAAGTTTCATCCACTTAAATAACCTTGCATGTCACGAGTGAGTTTATGTATGAATTATTCAGACAGTGATATATGACACAATGTGACCTGCTACATTGCAAAACAATCGTATGAAATTCCATGCCAAAAAACATGGACAGATGAAGAATCTCTCTCTCTCTCTCTCTCTCTCTCTCTCTCTCTCTCTCTCTCTTATGAAAGTTTAATATTGATGCAAGCTATGAATGAAACAAATACAGGTTCTTTTTCAGCACTGAAAGCATTAAATTATATATATATACATTGTATCTAACTAGAAGCCTCACTATATCTTCTCTGATGATCCTGTTACACACAAAGCCCTGAAAGCACACAAAGTCATCAAAAAGCACTTGCTGTTCAGTGAGTTTATCTTCCTGATTGGTCAACTTTAGATGGATTGGCACAAATTTAAGCTGACAGCTCTCAAACTTTTTTGACATGTTTAAAAATGATCGGGAGCTCGTGCAGTTACAAATCTCTGCTCGCCTCATAAGTTCCTTTCACACAGTATGAGCCACAACCATACAAGCATCAGCATTTTCCAGGCGACTTCTCCTGATGGGAAACAATCATGTAGAAACTTGTCCAGCACAAGAGCAAAAACTGCACTGCGTACGCCAGCTTTAACAACAGCATAATAACAGTACCGTTTGCATGGGCTCACTAAAATTGGACAATAGAATATTGGAAAACGATTACAAGAAAAGTAAATCGTAAAGTTGCTGGTGAACGTAAAACATCATTTAAAAAATATATATATATATATGGGGTTTCATAGGAAGCTTAAATGCCAAAATAAAACAGTTTTTTGATTTGGATTGGATTTACCCACTAACTGTCACTGTCCCAATAGCAGGACTCTCAAGTTTACTTTATTATACAGTGGTCCCTCTCGATCTTAAAGTTTTGCTGATATGTTTTTTTTTTTCTGCAATTTAACATGCTTTTTTACAGTGCGTTTGTTTGCATCCTGATTCGCACATTGTGTTCTGTGTGCTGATTAACTGTAGACCATTGTCAATCAATCTCCTCATTGCCACCTGTACAGTTCAGAATGCGTTCAGCTTGCCAAATTTACTAAATTTGCTTGAATATCTTTGATTGCTACAGTGTGAATCTGAAGTGCTGTACTGTATGTTTGCAAGTTTTCTCCCCAACAAACCTGATATAATGTTAACGAAACATTCTGCACCATCAAAGGCACCCTCGGTAGCAACCAAAAGGCAGAGGGAGATGCTAACCATGCTAACCAGTTCTGGACATGCTAAAGGAAGGTAGAAGTTACATGAGTGTTTAATCAACAGAAAAGTGTGTGAGTGTTAATGCCTGTATGAGAAAAGTGTAAAAAAAAAAAAAGTTTAGTAAGGGGTTTTACAGCCTTAAAATCTATAATAATTGTAAAAATAAAGCAGACTTCGCAGATTTCACCTGTTGCAGGCTATTTTTAGGAAGTAACTCCTGCAAATAATGAGGGACCACTGTATTGCAATTAAATTCTAATCTAATCATGACAAATTATATACCAATGGAAAGGTCTTTGTCTTTTGACTACACGATTTACTGTTGTTTTTACTATTATTAGGAAGATCAACATACATTTAATGTCAATTTACTGTCACCCTTCAACCTGTAAGACCATTTGCTGTTACATATTTCAACTATAAATAATATAGTCTAAACATAAGGCAATCATGGTTGGGGCCAATAGCCTGGTAAAGTGCATTAAAATAAAGCATGGAGGTGCTCACGACGACCTGTGTTCAATTCCCGGCTTGAGGTCCCAGCTTTGCTGATCCTTCCCCCTCTCTCTGCTCCCCATGTATTCCTGTCTTACCTCTTCTCTCCTATATAATAAATGAGAAAACATATAAAAATAAAATAGTTTTTTTTTTTTTTTTTTTACATAAGGCAATTAAGAAAAACTATATATCATGTGAAACCTTACAAGGTGTGGTTTTTAGTTTAAAAATTCTAGCTTGTTGTGACAAGGACTCATCAAAGTTGTAAAGCATTACTTTGCAAAAGCAATCCACATGTAAAAGATTTTTATGTTTTTTGGAGACTAAATTTAAATCAAATACCAACAAACTGCCCATACAACTTTACAATGTGATGCCTAATTAGCAAATATTGTCAAAAGTATGAAAAATAGGGTTTCATATTCCTTACAACAGAGGACCCCCACCTTTTTATCATTGCAGACTGGTCAACGCATGACAATTTTACCGTTTTCTCAAAGAATGACCATCTGACAAAACATTGCTGAAACTCTGAAACAAGATGATACATGGAGAAAATTAAAACGATTAAGGGTAATTAAGTAATTAGTCTATCAAAATGTTTGTATTTTAAACAAAATATGAAGCTGATTGATCCGTTCTTGTCATGTGACTCGTGGTATGCTTGTTAACTTAGTGCTACATGCCTCCATTGGAAATAATAAACTTGCACGCAATATGTAAACGGCCGCTGTCATTTGCAATCTCTAGCAGTTGATCTTCTTGCTGGATTCACCTGATTTGTTTGCAAATGGGTCACGGATCCATTTCTTGACAGTTCATGCGTCCATCACTGGGCCTTTCGCAAAGAAATTTTCCAAAGAAATCTGTTTCTTACTCTTTTTGCTAGGTTGTGGGTTAATTTTTGGCAGTCAAGTTACCAAGATGTAATCGAGAGAAAACAAAATATAAAAGATTTTTCAAAAGAAATGCAGCCCAGGGGTTGAGGACCACTGCGTTAAAACAAGGCAAGGCAAGGCAAGTTTATTTATATAGCACATTTCATACACAGTGGTAATTCAAAGTGCTTTACATAATCAAGAAAAAAAGAAACAAGTAAAAAAAATAAATAAATAAATAAAAACAAATAATAAAACTGATTAAAAAAAACATAAAAACAGGTAAAATGTGATATAAAAGTATGAAGAAGAAGAGAAAAACAAACACAGAAATAAGGGCCTCATGGTCGCCATTGGAATCTGGAGGTGCATGCCAAATCGCTTATTTATGCACTATTCTGTGCCTATTTGTAGAGCATTCACACTGAAAACTCTAAAAATAGTAAGAGCACTTTAAATACCCTGATGATGCACTTATTCGGCCGTTAAATAGAAGTGTGGATTGTTGGACACTTCACACACTAAACGACCGCAGCTTTGTTTACGTAGAGAAAGGGTTGGAGCTTCCGGGCACTGAAGTTTGATTGCTTTATTTTGGATTGTGAAAGCAAAACTCTCATAGGAGAGTGATTATGCCACCTCCCAATGGTAAATAAGGTTATACTCATGTCAGGTATTATTTGGTAGTTTGGTCATTTATTTCACTCATTTGGCAACCAGAAAACATCACCAGGGAAACGGTTTGAATTTCCACTTAGTAAAAAAAAAAACATTAGTGTTCCATTTGGGACAACACTACATACATATACTATGCTGCTGAGTGTGTAAGTGCACAAGTACATAGTGCATAAGTGCTACTGTATAGTGTGCCATTTGGGACGCAGCTTGTATGTCATCTGGTGGTCATGTTTGGTACTGCGGCCAAACAAAATCATGAAAGCACATAATAATAATAATAATCATATGTAAAGGCACATTACTTTTTTTAAATAACTTTTTTTATTTACAGGTAGCGCGGTGACAGTGGGTAGTGCTGTTGCCTCACCGCAAGAAGCTCACTGGTTCAAGCCTCAGCTGGGTCAGTTGGCATTTTTGTGTGGAGTTTGCCTGTTTTCCCCGTGTTCACATGGGTTTCCTCCTCGTGCTTTAGTTTCCCCAAATTGGGTAAGCTAAATTGTCTGCGTGTGTGAATGAATGAGAGTGTATGGGTTCATTCCGCTGGGCGACCCCTGATAATAAAGGGACTACGCTGAAAATAAAATAAATTATTGAATGAAGTTTTTCACTACAATCTGACAAGTGTCTATTTTAAAATGAGACTGAGCTTAAACCTATGCACTTGAAGATTAGCGCTAAAGATCAGAGAATCATTTTAATTGAACATGTAATTTCCATGTCTGTGTTCAAAAAGTGGGGGCTGCAATCAAAGGCTTAAAGAATAACTAACAAAACAAACATCATTAGATTCAGTCATTTTAAAGCAGTGCTGTTTAGTGATTCCATGATCCAATTATCAGTTCAAAGAAAAAAAAAAGTACAAACTTCAACTAAATGAAAGGAACCGCTTGCAAATGTCTTCGAGTGAAATAATCCCACTGTTTGCTGTGCAGAAACCCAGTGTCTCTGTGTCTAATGATGATCTGGATCAAAGCCAGAGATGCTAACTTTGTCCAGCTCTGGCTTTCCGTGCATTTTTCTCACTTCATTTATCCCGACTGCTTATGTGTTCAAAATGTCAACACATGGGTTCTGGTCAATTTCTCTTGTGATTTGCCGCATATTGTCATCTTGTTAAAATTTTCTGTCCATTTTTCTGGATGTTACAGTTAAGAGTCCATCTGTGAGGTGTGAATGGAAAAACTGTCAGCAAGATGCGTCGAGCAGATAAAAAGTGAGAAAATGACGACGCAGGCCATATTTGTGCCCGTGTCTAGAAATAAACCTGCTACCTGTTTTGGGGCGGAAACACTAAGCATTAGGCCATTCATAACTTCCTCCTCATGCCTCTTCATTACAGCAACATAGTCAAATGCTTCACTTAAAACCAATTATGATAAATCACAAGCTTGATGGTTTGTGTATTTGATTTAAGAGATACATTGTTATTGTTGGAAATATATGAGGTGGATATATTGAGGATTTAAATCAAACTTTGCTTATCAACACATACATAAAACACATGTATATACACCTATAAATTACTCGCATATACACCTATACTACTGAATGTTCAAAACAACATGACACAACTAACTGTATATATGTTTGTGAATTTTATTTAGCATGTTTGCACAAGTGTCATTTGGGTGTTTATGCACACATCAAGTTTATATTCTTATGTGAGAGTTTATGGGTGTATATGCATAGATCAAGTTTATATGTATATGCAAGTGTGTATAGGTGTGTTTGCATGCAGCAAGTTTATATGTATGTGCGTGTGTTAATGTGGGTGTTTATGTGTGGATCGAGTTTATATGTATGTGCGTGTGTATGTGGGTGTATTCATGCGTCAAGTTTATATGTATATACACAATTTTCATCCATGTTGTTTTGAACATCCAGTAGTATAGGTGTATATGCGAGTAATTTATAGGTGTATATACATGTGTTTTATGTATGTGTTGATAAACAAAGTTTAATTTAAATCCTATACGGCACCTCATAGAAATATGTTAGTAGAGTGAAGGATAAGAAAGAAGCAATGCAATCCTGGTGGATCATTCACAAGCTATTTAAAGTTTTTTACAGACACTATGACACATTTCGCAATACTTGGGTCACTTTTGCAAATCTCTTCACACAGTGAGCACAACAGAAGTCTTTGTGGGCTAAACTGAGGATCAATTATCATTGTTTTGGTACAAAATGCATTCAATGAGTACATATGTCAAATTTCATGAATTCTTTTCTTATTCCAACACGACAACTGCCAAAAATCTTTGTATGTACTGGACATTTTGTCCGTGATTGTTAAACTTATGTTAAAAGTGTTAAAAATTTGTTCAAAGTTGTTAAACTTATGTTCAAAACAATAACTTAATACAAAACTGAATAAGACAGCAAAATTCAACAGCAATATTTCATTGAAACATATTGCAAATCTAAAAACAGTTTTACCAGCCAAATTAGCATTACTATTGTATCTGTATCAGTGGATTGTGTGTACACAAATTCTTGTATTTTGGAATTACTTGGTGCAAAAAAATAAAAATCAATAAATGACATAAAATATTGACGAATTCTGCATAATGTCTGATTCATTCCAGTAAAATATATTGCGGTTAAACAATTTATATTGTAAATATAAACAGAGACGTGTGCTTGCTTTACACACAACACTGTGCAATGCTACATGTTGTTAGTGTTTTATAGGTCATTGTTTTGTGGGTGACATAGCTTGTTTGTCGGCTGTCAACCTTTGCTAGTGTTCTGGAAGAATGAGTTTATTTGAGACCTTAATAAAGTGTTTTGGTAGTTGTAGTGCGTTTAATTGTGTGAAGAGTTTTGCAAAAGTGACCTAAGTATTGAGAAATGTGTCTTAGCGTCTGTAAAAAAAACTGTAGTACCAAAAATACATTTGAATGAATAAATATAATTTAATATTATCAATTATATTGGAGAAACATACTAACAGCATATGCAAATAAACCCTTCTTTTGGTAATAACTAAAAATAATTTTGATAATGAGTAATGGTTAAAATAAAATAAGTAAAAAATAATTTGATTTTGGCAGTTGACCTTATTACATTTGCATTTGTAGGAGTTTCATTTATCAGAAAGTTTGATTGTTTAAATTAACATCTAAGGTGAATTACAGCGCTGAGAAGTACCAACGGACAAATATTCAGTTTACTTTGGTTTCTCAGGGATTATAATTTACAGAGTAGTTTAAGCGTGGAAGCATTAAAACTGTTGAAGATGCATGTCACTGATGGGAAGGTAAAGTATGCCATCTGTAGGATGACTGAAATGACCAAATTAAACAATGACGTGGAAATTGGTAATGCACTACAGAATAAGAACTAAGAATTGTGTCCTAAATCTGGTGGAAATGATTCTGAATGATTTGACTGATTTTTTGTTTTCCCATTATGAACTGCTTTCGTCTGGTAGGAGATATAGAGTCCCTAAGTGTAGGTTAAACCGATGTAAGAAATCCTTTGTACCGGTTTCAGTGGGTTTATTTAACAAGAGTTTATCCTAATTAGCATTGTAACTACTGTATTTTAGATTGTTTTTATTGTTCGTTTTTATGAAATGTCTGCAGCAATATGGTGATGCCCATAACAAATTTCCTGTCAAGGACAATAAAGTTTACTACAAACTACTACTACTACTACTACTAGAATGTCTCGTTTCAAATACAATTATAAAAAATAAATAATATAATATAAATATAAATATAATGTAAATATAAATAATCTTACATTTTAATTGACATTTTAATAAATGGCAAGTAATTTAACTTAGACTTAGACATAAAGGAAGACTGTACTGATCTATACTACATTTTTAATTTGTAGTGTATCAAGTGAAATGTTTCTAACAGTGTAATACACTACTCTTGAGTATTTTTAGCAAGGCTACTTTTTTCCAGTATTTAGGAAGATACGTTTATTCTCTTTGCATACATTTTTTAACAATTATTGATAAACTCAAGTATGTTTTTAAGTACTCTTACCGTCATTGTTGTCAGTTTCCTGCTATTTACAGTTTGTTTTTAATGAAAACCAGATCAAATGTGATGCAAAAAAAATGTGCATGCAAAGCATGAAAGAATGAAAAAAAGGAGTCAATAATTTTACCTTTAATTACTACTAAAATTGAGATCAGACTTTGTATTACAATGATGTACAATATATATGTGCATGACAAAATGTGAATTTATTCAGATCAAAAGCATACACACAGTGTATGCATCTGAATCATGTCAGAATTTAGAAATACACATTTTGGGGCTTTCTGGTAATTTTCTGCAAGAATGCTATCTATTTTTCTAAGAATTTTGCTTTGTATCAAAAACCAGATTTCTATGCTTAAAGGCGTGGTCCACTAAGATATCATATTTTAAGCTTTAGCTGGATATCAGATGCTCAAAGTTCAATGCATAGGGAGACGTTGGCTTTTACAGAGTTAGCTTAGCAAAGCCTACAGCGAATTAAGTTTGCAGACTACAAAAAAATACATCCGGGTTGAGAGATCACAAACGCTTCAGGTTACACACATTCACTATGCACATACACCATGCGCAGCAGAGGTGTGGCCAGAGGCGATGTAATGTTATAGCAGAGAAAGCTAAAATGCCTACAAACACTGCTATTTCCACAGAGCTTCTTCTGTTTCTGTATTTGGGCTTCCAAGGCACATGACACTTATCATGGCCCCATGGACGTTTTGTGTCATGTTATTTAGTCCTTTAGTCCCAGCTTATATAATCAAAGTAAAATATGTGAAAAAAATAAACTGATTTTCTACAAATGAAGCATGAGCATACATTTCCTTGTATTTTATAAACACCAAAGCCTTAAAAATACACTGTGGACCACCTCTTAAATGATTAGGCAACTGACTGCAAATTGATTTTTGCTCAAAGACAATTGTGATGGAGTATTTTAGAACAGTGCTCCTTCATACAGAGCGCCAGGTGATTACCATCAGAGCCCCCATGCTGACTTGTCAAGCCTTTATGAATTGCAAGGCCATCCAGCATGCAGCAGTTAAATGTTAATCTTAAGGGACATATATATCACTACCTGCAAACAAACATAAAAAGAAATGTCAATGATAATGTCAAAGATCAAATCAATACAAATTCATTTACAGCAGACACAAATAGATTCAGATTACTGTAAAAACCAATTGTGAATACAAATAGCTGTGAATAAAGATAGTTGTTTATATAGAAATATAGAGAGCTGCTGTGAGTTTTTCCTATAGCTTAAGATTTGAATAACAACTGATCTGAAAAAAGATAAAGTAAAAAATTACCATTAAAAGCACCAGGCTGTAAAATACCAATCAAGAATAAATACATTTTGGTATGCATTTTCATATTTAAAACCTAAACGTTATGCAAAGTTTATATGGGATACAGTTTGTAAATGATGATGGAAACCACAGCCATGTAAAATACATTCTCACACACACACATTTATATATATACACACAGACACACTCTGACTACTTGTCTGGCTATTGATTAATGGCTGCTAAACTGAATCAATACTGCTGCTTATTCTAAAAATGCACAGCCTCAATTGTTCACACCCTCTCACAAAGATTAGTCCAGTCCTGCAACCACCCCACAGGGATGGAGCAAATTGCTTCCATTTTATCAGATACAGACCAAAGGCTAACCTAAATCAACCTTTTCCAGGGCTTTTTGTTGTCGCTTTTGTGTATAGTGTGCACAATATCAAGCATATACGTACATATTTACCCTTTTCAGGCCCATAGCCAGCTTGGTGAAGGAGGTGGTTATTTTTTCTCAAAAAGTGGACCTTTTTGCAGTTATACACCTCATTTTCTGTTTAATTGTGAGATTTAAATACATTTTAAGCATTATTTTTAGCTGGATTAACTTGTCGCATGGTCATCATTTTTGATATACCAAAAATATTTTCTTGATTTAGAATAAAGAAATTTAATAAATTTGTTTTTAAAAAATAAGTATTTATTTATATCCTATATCATTTTGAAAAACATAATCAGTTTTAAATTAAAAACAAACCTATTTATTAAGCAAATTATAAATGACAAACTGGCCAGCACATTCAACTTTCCTCAGTCAAAATTTGGCCATTTTAATAATAAAAACATTATTAATAACAACACAATCCTTTGACAGCTTCACAATTTTTCTAGCCTCTCATAAAATAAGTACATTTGAAAAATTATAAATAACAACAGTTGTATTTAAATAAATTCTAATTAATGGATTTAATCGATGGAAAAATGATAGATTATTTTCACTATTTATGATGTCATAGCAGTCAAAATATGATATATAAATATATGGGTCAGTGAGGGGTGGGTCTTAGCTTTTATTAAACTGCTTTCTGGAATACTTCATTCTGATTGATAATAAGAATATAGGTTCATCCTGGTACTTCAAGTCATCTGAACCACTCTATGTTCAGACCCATCATTTCTTGACTGTTTAGTGCTGTCTTCTGACTAGATAATATTAATAATAATATAATATTAATATATATAATATTAATATATAAGGTTAGTTTGCTCCATCAGCTCCATTCAGCCATTTTTTTTTGTTTTTAGTTTCTGGCAGCTTTGCCTTTAATTAAAGAATCAATAAACTGTTATAGCTCAGAACAATGATTTGTGTCTAATGTTACATTATGTGGCAAATAGCTGTGTAAATAGAACCCTACAATCTTAATAGGCCTCAGATTGGTGTTGGGCTGCCGATAATCCTGTCAAACTTTATTCTCCCAAAACAACCGACTGGATGTACTTTACCCCTTACATATAATATATTTCCAATAGAGTAATCTGGTCATTTCAATAATTAAGAACAGTTTGTTTATTTCTTTATTATTTATTTCTTTAATATTTATTATTTTATTTTGTGCTTTCCTTGTGAAGTTCTCGTAGGAGCAGAGTAATCTTTTCATGTCTTGAAAATTATTGACCACAATCTCATAAAAGCAGAAAGCAAAAGAAACTTTATACTTTTTGTGGTATCCTCAGATTTTTATACTCATTCTTTTTGAACATTCACCTCATAGGTGCACTGTTGTATGCAGACCATACCCACAGACATAACAACTGGGCTGCATGCAGAAACTGTGCGCAAAAGTCCACAGACATTTCTGACTGCAAAAAACTCCATTACAAGGACAGTATATAGATGATCACAGAATGCAGATGTCCGAAGTGTATATTTTTTGTGCCTTTACTGTTCTTTTACAGTTACTTTTTTTTCAAGGGTTGGGTGGAGGTAACTGTGGCTCATGTCCGGACTTGATAGATAAAGTCACAAATTGAACCAAAGTATCTAAGTATCAAATGATTATTTTAGTAGCTAAAATAAGCGCTTTGAGTAAACCTTTTCTTTATGGCCTCAAGATGCACACTGAATCTTGAGGCTGTGATCCTCAACATCCTTGTGTTAACTGACAAAAATTCGCTCAAATAGTGAACTGCAAATACCAAACTAGTTTTTACTTGACTACGTCTTACCAAATGACCATAGAATAAACACGCTGGCCAATTCTTTTTCTTTATGTGATGCATTTAAATCCATTTATTTGTTTGTTTGTTCTGGTAAAAAACTGATTTTACCCAATGATATTGAGTAACTTGTTTCTATATTGCTATTGTTTTTGTATTACCACAGCATCTTTAGAACCACAGTTAATTAACCAATTAATATGTCACAACAAATTAATTCAAGTATTTTTCAATAGTTTGCTTTAGAAACACTATGGTATTTACTATAAATTATAATAGTATTTTTTCCATGAGAGGGTGGCCAGGAATATTTTCAATGGTCCCCAGTTCAAAATGAAGTCTTTTGTTCAAAAGAAGTTATTTTGTTGTGCAGTTTGAAAGCGCTCACCAAAGCAAACTTTTGGGGAAGTTCGTTTGGCTCCTAAACACTTTTGAGCTATGTCTGTGGCAATCATGCAATCAATATGAGTGTGTTCTGAAATTTTGCAGTGATTTCATCCCCCTGATTCTTTCTCATTCCACTATGGGTTAGAAAGGAGAACAGCATCCAAAACAATTAGCCACATGAATACACTAGAGCAAGGGTCCCCCAACTTTTTTCTATAAAGGGCCAAAAACCAAACTTAATTAAGGGCCGTGGGTTGAAGTTTAATATACCAAACCATATTACCATAAATTTGCCATATGTAATGTCCTAATTTATTTGGTAGTATTTAAAAAAATAAGTAGAAATCATTGCTTTAAAGTAAATAAATCAAAGTAAATTAATCAATGATTAATTGATTGCGCTGGGCTGCCAATGAGCCTGCCAGGCTTTATTCTGGCAACCAACTGACTGGATGTTCTTTATCCCTTACATATAATATATTTCCAATAGAGTAATCTGCTCGTTAATTAAATAAAATTAAAGCATATTAATAATACAGTATAATTTCAAACATTTTATAATGAATTATAACAGTAAAAACATGAACAATCCCATTTATAACACAATGGAGATCAATGCTGAATACACCAGTCGAGCTGCTTCTGCATTTGCCTTGATTTGCTTACTGATGTCTTGTGCACTGTCCTCTATCTGTCAAGTGGCAGTATTTACGTTTTATAAGTCTGATTCCTTTACAGCTTTACAGCATTTAATTTCCCTTTTTTTTTTTTTTTTTTTTTGTAGCTCTTTAATTATACAAATAAACAAAATGTTGTGTTAAATTGGAAATGACGATCTCTATCAAAGGCATTCACTCCAAACAACACCCTATCATTTTTCTCTTTTCAGATAGGATCGCGGCCAAACCATAGGTTATGATGGGCCAACTTTGGACACCAACTTTGGAAACCTCTGCACTAGAGAGTTGAGTAGCAGGTACAGAAGTATCCGCACCTACACTGTAAAACCCAATAAGTTAAGGTAACTTAAACCATTTGAGAAAACTGATTGCAAAAACCTAATCCATTTAGGTTAAAGTAATGAGGTATTTAATTAACTCATTACCTCCAACATTGAGTTCAAAACTCTCAGTATGTTTACTTTCAGTAACTTTGAGTTAACTACATTCATTTCATTTGATGAAGTTGACTGTTAGGTTTTACAGTGTGTACAATCACTCATGGAGAGATTTTTAAAGGCACAGAAGGGGTCACACACCATACTGTAGTTATGCCCACCTCATCACGACACATCTTTTCTATGAGTTTTGATGACTTTTCTATTCAGTGTCTGTCAGCGCCTAATAGTATACAGTGTAAAGATGTTACACACCACCGTGACACTTACTATACACTCAAAAAAATAGCTCATTAGGTTAACTCAATTTAATTGTGTGCAGGTTTTCCATCCAATAAGTATTCGTAGCCCAAATCAAAAGAAAGATAATTTACATAACGAAAAGTAATTGAGTTAGTCCAACTCAATTTTATCAAATATAGCCAAGCAAATAAAAATTCATTAAATTACTATAACTGATTTACATTCGTTCAACTAAATATAAATTAATTAATTGGAAATATTTATTTTTCATTTGATCCCGTTACTACACACACACACTCAAAAAATAGCTCATTAGGTTAACTCAATTTAATTGTGCGCAGGTTTTCCATCCAATAAGTATGCGTAGCACTAACCAAAAGATCATTTACATAACGAAAAGTAATTGAGTTAGTCCAACTCAATTTTATCAAATATAGCCAAGCAAATAAAAATTTATTAAATTAATATAACTGATTTACATTCGTTCAACTAAATATAAATTAATTGGAAATATTTATTTTTCATTTGATCCCCTGTTACTACACACACACGCCAAACAGATTGTATCTTTTTTTATTATTGAAAAAACTTTTAGAAACACTTTAACAGATCTTGCATCTGGTGTGAAGTAAATGTATCCCATGTTTTCCAAAAGAATCAAACACATTAAGGGAGTAGAGGCACCAGCAAATTATGCAAAATGCAAACATTCCAATAAATCTGAATGCTAGCTTGATCAACATTCAACTTAATTATAACATGGATTAAAGGTACAATATATATATATATATATATATATATATATATATATATATATATATATATATATATATATATATATATATATATATATATATATATAAAATACGTTGAACAATAGAGGCTGAAACTAGTGCTTGTTTTACTTGACAAATTTGAATTGTAACAGACAGTTTTTAGTATCTGTCAGACCTTAAAACCAGAAGATATAAAACCAGTCTATTATGTTAATGATGCACAAATAAATAAATAAAATTATACCTAAAACAGAGCACATTTAATAAAATGTGAAGCAGCAAACTTTGTGACGTTTCTTAAAAGGGCATAACCTGAGAACAATAATATGAAAAATGACTTCGAGAGGTACAGCATTTTTAATCTGTGTAGTACAAATGGTCAATTCAAACAAAAACACAGTTAAAAAAAAAGGCTGTGGGGACCAAATTTGGACTATAGGAAGGTGAAAACAGACCAAGACAGTTTGATTATAACAAGGAGACCCATTGTCACCAAAACTAGAACAATTTCTGAACATGTGACTTGGTCTGGCCAGTCATAATTCAATAATCTAAACGTCAAAAATTCAGAAAAAAACAACAACAAAAAAACAAAAAACAAAGCATTAGGTCAAGTCCATTTTAACAAGTGTTGCGTCAAGTAATTACCTGACAGGTATGAGAGTAATGGAGACACTTGTTGACACTATACTGTACATGAATGAGCTTTGATGTGCAGATGTTGGCATCCCAAAAATAATAAATAAATAAATAAAAAAGTTGCATTGGGAAATCCAAACTTAAAACCTCATCAACCATTAGTTTGTAAGGGGTATCAATTATCACACCAAGTCACTCCATCACCCTGGCTACATAGAAAACATTTATCATAAAAACATTATTTTGCATTTGTATGTCCAATTTTTTTTTTTTTTTTACTTGTCCACATGCCTACTTTTTGTAGCTTAGCCACAATGTAAAATGTCACATGGAAAACATCCATGGGTTCAGTGTTGTTGATTTAGTAGATGAAAGATGGCAGAAGATTGAAAAGACAAATGAATCCCAAATACGAAAAGCGTAAAGAAACTTTATTTATTTGTCATCTGGTGTTCACTTTAAGAAAACAATTTGATTTTCAGCTGCTGTATCTTTGGATTGAGCTTGTGTCCATCCAGATTCATTATGATTTTCTGGATGAACTCAAAGGTGTACTTGAGGTTTTCTGGAAATCTCAGATCAAGGGCATAAATGAGCCCAAAGAGCACAACAAAACCCATGATGACACTGCCAACGTTGGTCAGAACTTTAATGCCTTTGATTACAATTCCCACATCCTGTGGCTCCCCGTTGTCATAACTTCGGATTATGTAAATCCCCATGACTGTGCTTGAGATGCCCCTCTCCACATCATCAGTGCCAGAGGCCTGAAAAGACAGATCATATGCAATGATAAATAATCTGTGTGCATTTGTGAAATTTATAGAAGTCAGAACATTTGTGAATCTGTGTGCATCTATTTACACTGACAGTTATTCAGTTTCATATTTGTGTGCCATGGGAGAAATAACGGAATAAAACTAGTTAACGTTACACTGTAGAGTTTCACTGTTAGAGACTACATGAGAAACAATCAAACTTACCAAATATGCCTTAAAGAATGAATCAGGATCTTCAGACCATTAAATTGATTGATAGATAAAATACATTGACTCAAATAGTCAGACGTTAATTCAATTGAGGTAAAGTTGGTTTTATATTTGCACATTCCTTTATTTAACGTTCCCTATATTATCTACTACGCTAATTTGAATATTGGGAAATCACACGTAAATATGACTTGAAAACAACATTAGCACTATTTAATTGACAAAAAAAAATTGTCCTTTGATAGTCATTGGCTGCTAATATGATTTCACTATTTAGTGCTTGCAAATAACACCTTTCTGAAATTATAGCAAGGAAAAAGTCTGAATGTGCGAATATTTAACCAACTTTACCTCAATGTTGATTCAACATCACCCCGAAGACAAAAAATATTAAATCAACGTCGGAACATTATGATAAAAAACGTTAATGTTAACTCTGTCAGTATTATTTTCTCCTGCATGATGAGCGACTGGCTAGCCAGCTAACGTTAGCCGTCAACTTTACTGAAAACCGAAGCAAAACTTTATCACGCTTGTTGCACACCGTCGAGAATATAACATGCATTCATAGCGAGGTACTCGCTGAAAAAGAAACGAATACTCACCAAAAAATGACTTCTTGTAGTCGGGAGCCTCTTCAACTCGTCTGCAGCCACAGGTGGAAAATGGTGGACGGAGAAACGCAATGCAGGTGGCAGTGAAAATGCACGGTCTCACGCATGCGCAAAACGGGGTCAATTTATTGAACTCATTTGATTTGGATTAATAAAGATTATAGGTGAAACGACTAATAAATTTTACGTTACATTAATTAAATGTAAATTAATATTTTAAAAATAAAAATATTTAAATAATGGGAACAGTATTTATTTGTGTCACATCTAAGAAGGGCTTGAATCATTTTTTTGAGTGTAGCCACCATATTTACAATCCCATCTACTGCAGTGTGGGAGTGTTAGAGAGTTCAAAAATGGTATGCTGTCACTCAGCCTTTTCACTCAGCCTTTGTTTGGAGTATAGCGAGTCTTTAAACTTCACTTCTCTGGCCTCAAAGGGCACACTAGTGACTGACACTTAAGGCTAAAGTCTTTAGCATCCTCGTTAGCATGCATGCCTCTCATGCAGGAATTGCTGGTTAAAATCCTGCTCTGGGCTTGGGAGAGTAGTGGGTACACCTCACTCCCCTGTCTTCAACAGGGGGACTGCAAATCAATTCATGAATTCAAGAAAGTTCTGTATTCTCCCTCCATGAATTCAAAATCCATGAATCACTTTAAGCTTGTATTTTCCTTGCAAGACTGTTCTTCATAAGTCTATTTTTTGCCTTCTATTACTGTTAATTTGCTGATTGTGTTACCACCAGAGGGAGAATACAAAGAATAGTTTAAGATAGGGTGTTTAACATCAAATAAGATGAAACCGCAATATTATGAAAATGCACAGAATTGTATATTTTTTTAACTGTATATGCATTTAACAGTTAGTGTTCATTGCCGTATTTGAAAGTGATGTGAATAATTGTTTTGCTGCAAGAGAGAGGCAGTTTGCATTTCTAGTCTAGAAATTCCAGTCTAGTTTAAACAGAATAATGCATGCTGTCTGAAAACATGAAAGCAAAGGGGGAATTGAAATTAACATGAAACACAACACAAACACATGCTGAATCAAGCTACTGAAATCATCATTTCAAATAACTATGTAAATGTGAAATGTTTTAGTCACTTCATGTCTGTCATTTTGGGCTTTCTCCAGGGATAAATACCAAAAGTGAGATCACCATAGTGTCAGTTTTCTTACACATTGATATTAAATGACAATCAAACGGAATCTTCTTTTTAAACCTTTTGCTTTTCCCCTGCATAGAAAGCATATTGATGTATCCTTAAGAGTAGAGGATAGCAATCTAGAAGAGATTGCAGAGGAGAGGATAGCAATCTAGAATCTTTAGAATTTCCGTGTGAACTCAAACATTTCTGATTAAACATACAGAATTGAAATGACAAATTAAACAGAAATGAATGACTACACATATAAAGTCTGTCTAATCTGTCTATTTGACGACTAGTCTAGTTTTGGGCTATTCTTAGACGTCTATTAGATTTTCACTGACAGCCCAAGTTTAGCCTTGTATTAGCCAAGTTGTCTATGTTTAGATGTCTATTGGACCTCTATTAAACACAAAATTGTTTGCTGGGAGCAGTTTAACAACAGTATTATGTAAGATTGTGTAGACCATAAAATAAAATTATTACAACTTTTTATCTCACAATTCAGACTTGTCTTCTCACAAAGACCAGTTATAAACTTCTACACAAGTTAATAAGTTATGAGCAAGTTATAAAAGTTATGAGGTATGCAATTGTAATTAACTAAATTATATGAAAAAAATTCTGTCTAAAAAATTCTGATCTATAAATTCAGAATTGGAAGGAAGTTTAAAAATAAGTAGTTGCACTTATGTGAAAAGTCACAGTTTTGAAATATCGGTTTATCCGTTTATATCTAGTAATTCATAACTCTACATTTACAGCTCATATTTTAAGCTTATGTTTTTGACATTCTTTTTTAAAATTGAGAAGAATCTTTTTTAATATAATTTCTTAATTCTGTGGCAAGAAACAAGGGTCCATAGTTTAATTTTCCAGTTTTTCGTGTATAAAATACTAAAAAATAAGCAGCTTTGTCATTCATTCATTCATTCATTCAGTCATTTTCTTGTCGGCTTAGTCCCTTTATTAATCTGGGGTCGCCACAGCGGAATAAACCGCCAACTTATTCAACACGTATTTACGCAGCGAATGCCCTTCCAGCCGCAACCCATCTCTGGGAAAAGCTTTGTTATTATCATATGTAGCTAATATTGTCAAGAGTTCACACTTAGCTAATGATTGATAATAAAGCTTGATTGGCGTGCTGTCCCGGGAGAGAGCCCTGAGCGAGATCCTCAAGCCCTGGGCTCTCTCTCCTGTATGTACACTGTAAAAAAAATCTGTAAAATAACAGTTAAATGACTGTATATTTTAACAGATTTTTTCCGTAAACACGTATTACGGGTGTTTTTCCGTTTATATACATTTTCGAATTGCATTGTGGGAAGGGGATCGCAGCTCAGACAGCGTTTGATGGACACCGGGACATATTTCTTCCTCTGTTTTTTCCCTGGTAAGTACGATTAATAAAACATATAACAATATTTTAGTTAAAAGACTGCTTTATTACCTTTTTATCGTTATTTAAAATGATTTTTGTCTTTTATGAAGCGCCCATGGAAAGTACAGCAGTGAGTTACGTTTAAGATTGTTAATAAGATCAGACTTTATTTCATTAAGATCAAACTGAGCTATGAGTGGTTAAATGTAATTTAAACAAGCATTTACCTAATGATTTTTTACCTTTTTATACGTTTTCCTCATCAGTAAATATGGTATCTGTTCATTTACAGTTGTTTGTCCGTATTTTTCTAAACTGCCGTGCGCGGGAAGTGGCGTGACGTCCAATCACCCACTCACTCCCTCTGCACCTGACTGGATTAACGGTAAACGTCAGTTTGTCTGTAAGAGTGTAAAAGGTATGTTAATTATTTTATAGAAATATAAATGTTTTCTTTGTACAGTGCATTGAACAAGGGATAGCATTCAAAGTTTGTGTCACCGTGTAGTTTGGTTGATATACGTTACCTTTAATGAACACTAACGTTAACGTGTTTCAAACGCTCGTAACACCTGA
The DNA here is from genome assembly GCF_052040795.2 of Danio rerio. Taxonomy (NCBI): domain Eukaryota; kingdom Metazoa; phylum Chordata; class Actinopteri; order Cypriniformes; family Danionidae; genus Danio; species Danio rerio. The sequence continues at coordinate 21,442,189 of NC_141023.1, forward strand.
CCGTCTGTGTTTGTTTGCATATTAATGACTAATTTCATATTTTTACTGACGTTATCAAATGTTAGCTTTAGTTTGACCGACGTATTAAGGCTGTGTGACCGAGTTTCAGTGGAACAGCTTTGCTGGTTTTTAAGTAAGTTACAAGTTAGACTCGCGTGAATTGGAGGCATTTGTAACTCGGTATGAGGGGAAATACACACTCGTAAAGTTTTTATTAGTGGTGGGCCGTTATCAGCATTAACGTGCTGCGTTAACGCGAGACTTATCGCGCGATTAAAAAAAATATATATCGCCGTTAATCTATTCTCAACGTTGGGTTGGGAGCTGGGTGACTTTCATACTTTGATATTTTAGCGCGGATGTATACCTGACCGGTGAGCCGTCTGACAAACAAGTGCCCTTATGAATCAAATCAGCAGGATGCCTGACTTTAACTGCAGTTCGGCAGTTTCACTTTAACTCATGAACATTTCATTCATCCCGCGTGACAAACTGGGGTAATAGACGCAAATAAGAAGCAAGAACTGATGAGAGTGTTATGGAATTTAACAACGCTCGCCAAATGGAACGAAAAAAAAAACTTCCGCATTTCGCGACGCGTGTTTGTGTGTACAGAGATAACAGAGTGATACAGTACGTGTGTGACATTTAAACGTATTTATAGTGTTTACACTGTCATGCGTTTTCGGCCTCAAATACAACGTGTACCTTAAAGCACACAATTAAATGTTTGTTGTAGTCGAGTTGAACTGTCATTGATATTTATTTATTCACTTTTAAGAACCTCAAGGGCAGCTAATATGAAGATATAAAGATGAGTTGTTCTTCCACAGTCTTAAAATTCTTCAAACTAATTGTCAGTTCGATTCATTATAGCAAACAATACTTTCTTTACTATTAGGAGATCAGGAGTTTTATTTTAATGAAACCTTGATAATAGAGTGAACTACACATGGTGTTATCGCAAATAAAATCTTTTTATGTAGATTTTAAGTGAGTTTTATTTGCACAAATAAGGTTCACTGATATTTTGCTTTGTTGACTTTCAGGTTCTTTCATTTTGGTTATAAGTACATGTTACAGGTAAATTCTTAGATTCAATCCAAACTGAATTTGAATTAATACGGACAAATGAAATAAAATACACCTGGGATTTTAAATGTTTTCATTTTTTTATTATTCACAACGTTTGTGAAGTCTAAATGTATACTGTCTCAAACTGAATGAGTGTTATTTTTGTTGTAGGTGTGTTGGTGTAAAAATTGATGCTGACTGGTTAGTACTGCATTTTTAACCATAACAATAATGATTTATATTTAGCATTGCATCTATTGTCATTTTACCAAGAATGTGTTTGCTCTTTCAGAACTCAGGCAGTTGTGCTGGACCCTCTGTACCTTATACAGGAGATGACTGTAAACTTTCAAGTTTAAGAGGTAAAATGTTCAGGGTTTTTCTGTTTGATTTTGAGTGTTTTGTAGATATAATGTTCACTGATATATGATATAAGATTTGCTTTATGTTTATGTTGTCATTTTAGTTATAAGTACAAGGTACAGGTACATTTTCACAGCAATCTAAATTAAAATCTTAAATCTTACATTCAATCCAAACTGAATTTGAATTAATATGGACAAATGAAATAAAATACACCTGGGATTTTAAATGTTTTCATTTTTTTGTTATTTACAAAGTTTAAAGTTTAAAAGTAGACTACGTGCTGCATGTTTCAAACTGAATGAGTGTTATTTTTGTTGTAGGTGTGTTGGTGTAAAAAGTGATGCTGACTGGTCAGTACTGCATTTTTTAACCAATAAAATAAACAATGATTTATATTTAGCATTGCATCTATTATAATTTTACCAAGAATGTGTTTGCTCTTTCAGAACTCAGGCAGTTGTGCTGGACCCTCTGTACCTTATACAGGAGATGACGGTAAACTTTGAAGTTTAAGAGGTAAAATGTTCAGCGTTTTTTCTGTTTGGTTTTTAGTGTTTTGTACATATAAGGTTCACTGATATTTTGCTTTGTTGATTTCCAGGTTCTGTAATTTTGGTTATAAGTACAAGGTACAGGTACATTTTCACAGCAATCTAAATAAAAATCTTAAATCTTACATTCAATCCAAACTGAATTTGAATTAATATGGACAAATGAAATAAAATACAGCTGGGGTTTTAAATGTTTTCATTTTTTTTTATTATCCACAAAGTTTGTAAAGTATAAAAGTAGACTATGTGCTGCATGTTTCAAACTGAATGAGTGTTATTTTTGTTGTAGGTGTGTTGGTGTAAAAATTGATGCTGACTGGTCAGTACTGCATTTTTATAAATAATACAAAAAATTAAAATAAAAAATGATTAATATTTAGCATTGCATCTATTGTCATTTTACCAAGAATGTTTTTGCTCTTTCAGAACTCAGGCAGTTGTGCTGGACCATCTGTACCTAATACAGGGGATGACAGTAAACTTCCAAGTTTAAGAGGTAAAATTGTCAGGGTTTTTGTTTGATATTGATGCTTTTATTTTTATTATTTGGCAAACCAATTACTTGTACCTATATTTTTACTAAGTGTTTACATGAACACATTTTGCTTCAGTAAGTTTTGAATTTTGTTAACATGTATTCAAACTAAAAAGTACTGGGTTGATGTGGGTGTTTTGTCTGGGTTTTTAAGCTGCTACTGTAATCTGTTAAATGAACCAAGCAGTTATTTATTATTATTATTTATTTTTGCATCATTTGAAATGTTACAAGTTCTTTATTTTGGTAATGTCTGTTTAAAGTGATAAGGAAATAACTGGTCCACTGCTGAATCTATTTTCTTTTCTCTCTTAGCCACCTGATGATGAGAGAGACAATTTCAATGTGGGCATCTTGATGGTGAGCCAGGCCTTCATGCTGATTTTGTGACCGTTTAATCTATTTAGCGTCATTGTAATAACTTTATTTTTAGGATGCAAAACTGGCTAAAAATCTACTTTAAATTTCAACATTAATTGTATGATAGTGTGGTTGATTTAACATTTTATTTAATGTTGGGTTCATTGTAAAAAAATAAGATTTAATTTTGGTTGAATAAATGCTGATTTTGGGACAGTTTTGTCTATTTATTATCATAGAATTACCATTATTTCAGGGTGGAAAACTGCCTAAAAATCAGTGGTGACTTTTTAACGTTGTTTCAATGATAGTTTGATTGATGTTTTAACATTTATTCAATGTTAATTTAACGTAGGTTTGCTCTCTGGGTAAGAACTAACTTAAAAAATGCGAAAAACTTATGTATGTGCCACTTGAATTTTGTATCACATGTTATTGGCATGTTATGGAATTTAACTATGGCAAATAAGTGAGAGGAGATGGAAAGCTATGATGTCTACACGTTTTCCTGAAACATTTGCAAGGTCAATTCTTTCTTGTATAAAGATAGTGGAAAAGAAAGAAATGTAAAACAAAATGGTTTATAATTTTTTTACATTTTTTTTTCTTTCCTTTATTGTTTTTTTTTGCCTTATTTTTGTTCTTGCACTATAATTATTTCTTGTAATATTTGATTAAGTAAATATATATTTTTTAATTTCTTTTAAATTATGTAGCAGACATGTATTTGAATAATTTTACATAATAATTATAATATTTATAATATTATTAATAATATTAATAATTTAACATATAGGTGTGCATATATGTACCCATATATGTACATGTAATATAGGAAAACAGCCAATTTTATATTTGTCACATATTTCAAAAACCTAAATCAAAACCTATATTAAACCATATGTTTATATAGGTTCTTTCCATGTGGACGTGTACCAGACCCAACACACAACTCACTTTTCTTTTCTTTTTTTCAGAAGAAGAGTCCACAGTCACAATAACAAGATCATTGAGCTGTCCCCTAATTGTGGTGAGCTACATGTTTAGTCTCTTATGTGCTAAACATTATGTAGCCTAAGGAAGCAGCCCTGACTCTGGAGTTTATATGAAGGTATGTTTTTACATTTTTAAGTTTATTTCATTTTTATAAGACAAGTAAGTTGATACATGTTTGTTGTATTTACAACAGGAGCATGCTGAGTAACTATCCAGAATGTAGGTCCATAGCAGAAAAAAGTGCACCAAGCAGAAACATACCATCTAAACTCCTTCGATTCCTGTCAGACCAGAAAGACTTTCAGAATCCTTGGAAGATTTAAAGGTAATTAAGCAAACCGGTAATACTTTATAATAACTAAACACTATTGATTAATTTATTAAGCATTAGCAAAAAGTTCTGTTAAGCTTTAACTCTACATTAACAGACCTTAGTATACAGTTTATAACTACAGCTGCAAATGCTGTAATCTTGACGTATAAGCACATCTATAATGTGCTTAATGATTTTGTTTTTATATTTTGTTAATGATTAATTTTTCATTACTAAATTTAGTATAGCATTATTTACAAACCAGTAATTTAAGAATAGTTGGTGTATTTTTTTTCTAATCATTCAGAATGTGTAAGTAAATGGTTAATAAACTATTTAAACTAACATTTATATATCTTATTATTCAGGCATATAGTAATAGTTGGGCAGCACAGTGGCTCAGTGGCTAGCACTGTTGCCTCACAGCAAGAAGACCTCCGGGTGCTCCGGTTTCCCCCACAGTCCAAAGACATAAGCTATAGGGAAATTGATTAACTTAATTGGCTGTTATGTATGAGTGTGTTTGTAAATGTGTGTATGGGTGTTTCCAAGGGCGTACTCATGCTATGCACAGTTGCCTTGAAACTGGAAGCGTGCTTGTCTCCCCCGACGACCCGCACTCACATTGCATTCGAGCCTGAGCATGCTTACATCATCAATAACGCACTGTTCAGTTTAACAAGTGCTCTCAATCAGCACAGTGGAGATTTCTTTATATTGTTATATCGTTTTAGTTGTTCAATATGCAGTGACACGCAGTCAAATATTTTACCGAACAGATCAGCCACTTTTGACGCTCATAAACAATCAAAGTCAACGTGCTGCAGGTACTAGGAGGTTTGCTAAAGGTGCAGCTGTTGTGCAGTGAGGGGTTTGTGTCTTTAATCTATGACAGTTTGCAAGGGACTTTGATTTGGATAAATTAACCACTATTACTGTTCAATGAACGCAAACCCCTTACTGCACCACAGCTGCGCCTTTAGCAAACCTCCTATTCCTGCAGCACAAGGAGTTTATGATTGTTTATTAACATCAAAAGTGGCTGATCTGTTCGGCGAAATTCTTGACAGCGTGTTACTGCATCCCAAACGACTAAAACAATATAACTAAAGAATTCTCCTCCGTGCTGAGAGCACTTCCTAAACTAAACAGCGCATCATCGATGATGTAAGAGTGCTCAGGCTCGAATGCAATGTGAGTGCGGGACGTCAGGGGAGACGGGAGGGAGGACAAGAGTGCTTCGGCCTGGTTCAAGGCAACTATACATAGTGTGAGCACACACTAAGCTGAAGGAAAATACATAAATGAATAGTAATTGTTATACGTGTATATAAAGTATAAAAAATAAGTATATAAAGTATATACAATACTTATTTTAATAAGTGCTTTTGTTAACTTCATCCAGTTTTGTAGCCTAAAGTGAGGATTGTTTATGCTTTGTAAATCGCCTTATAAATCACAATTAAAGATTCAGTTATATTCTAAAAATGAAATTCATTTTATTGTATTAAATGAAAAATAAATCTTATCTAAAATAAAATTACTGTACAGTTTAAACATAGCTAAATAACACTGAAATGTTGCCTCGAAATATATCATTAAATTATTTTATTGTTGTTTTATCCAGTTTTATGTTATATTTTGGCACTCCTGCTATTCAGCAAGGTTTAACTGTCGTTTATAAGGATTTATAAATCATAAATAATCCTCACTTTAGATTAGGCCACAACTGGAAGAAATTTTGTAAATAATGCAATATTAAATATAATATTATATATATATATATATATATATATATATATATATATATATATATATATATATATATATATATATATATATATATATTTTTTTTTTTTTTTATCTATAAATAGTAATGTAAAATCAATCATTTAAGTTTGATAACACAATTATTAAACTGTAGCTGTAGCAAATTTTGCAGCTGTATTTATAACCAACTGCTAACATCTATTAATGTAGAGTTAATGCTTAACAGATAATGAATTCACTATTTGCTAATGCTTCATAAATGAATCATAGCCCGTTGTTATTATAGTGTTACCAGCATATTTTGTTTATATTACTGTTTCTCTCTTGCATTATTGTTCTGAATATTGTCAAAAGTACCTACACTTTATTTTGAAAAATCTTAAAGTGATTTCTCACCCAAAACTGAATAATTGATCATTCATAATTTACCTACTCTCTTGACATTTTAAACCTGTATGACTTTGTTTCCTCTGCAAAACACAAAATATCATATTTTAAAGAATGTTGCTCCTATTTCTCCTATTTTGTTCTGTTGAAGTATGTCAGTCAGACAGGCTTGAAATGACAAGAGTGAGACATGAAGATGATGATAAAACTTTCATTTGTGTAAACTATTGACATGCAAGGAATTACCCCAGTTGTAAGTGAAATGTCATTAGTAATGTTTTTTTTTTTTACAGCCATTGAAGTATCAGTATTGGAGCGGAAGAAGACCCAGTTGTATCGTCTGTTTCCTGCCATCTTGCAGTTAACCTGGTTTCTTAATGTAAAGTACTTGTAATTTGCCCACTTGTCCTCAATTATCTTAAAGCTAACATTTAAAACTAATTTGCTTTGAGATTATTTGCCAAGACTTCTCACTGTGTGATTCACATGTCAATATGTATTTATTGTGTGTATAACTAGCTATTTGGAATTCAAATGATTTGTATTCATTAAAGAATCTGTTTTAATTGCAAAGTTGTTTTTGTACTAATCATTGTAAGTTCACAGTTAACAAACTATTTACTGCTTCTCTATACATACAGTATGGAATACATGTTTTGTTTTACTATGGTAAACCATTAGTAGTGTATTTCCCATATGTATAGGTTTATCCTTACCAACTGCTATTTATATGCTGCTTGAAGAGCATTAAATTAGTAAAATAATAATTTTTTTACAGTAGGTATCCCATTAAAACAAAGAATCTGTTCATTTTTTCACTGTATATATACTATTAAAAAACAAAAAAGTCCTCTTTTTACAGTAGGTATACAATTAAAACACAGAATCTGTCTGTTTTTTTACAGTAGGTATACAATTAAAACACAGAATCTGTCTGTTTTTTTACAGTAGGTATACTATTAAAACACAGAATCTGTCTGTTTTTTTACAGTAGGTATACTATTAAAACACAGAATCTGTCTGTTTTTTTACAGTAGGTATACTATTAAAACACAGAATCTGTCTGTTTTTTTACAGTAGGTATACTATTAAAACACAAAATAGTTCCGCTTTTTTACTGTTGGTATACCCTTAAAAACACAGAAAATAACCGTTTTTTTATATAGAAAACCCTTAAATTACTATAAAATGGTTTGTTATTTTACAGTAGTTTAACCGTCAAAAAACGGATATTTTTTAGTTTTTTTAATGTGGACACACTGTCAATTAACAGAAGTTTTCCGTTTTTAATTTACGGTAAAATATTTGTGTAATGAGCTGCCAGTACATTTTACCGTTTTTTTACGGAATTTTTTTTTAGAGTGTAGGGCGTGAGGGGAGTTTGAGCTCATAGATCTCAATGAACTCCCCCAACTTATTTCTGGTTAATGACAGATCTCTAAGAAGAGATGTACACTTGCTAAGAGCTCGGCTATCAATTTGGTATGTTCAATTTACTTGCGTTGCATATTTTTGTACTGTGGGAGGATGTGAGCACAGGGAGATCAAGCAAACTCCACAAAGAAATGTCAACTGGTTTAGTAGGGACTTTAACAAGAGACATGCCGTTTTGCTTATCTGGAAAGGAGCAGGAATAGGGGAGGGTAAGGGGGGGGATTCTTCAAGACGTAGATACTGAGATAAGAAAACTCTGATTATTTATAGTGAGTTAAGAATCATCTGATTGGTGAATTAATCGTGAGCTGATGCAGAACCAGCTGGGAACAATTATAAGTATATGATACTCTCAAAATATATCAACAGTAATTTTACCTCATATTTGTGCTTTAAATAGTTAATTGGATGAGTTTAAAAGAAGAACCCCTTTTGTAGAACATGAAACAAATCTGAAGTGACGTTGCATATCTTTCATGTCTGTCAACAAAGTATTATCAATGATATGGTGAAGATTAAATAAGTGCCAATCCATGAGCATAAATCTATTTAACTGCATCTAAGCAAACAACTTTAAAACAAACACACACACGCACACACATAACTTTGACACAAATAGATACTGACAGTCAGATGGAGTCAGATTGCAGCAAAATGCTGTTAAATTTGGTACACATACACAAAAGGGTAAGCTTCCAACCCACTGTCAAATATGGTGGAGGGAACCTAATGTTTTTTTTATTTTGGAGGGGGGGGGGTTCAGCCTGTAGACCAGGGAACCTAATCACAGTATATAACACCATGAAAAGAAAGCGATACATCAAATTTCTTAACAACATCAGGCAGTCTGCCTGAGCTCATTTGTACAGATGAATAGTCAAAAATATAAGTGGAGACATGCAAAAAGCTGCTCAGTAATTATAGGAAGTGTTTGATTGCTGAAACAGCCAGTAAAGGCTTTTGGACTGGTTATTGAGAAGGGTATGGACAATTTTGGACTTGCCACTTTTTGTTCAACTGTAAATAAAAGCTGAGAAATATTTTTACCACAATAATCCCTCTACTACATTGTCTTATTATTTTTGGGAGAAGCCTGTGTCAATTCTGACACACAAAAAAAAACCCTGCTGGTTGAATGAAAGTAATTTTCGGTCCGAATTAGCCAGGGTTATGAATAATTTTAGTCTCCGGCTTAGCTTGCATTTGTTTTGGAATTAAATCAGTTTTTAGTAATGTTGCATTGTTTTATATACAGTTGAAGTCAGAATTATAAACCCCCTTTTTTAAATACTTCCCAAATGATGTTTAACAGAGTAAAGACATTTTCAGAGTAGGTCTGAAAACGTTTTTTCTTCTAAAGAAAACCTTATTTGTTTTATTACGGCTAGAATAAAAGCAGTTTTTAATTTTAGAACCATTTTCAAGAGTTCACACTTAGCTGATGGTAATAAGCTACTTTGGCATGCTGTCCCAGGAGAGAGCCCCGAGCTCATGAGAGCCTCGAGCCCGGGGCTCCCTTCTGTTGCAGGGCGAGAGGGGAGTTTGAGCTCGGGTAGATCTCGAGAACCCCCACCCCCCTCCTGCTGCGTGAGGGTTGCTAAGGTGATGCGTTGCTGACAGAATTGAATCGAATTTGGTGCTAATTTGGTTTAGTCAATTTACTTAAGTGTCATGTTTTTGGGACTGTGGGAGGAAACCGGAGGACCCGGGGAAAACCCACGCAAGCACGGGGAGAACATGAACTCCACACGAAAATTCTGTCCGTTCGGTTAGATGCCCAAACGGGAGGCATTTTTGCTGTGAGGCCGCAGTGCTGCCCTGTAGACAAAGAGGAGGAGAAAGGGTGGAAGGGGGGATTCTTCAAGACGAAGATGACTAAAGGTAAGGTGTTTGGTTATTTATACTTGGTTAGGAATAGTCTGATTGGTGGTTCGTACATTAGCTTGACTCGGGGCCAGCCGTGTCAATCATAAGCACGTGATCCTCTCAAAATAAGTTTATGAATAAACTTCACTTAAGGACAAAATTATTAGCCTCTTTTAAGCAAATTTTTTTCAAAATCTACAGATCAAACTATTGTTATACAATAACTTGCCTAATTAGTTATTGTATAAGATGCGTCATTGCCAAGATGCGTCTTGAAAAATTTCTAGTAAAATAGCAGTTACTGTCATCATGGCAAATATCAAATAAATTATTATTATAAGTTATTAGAAATTAGTTATTAAAACTATTTTGTTTAGAAATGTGTTAAAAATATATTTTCTTCGTTTAACAAAAATTGGGGAAAAAAATAAACAGGGGTAGCTAATAATACAGAGGGGCTAATAATTCTGACTTCAACTCTGTATATATATATATATATATATATATGTGTGTGTGTGTGTGTGTGTGTGTGTGTGTGTGTGTGTGTGTGTGTGTGTGTGTGTGTGTGAGAACCTGGCTTGGATTTGCGTATTGTGCGGTGTCATATATATATATATATATATATATATATATATATATATATATATATATATATATATATATATATATATATATATATATATATATATATATATATATATATTTTTTTTTTTTTTTTTTTTTTTTTTTGTAAAATTACAGCTCAGAAAGGATATGCTGTTACCTATGCCCTCGGAGCAGAAGTAAATACACAGTGATCACAGTGTCTCTGTTTTGACCTCTGGGATCGAAATCATCCAGTCTTTGCTAATAGTGCCCAATAGTTTCTGACCCGTTGTCTTGCGGGCAATTGTGTTTCCAGAGTAAAAGGTTGTGACCCCAATCTCATCATGTGGACACAGATATTGTTTGACCTTTGAGAATATGTGTGCATTTTGTGTGCATTCATGAGGAAAGGCCTCAAAGACCTTTTAAAGCAAGAATCTTAAACTCTGCCTAAATGCATCCTCAGACTCTTCCTCTGTGTGTATTTAAAGCATCACTCAGAAACGATATTGAATCATGCATGTGCCCTCGAGCAAATACAACTATAACAGTCTCTATTAATTTACAGCAATCTAACCTTACTAGGGCAATGAAATCTTCCTACTAATTTATAAACATCAACCAATTTGACGGTATTTAAAAGTGTTTCCTGTTAGCATGGGCTTTCAGTAAACAGTTACTTTGAAGCAAGATGTGCTATCGTAGCTCCATGTGAGAGCTTGTTTGTATCAAAATATAAAAGTAATAAAAAACATAATGGCAAATGTAAAAAATCTATTGAATTTAGGGAACCTCTCTTAATCATAAATTAAGCCTAATAAATCAGTTGATAATTGCATTAAACCTAAAGGGGTGGTTCACTACGATAACTTATTTTAAACTTTAGTTAAAGTGTAATGTAGCTGTGTGAACATAAACAGCATCTCCAAATGTAAGACGCTCAAAGTACAATTCAAAGAGTCACAGAGTTAGCTTAGCAAAGCCTACAGCGAACGAAGTTTGGTGGACTACAAAAAACATACATCCAGGCTAGTGGGATCACATTGGCTTCCGGTTACGTGCTGTAATGTTATAGCAGAGAAAGCCAAAATGCCTCCAAATGCTGCTATTTCCTTTTTTAATGGTGTGTTGTTGCAAGGATGAACAAGCATGTAAGGAAATGCTGTTTGGCACCGTTAACAATTTAGCTACAAGTTCATTCGTAAAACCACTGTAAACAGCCACAATTTTCACCAGCGCTGCAGTTTCCCTCTATGCAGCAGCTTTCCCTGCATTCTACACCTTAAATAACCAACTCGCAAAAGATATAAGAATGTTTCATATTACTTACACATGCTTATAACCTGAATATATATGAACGACACTTGTCAGGTTTTATTTTAGAGAGCAGGCGGGAGGTTTAGCTGTGTGCTCTTCCTTTTCTGTCTGATGCAGGTTCAAACTGATACCGCTAACAGCTAAACTGACCGTATTTTCTAGACGTTTTTGCTAGTGACGTGGAGCCGATCTGTGAACGCATTGTTAGCTGACCAATCAAAGCCTCTTGAGAGCGGGCCTTGCAGAGGAACTATGAAAAATGACAGTTGTTTTCTTTATTTTTTACAAATGAAGCATGAGCAGAGATTGCTTTGCATCTTATAAACACAACAAAACCTTAAATGCACTCTCACCTCAAAATACACCTTTAAATGTGCCCCTTTTAACATACCTTGTCAACCCTCTCGTTTTTCCCCAGGACTCTCCCGTATTTTATCATTCTATCCCACTATAATCCCATAAGCAAAATAATAATAATAATAATAATAATAATAACATCTGCAATGCAAAGTTAGGAAAGCAATCAAATGCTTTCATTATAGATGTGCCCCATATTTTTACATCCCAATGTTGACAGGTATCGCATCAGACCAATATGCAAATAAAGCTGATGTGTGTGTGTGTGTGTGTGTGTGTGTGTGTGTGTGTGTGTGTGTGTGTGTGTGTGTGTGTGTGTGTGTGTGTGTGTGTGTGTATATATGTGTGTGTGTGTGTATGTATGTATGTATGTATGTATGTATGTATGTATGTATGTATGTATGTATGTATGTATGTATTTTAGAATGCTTTATTTATTTATTTATTTGCGTGTGTGTGTAAACAAATACAGTATGTTAATATCTGACCATTTGGAAGTATTCATATGTAAACATCAGGTCTAGAAGAATTTATTCCTGCATTAATTATTTCACATCATCAAAACAAAAATAAAACTTTATTTTGTCATAATGCTTAGGAAAAACAGAAAAACTAAAAGGAAGAGTAATGCAAAAACAAGATGCCTTGTGTTCTATTTAAAGGGACATCTCATGCCAATAGCACATTGCCTTAATGAACAACAAGGTGTCAAAACAGCTTAGACGCTTCTCAGTGTTTTTCTCTGGTTTTGCTGATCTCCCACCATGAGTTCAACAAACCAAGCCTCCCCTCACAACCCCCCACCCGCTCTTCAACAAAGAAACAGCCTGAAAAATTGACCCTGGAGCTTCAATGTCATGCCAAGCAATTTTAGAGAGAACATGGTGCTAATGAGTAAACATCACATCACTTTTAACTACATCATCATAAGGGTAAAGATCAGAAAATAAGTGGAAAACAGTGTTTTGCAAACAGCCATTTACTTCTGTGGTTTCTTATTGCAATTCTTAGATAGAGTCAGCATTAAATAAATGCAAGTTAAGATTGTCCTTTTATCCCCCAATCATGATGTACATGTTAAAATGACAAACAAATGTAGGGCGTGCATGATTTCAAGAACCGATTGGATTGATAGAAGATCACTGTTAATAATAAAATGTAGAAAGATTTAAATTTCGCTTTGGCCTTTTTGCGGAGGGGAGTCTAAGGGATACAGCTGCAGATACTCTCATCAATATAATTTCTGTAACACTGTACAACAATAATTTGAAGAGTTCAGATGCAAAAACCTCTAAATGCCGTCTCAAATGTTCTCCTAAATTGAGAGTTTATCTCAACCTCCTATGTTTATGTTCAGTTATTTCACTTGTAAGGCAATAAAAGGAACATATCAGTCACTATAAATGTAAAAATACTGAGCCAACACACAAAAGTTGGAGAAAAATGCTAATTTTAGAAGAAAATATCAAATGGCTTTTAGAGGTTTTTGCATCTAAACTCTTTATATATACATTTGCATTACTGCGAGAGGTAGGTTTAGGGTTGGGGTATGGTAAACAATAATAAAATACAATTTAATAGGTGATTTAATAAATAATATAAATAATTCTTGTTTGAATTACTGTTTTTACATTACTGTGAGGGGTTTAGGATTGGGGTGAGTGTAGACGTTAATAAAATACAATTATTGGGTAATTTAATAAATAATATAAATAATTTTCGTTAACTTCTGGATGCTGCTGTATCTCTTTAGCAACAAGACTTGTGGAGGATTACTGTCCATCGGAAATAACCCTCTCATGCAAATGTTTTTCAGATGCCTAATCATGATGAGAATGAGCTAAAGTTATCAGACAGAATTGTACCATATTCATTTGAACCACAGTCTACCACAAAGACAAGGCAGAAATGAGATATGCACTCCATGTGACCAGGGAAGGTTATGGTACTTGAATAAAGATAATGAGGACAGCTATTATTATTTTTTTTTTTACAATGCACACATTGTTCATAACAAGCATCTAAATATATAAAAATAAAAAAGTCAAATTTGATTTCATGCCGACTTTAAAGTTGACTTGAATGAAAATCGGTCAAACTTTATTTTGATGGTTTGTTTGTTGAATTTAAGTTGAATTGCATCTACATGCCAACTAATTCTCATTAGATTATAAGTAGGTTGGGGTTAGAGTTGTAAGTTGACATGTACTTGCAAAGTTTCTTATAGTCAGTTAAATGTCTGTTGAAGGAGCAGTATCAGCAGATATTAGGCAGACAGTCTAATACTCAAATAGACCATCAAAATAAAGTGTTACCTGAAAATCTGCATAGCTGATTTACAAGAGCTCAGCACATGCATGACATGGTGTGTCTAATCTAAAAAAAAAAAAAAAAACGTGTTATTAGATGTGCCAATTTCAAATGTGTTTACTATACAGAACCGTATTTCATAGAGAAGCAAAGCAAACAGTTGCAATTATCACAGAACAATTGTCTTAATGTTATTGTAATCCAATTAAGTCTTGATTTTAAGCTTAATCTTGTGTTGTGAGCCACAGCTCTGTTTAGTAAATTCTGTTTCATCTGACTGGAGGTCAGCTTTACTGACAACATGCACATTAAAATCACCTTAGATTATTGCTCAGAGCTAACTGATTATTTTCACCCAATCAAGTTATACCAGCCTGATCTTATGAGGAAACTATTTTACTTTTATCAGTTTAGTGTACGAGTCAGGAACTTTTTTTCAGCAAAGAGCCATTTTAGATTTTTTTTTTTATCAAATGCATTTTTTAAAGAGCTATATGAGGTGTGTGTAAAAAAAAAAAACTTTATTTATCTATAAACAAAACTCAACTAAAACATAAACAAATATGATGCATCAAAACGTATGAATAAAAAAATTACAGATTTTTTTTTTTTCCTTTTTGCCATCGCCACTCATGAATGTTTGAATTAACGTGTGTGAGGGTACTATTAAATCGTACCATAGAAATGTAGGAAAAATTACTTGCCCTTTATTGTTGTCGCGATTCAAGTTAAACCACAGCATCACATATGCGCATTGGTTGAAACGTCCTTTTATTATAAACCGAGTTCTTATTCATTTTGCTGCAGAAAATACAATATAAAGGAAATTGTGATTGTATTTTCAATAGAAAACTGGTTTCTAGTAACAGTTACTGTATATATTTTTTTGAATTTTGGAATATTACTGAAAAGAGACAGCTGGAGACCCACATATTTTTGGTCAAAGAGCCACATGTGGCTCCCGAGCCATATTCCTTACCCCTGGTTTAGTGGTCAATTTGTACAAAAATTTACAAATTTAAAAAGAAGGCATGGCACCCAACCCAACACGCCCCTAAAGCCAACCATCATTGAGGGATAAGAAAATTGTTCTAAATTGTATAAATGGGATTGTATAAATTCATACAAATTAGCCACTTAATCAAACGGTTATGAATTGCCATATTGTTGCTTACATTGTGCAGCTTTAAAGGAAACAGTGAGTTTTATAGCTAATTCTGCAAAAGAAACCGCTTGCGGTTGTCTGAAAAGCAGTCATGAGCATTTGAAGTTGCCTCAGACAGAAATAGCCTAAGAGTGCAAGTTGTTGAGTCTAAGTTGCGCTTGCGCTTCACATTTTTAATCCTTAAGAACCTGCTTGTGATGATACAAGCAACTTTACAGACTGCTGTGTTTTATTCCCTGCCTTATTACTTTTCTTTTTTTTTTCTTTTGGGAAACAAACAGATGTTCTTAGAACATTGCAGTGAGGTCCTTACACAATATTTACACAATAACAATCCAATTTCCTCCAGCGGAACAGCGGTGTTAACATTATGCATGACGGAAGTGGCTTTTTTGCATCAGTAAGATGCTCTTGAAGCCTCTGCAAACACTTCACTATAGTCACATTCAGGTAATTGGAAAACTTTAGCGAGCCGAGCTTGTGTGAACATCTGCTAATTCCCTTGTGTATGTGTGTGGGTGCTTACTCAGCTTTTAAAACACACTATACAGGCTTAAAATGGCCTCTGAGACCCAGGTGGGCTCTGTATAATCAGGTTTAACCCACTAAGTGAACTTAATTCCTCAGTGACATCATTAAAAAACTGCATGTGCTGCAGATCAGTGGTTCACTTCACTGGACAACATCCTTATCTTAGCATTTGTCACTCCATATGTTCAAACTGAGGAGGTGTGTTATATAAGACAAAATCACTGTCTGTTTCTGCCATTCGATAGCAGTTGGTTGTAGTACAATGACATTATGGCAGTACTAATTTACTGAATGTGCTAGAAGAACGGTCAGTCCAAACTTTTACTCTGGTAAACTCGGACGTCCAATTAGTAAGAGGATGAGACAGACTTTTATCAGTTGTATTGAATAAAAAATAGTCTGATTCAAAACCAACTCTTGTAGTCTGATGTAATTTAAGGGGGCATCAACACATGTTCCTCATCAGAACTTATACTATGGGCATCTTTTTCATTATGGGGTGCACTTTTTATGATCAGCAAACATAAAGAGACCAAGAGAGCAAAAAGAGACCAAGATATATACAAAATATACAAAAAGGAAACAAATGAACTACTCTGTTAGCTCTGTAATAATGACTCACAAAAGCTCTTTAGTTCCACCAACAACATAATAATGAAAGCATTACATATCACAGCACAAAATCTGTGAGTCTGTAATCTCCTGAGAGCTTTGCGCTTTGCTTGAGAAACATTATTGCATGTCTCAACCAAAATTACATTTTCAGATCACAAGCAATCTGTGCAAAGAATTCACATGACACAAATCTTACAGTACTGTATGCAGACTGTAGGCCTATGATTTAAATCTACATCAGCCAACAGCCAAATGGTATATTGTAATAATAATAAATAATTACTACTAAAACAACAAATATAAATAATGAAAGTCTGCTGTAGGAGACTTGCCATTGGCTGTTTTACTGAATAATTAATAGCAATGCGAGACCTGTGCGCTGTTTTGAGGATGTTTTTAAAAAACATTTATGAATATCTTTAAGTTCTGTTAATATATTCACTCATGACTTAAATATAAGGTTTCTGTTTAAAGAAAATGTTATTTATAGTTAACATTGTAGAGATTTGTTTTCCTGTAAGCAAAATTCAACTGAATAGTAAGTGTTTTAAATATCTTAATGGCCAAATGCACAGAAAATTGTCCTTAGTAACTTCTCAATAGTGCATTTATGGTTGTTAGTTTAAGATAATGGTGGTTTAGGGCCTAAAAACACTAACTCCCTAAAATGGGTTTCATTATTGTCTCTGCATGTGTAAACTAAAAACCATGATTTTCTGTGATGGATATACAGTTGAAGCCAGAATTATTAGCCCCCTTTGAGTTTTTTTTTTCTTTTTTTTCCCTTTTTTTTCAAAAGATGTTCAACAGAGCAAGAAAATTTTCACAGCATGTCTGATAATATTTTTTCTTCTGGAGAAAGTCTTATTGGTTTTATTTCGACTAGAATAAAAGCAGTAATTATTTTTTTAAAAAACATTTTAAGGACAAATTTATCATAGCCCCTTTAAGCTAATTTTGTTTTCGATAGTTTACAGAACAAGCTAATTAATATTCTTTATTGTTTTTACATATATGGATTTATTTGGTTGTAATCAACATCTCAGGAATATTTCAAGTTAACAGCACCTTTAGAAATATGTTTTCTGAGAAAAATGCTGACATATTGAATACTATTTCCCCCACAGTATATGCACAAATAACATACTTTCACATATACTTGCCTTAAGTAACATATTTAATGAATCAAGATTGTAATAAAGTATTTTTCAGAAATTTTCCCCAGTGTTGGGTAAAGTTACTTTTAAAAGAAGTGACAAATTAGAGAGCTCATTAAAAATTGTTAGTTAGCAATTCTGTATCTGCTTAACACACACTCAGCCTGTGATCTTATTTAAGTGACTTTTAATATTGCTTTTGCTGCTATAGTTTTTTTTCTGCTTATTTTGCTGCTATTCACCAATGCCATATTTTTAAGATTAAGATAGACTTAAGATTGTAACATATTATATTTTAAAGTAGCTTCATTCAACATTGATTTTCACTCCCTAGTTTATTAACGCTAGTCCAACAATGCAATTCTAATAAAAAACTAGTTCTGGCAACATAGCAATGGCATAAATGTAGTCAACAGCATGATTTTTTTATTTTGATACATTCACATTGATCTTTTTTTATTTAAAGAACAAATGTCTAAATTTACAGAGGTCTGGACCTCAGTGAATTGATAGCTGCTAGAAGATTATTATGATAAGGACTGATTCATCTTTTAATCTTCAGTTAAGGAATTTGTCCTTGATTTCCCAGCTGTTATTGTGAATTGTAAAATGTAACAGATTGATGTGATTCCAAAGTGGCCATCGAGACTCGTGTGGGGATGTAAAACTGAATAAGAGGCACTCGTGGTTCCTCCTCCACAGGTCATGGCTGACTGTATGGCTAAATAACACTGCTATTTAATTTCCCTTATATATTTTAGGTAGTCCATATTAATTAAGCTTTTAAATGTGAAAAGTTTTTGAGAACTTTATTTCTTTGAAAAAAAAAAAGCTTGACTGACTGAAATCAGGCACTGCATAGAGACTGAAAAATTGATTCTTTACAAAGATGTTTTTGAAAAGAAATGACCTTTTTTTGATGTAATGTAATTCATTTGAACTGAATAAACTCTATATAGCCTTGATAATGCAATTTTATAATAAACACTACAGTCTTTTGTGCAGTTTGTGTTAGCGATAAAAAACTTTGCAAATATTATAAGATGTTCAAAATGCATTTTTTTTTTTTTTTGGAGTTCACTCAAAAGTCAAATATGCAGTGTGTCAGTGAAGTTTGTCAATTTGTTTTTAAAAGTTACATTTGTGATGAAAAATGAAGTTTACTTTTTCCCTATATACTGTATTACAAAGCAGTAAATGCAGTACTAACACGGTAACAATCAAATCATTTACTTTTTTTTTTCTTTTGAAGTTGATAATCAGGTATACAACATACGATTTTGGATTCAGAGTTAAAACTATTCATTAAACAATTTTTCTAATTTTTTTCTACTATGCCATTGCTGCCACAAACACCTTTATAAACTTTATTTTAATAGTGTAAAGACTAAACACTAGCTGTGTATTCTGGGACTCTATAAAAATGCTCTATTATTTCTAACCATATGTGGGTGTTAAATGGTCAAAACTAACCTCTGGGTAAAATTATTTTAATTAAATCTGCATGTTGAGTTTATTTTTAAAGCATATTTATACATGGTTGCCCAAAGTGTTGTACAAACAAATATATAGAAATATATAAGATAAATAGACACAAATAAAACACCACAAAATAACATTAAGACAGACTATTTTTTTTAAATCTGTCTAATTAAAAGCAAGCCATAACAAACGACATCCTATCTAGGCCTTAAATTCAGCGGTTGAAAATGCATCTCCCTACATATTAAGAAATGGCGGGTCATTTAAATCCAAATTTGGTAAAATATTAACCCAGCTTCATACTGATTACGTACCCCTATATACTTTTCTGGAGAGCGCCAAATACGTCCCAGGAGCTGTTTTTTTTTTTTTTTTTTGCAAGTTTTGTTTTCGCAAATTCACCAGAGGGCACTGTGTACGCTTTTTGAGATCTCAAATTTCTCTAGCGAGTGCCATGCTGTTCTCACATAAGTCCACCAGAGGCCGCTGTCCACTGACTTACTTAATGACTGACCGATTGCACCACCAATAAACCCAAACAATAGTGTTTTTAAAAGCACCGATTGACTCGCCCAGCCCCTTCCCTAAATCCAACCGCAGTGTTTTAAAAAAGCAATCCAGAAAAAGAAAAGCCCTCTGATTTTTTTACCTTGTTTTTAGATTTTACCACATTCTCACCCTGTTATTTGCTTGTTTATTAAATTTTTTGGCTTCTGTTTTTGTCTGACGTGCTTTCTGGAACCATTCTTCACCGGACTTGAACCCCGTTGACGGAGTCAACTCTTCTCAGCATCTTAAGTCCATTGACGTATACAGGTCAAGCTACCGGACAAAGTGGTAACAGTGGAAAAGCCGTCCATACAGAGGTAAGGGGTCAACTGGTAAGCGAGAAAAGGAACAGTGTCATAGCGCCTCGTAGTGTTTATTTTAATAAAGAAATGCAGCCATATGTAACTCTGGCTGCATAATTCGTGATCTCCAGAAATGTATCACAAAGAGTCTATGTTGCAACAAATGGACAAACCCAAAACATTGGATTAAATTCGGTCCAATAAATTTAATAAAAAAATTAACCCAGGAGTTTTAGTCTGTATTACACCCATGGGTTGAAATAACCCAGTATTTTTTAGAGTGTATAGTCCAACTCACTGTGTTTGTTTGCATGTTTTATAAAATTTCAGGTTGAAATTACCCAGGATATTAGGACAGTAGTAGCTTACTCATTTTGGTAACGCAAAGTACCAAAGTACCGCGTAAGTACAGTGAAAGTACTGTGTACTTTTCTGTACGTATTGTATAAGTATAATGAATGTAAGTTAAATTAATATTATTTATACCAGTTTTACAAATTATCTTTTGCTTTAAAATTTTGTGCTAAATTCAGTCTTTCTTGACAATATTTGGGTATTGTTTGTGATGTTTCTTTTTTCTCTCTTTTTTTTTGGCTCAGTGTACATATTCTTACCAAACTGGATTATTAAATTAGCAAGAATTTTATCAAAAGTTGTAAAAGAGATGAATATATCTAGGCTTTAAAAATGTCAACCTCTCCTTATTGTCCAACTTTTGTGGTTTGTCTATATTGTGAGCAATTTTCGAAATAACCCAGACCTTTTTAAAGAGTAGAAGGTTGCACTCAGTTGATGAACAAAAGCTATTATTGATAAACGGGATAGGGGGCAGCATGGAGTCTAGCAGATGGTTTGGGCCTTGATCGCTCTGGCCAACGGAATGAGGAAGCCTGGCGTGGGAAGAAATGTATCTGCTGGTTTTATTATGCTCTGAAATAGCCCACACTCACAGCATATGGATTTGAGATTAATACCGCTTTCCCATGAATGGTTGACTAGCTCAAAGAAAAAGCCACATTTTACTGTAGTGTTTTACCATGACACAAGGTTCTGTGCATACAGCGAAAGTGATCATGGTCTGCTGTTTCTCAGTATGATTAGATCTGATGCAAAATATGTCTTATATTACTGCTGGTTTTGTTCACTAATTGATTTACTTTTGTTTGATGTTCTGCAGCATAAGCAAACGCTACTGGGACCAAATTTAGGCCATTATTTTCTAGATCTGAAAAGAAAAATATCATCTGCAACATCGGATTAAAAAAAAAAGAGCTTCTCATGGGGAGCGCAAGTCGATGGTAATGCAACATCAAACATCTCTGAACAATAACACTGTTTTTATATGGTTCTCCCAGCCCATTTTCAGGACCAGACAGTTTTCGCAGACATCCTTTTTTTTTTTTTTTTTTTTTACATTTTTCTAAACTGTGAAGATCTTTGTCATTTTAACATGGTAAAATGCTTAATAGAAAATGAACAGAACTTTACAGTATAGTAGCCCTCCCCTGTTTTAATATTATTGAAAGTAAAAGGATGTCAGTTTTATAATCATTTTTAAAGTTTTTGTTTTAACATTCACTGTTAAATTCAGTCTTGCTTGTCATTTTTTTGGGGAATTGATGGTAATATTTGTTTCTTTCTTTTTAGCTCAGTGTACATATTTCTTGGCAGCTGAAAGCATTATTAAATTAGCCAGAATATTAACAGAAGTTCTGAAAGAGGTGAATACACATACACTCATCAGCCTCTTTATTAGGTACACCTTACTAGTACTGAGTTGGCAACCTGAGTTTGTGGCTTAGATTCAACAAGGTACTGAAAATATTTCTCAGATATTTTGGTCCATATGGACATTATGGCATCACACAGTTGCTGCAGATTTGTCGGCTGCACATCCATGATGCGAATCTCCCATTTCTCCACATCCTAAATGTGCTCTATTGAGATCTGGTGACTGTGGAGGCAGATGAGAACAGTGAACTCATTGTCATGTTCAAGAAACTAGTCTGAGATTATTTTATGAAAAGGCACATTATTCTGCTGGAAGTAGCCATCAGAAGATGGATACAGTTTGGTCATAAAGGGATGAACATAGTCAACAACACTCAGGTAAGCTGTAACCACAACCACCAGCCTGAATCATTGATACAATGCAGGATGGATCCATGCTTTCATGTTGTCGATGCCAAATTCTGACCCTACCATCTGAATGTCGCAGCAGAAATGGAGACTCATCAGACCAGGTAACATTTTTTGGATTTTCTCTTCTCCAATTTTGGTGAGCTTGTGCAATTGTAGCCTCAGTTTTCTGTTCTTAGCTGACAGAAGTGACACCCTGTGTGGTCTTCTGCTGCTGTAGCCCATCTGCTTCAAGGTTGAATGTGCTGTGTGTTCATAGATGCTCTTCTGCATACCTCGGTTGAAACCAGTGGTTATTTGAGTTACTGTTGCCTTTCTATGAGCTTGAACTGGACTGAACTTGAGCTGGACATTTTCCTCTGATCTCTAGTAAGGCATTTGCACCCACAGAACTGTTGGTCACTGAATATTTTCTCTTTTTTAGCCCCATTCTCTGTAAACCCTAGAAATGGTTGTGCGTAAATTTCCCAGTATATCAGCAGTTTCTGAAATACCCAGACCAGCCCATCAAAGTCACTTAAATCATCTTCTTTCCTCATTCTGATGCTCTGTTTGAACTGTAGATTGTCTTGACCATGTCTACATTCCTAAATGCATTGATTTGCTGCCATGTGACTGGATGATTAGAAATTTGCATTATTGAGCAGTTGGACAGGTGTACTAAATAAAGTAGCCGGTGAGTGTATAGACCTATTATGAAATGAGTGTCTTTGCGTCATACATTTATTTTCCTTCGGCTTAGTCTCACAGAAACGCCCACTGGCCCAGCCGGGACTCAAACCAGTGACTTCCTTGCAGTGAGGCGACAGTACTAACCATTGGGCATCCGGCTTTGCATATGTAATTTGTAATTAAACTGTACATACAAGAAAAGAAAAGAAAAAAACTTGAGGAAATGCAAACATTTGCCGTGGATCAGTGTTGTTTTGCTAAAAGTGATGTTGATTAGGCATCATAAATGCCCTCATTGAACCTTTGTCAACCACCATATCATTGCAAATTTAGTTAAGAAAATGTCATTTGTTTTAGGAGAAAGCAGATTGAAATCAAAAACAGTGTGCCGATGAACTTATCCCAAACCTTAATGAAAATCAGCAAGCCATTTTCCTCCTCCTCCTAAAAGTCCATGTGCCCTGGAGGCAGTGATTTTGAAGAATACATAAAGCTGTAATCACTAGCATGTTCCATTACACTTACAAGCTGACTTTCAGAATTCATGAGTCATCAGACTGAGCAAATCATGGGGCTGCAGCGCCACCAAGTGAAATATGGAGTAATTTACCACTTTACTTTTAAGGAACACAGAAATTTACAAGGATATGGTAAAGAAAATGTGTGCCTTCAAAATATTCTGATCATGTAATGTGTGTGTTTATATATACACAGATGAAGTCAGAATTATTAGCCCCCCTATTATTTTTTCCCCAATTTCTGTTTAACGGAAATAATATTTTTTCAACACATTTCTAAACATAAAAGTTTAATTACTCCTTTCTAATAACTGATTTATTTTATCTTTGCCATGATGACAGTAAATAATATTTGACTAGATATTTTTCAAGACACTTCTATACAGCTTAGTGACATTTAAAGGCTTGACTAGGTTAGGTTAACTATTCGGGTAAGGGTGATTAGGCAAGTTGTTG
This sequence comes from Danio rerio, assembly GCF_052040795.2. Lineage (NCBI taxonomy): Eukaryota > Metazoa > Chordata > Actinopteri > Cypriniformes > Danionidae > Danio > Danio rerio. The sequence continues at coordinate 21,465,996 of NC_141023.1, forward strand.
TAGAACGATGGTTTTGGTCTATCTGAAAAAAAGCTTAAAGGAGCTAATAATTTTGACCATAAAATGTTTTTAGAAAGTAAAATCTGCTTTTATTCTAGCCAAAATAAAACAAATAAGACTTTCTCCAAAACAAAACAAAAATATCAGATGTTCTGTGAAAATATCCTTGCTCTGTTAAACATCATTTAGGAAATATTTGAAAAAGGGAAAAAAATCAAAGGAGGGGTAATAATTCTGACTTCATCTATATATAATTTATTTGAACAATTATTATCCAACCATAATGTGTCGACACCCTCTTCGTATTCCTGAGAAAAATATTAGAAATTTTACAAAAATCATTTTCCTTCTTAAAGCAGGTTGCATTAGCATCTAGCATCAACAGGAAAACAAAATGGCTACTATGGTGTTTATACTAAATGTTTTGTGAATAAAATGCAAAAATGTCAACACTTTCAGAATTTCTTAAATCAGAAACTCCAAAAAGAAAAAAAAAACTTAAATGTAAATATTGAAAAAGCTTTTAAAACAATACTTACTGTTTTATGTGATTGTTTTAAAACAGTATTGATCAGTTCAATGTATTTGAATATTATTACCAAAAATCCAGGTCACTGCTATGTCAAATGTATCAACTCCATCAGAAATGAGTATTTTTTTATTTGTTGAATATTTGTTGGTCACATGTGAAAAGGCAGTCTGCTAACATGCAGTTGTGTTTTATATTGATAATACTGACAATAAAGGACAATAAAGGATGGCAAGAAAAGGGCAGGTTTGTTTTTTAAGAAGAAAAGAGAGGTTGAGAGGTTACATCAATGTTTTTTTTCTAAAGAAGGCGTAATAGCATTCTGCTCATCTAGTTGTTTAATTTGTTTTTCCAAATCTATTAAGGTAGCTTTGTTTTTCTTATTCTTTGCCCCTTTAAATGATATAAAACAGCCTCTTAGATATGCTTTAAAAGTGTCCCACAGAAGTGAAGGAGAGATGTTTGGTTGGTTATTAGTTTCAAAAAATATTTTAAGTTGTGTTTGTAAATACTCACAGAATTTTTCATCCTTAAGTAGATAGGGGTCTGCCCGCCACAATGGTTGAGTATTACCAATTTCTGACAATTTCAGGGCAAATGTAATTGGGCTATGATCTGAGATCAGAATATTATGATAGGTGGCCTTAAAAGTGAACGGAATTAGTTTTAAATCTACCAAAAAATAGTCTATTCGGGTGTAAACATTATGAACTTGTGAGTGGAAGGAGTAATCTCTTCCAGTTGGGTTTGCTAACCTCCACACATCATTGATATTATAATTTTTAATATATGTTTTGAGCAGTTCTCTAGATTTGGATGGGGGAGCACGCTGAGTTGACGATCTGTCTAAATATGGATCTAAAACACAATTGAAATCTCAACCGTAGCAAAACTTATGCGTTTTCAAACTAAAACGCACTAGTGTAAACGGGGCCTGAGTATTTACAAGTATCGAGTCTCGTGAAGGAGCTCCAGATGGAAACTTTTGTTTTCTGTTTACCTCATGATTAAAGTTGTTGCACGTCCACTGGTTCTGCCTATGAATAAGCAAGTTTTAGCTACTTATATTAAGGTAGCGTTCAGAAAAAACAAAACATGCACAAAGAAACTCGACACAGATGAACATAAAAGCCTACTACTAGCTAGTGTTTTAGAAATGCTATTGCAGAGCAATACAAATTGCGCGCAGAAGTATAAATGCACAACTACGCACAAGGCAGGCGCTGTGAGTCACACAGATTACTCGACGCAAAAGTATAAATCAGCCAGTCAGAGTTGTCAATAGTCTAATCCGATTCAATGATCTATGCTAATCTAAGCTAAAAGTTCTCACGCAAGACCAAGAGATCTAAGAATAGATTGAAAATAGATAAAACTCAACTGTTTAAATTCATTGTAAATAGAGTTTATTTTCAAAACAGTGGAGTGTGAAATATGTTTTAAAAAACTAAATGGAAAAATATTGTAAACAAGTTTACAAAAAATAAAAAATCCAAACATCCTGAAAGCCTGACTCATTTTGTAGTTTAAAAGAATTCAAAAATTAAGCCTCAGAAGAAAAATAAGCTTCAGGAGTAGATGAGAATGTTGGCTTTCTATTTCTTAAGGGTCCATATATACTGGCAAATGTTTTTTTATGTCTGCTAAAGCGTTCCTCTGCTCCAGGCTTTTTTCGGGATTGACACATTCTCTTGGGTCTAATAAAAGCTTAATGAAAGTTCCTTGTAGGCTGAATGAGTATCTCAGATTCTGCGCTCTAAATTTACTCTCCTCCGTTAAAGTGACACACTTAATTGATTGCGCATTGGGATGAACTCCAGCAGGCGACTGAGGACACTGGGACACCAGCACTGCCGATGTGACAGGCTCAGCTGGGATGATGTGACACATGGGTCGATAAGTAATTTAGCCGTGGTATGTTCAGCTGCTGCTGCATTTACAACATTTAGATAAAGCAACACTTCTAGGTCTGCGCCGGTAATGCACACTGTGAACATGAGCCAAAACCAATGCAGTTCTGCTCCGTGTCGGATTAACAATCAAGCTGGACTTTAAGGGTATTGCAGATCACTGCATACGATAGAAGATTTATATTTTAAACATTATAGAGGCAAATTCATTCATTCCACTTAGTCCCTTTATTCATCAGGGGTCACCATAGTGGAATGAACCGCCAATTTATCCAGCATATGTTTTTACACAGTGGATACACTTCCAGCTGCAACACAGTACTGGAAAACACCCATACACAATCTTATTTGCACACATAATTCACTTATAAGGCATGTCTTTGGACTGTGTGGGAAACCGGAGCACCTGGAGGAAACCCACACAAACACGGGGAGAATTCCATAAAGAAATGCCAACTGACCTAGTTGAGACTCGAACCAGCAATCTTCTTGCTGTGAGGCAACAGTGCTAACCGCTAAGCCACCATGATACCCCAGAGGCATATTCAACATTTGACGCCATCCGTCCACACTACGCCGGAGTTCTCGAGCGCCGAAAACGGAGCTTTTTAGAAATGCTGGAGAGGCCGTTTTCATTCTAAAACGCTGCTGCTCCGTCTCAGTGTGGATGGGGAAAGACGGAGACATCTGAAAACGGAGGCGGGGCTGCAAACGTTCGCCTATCTGATTGGGGCTTTTCCTCAATATTAAGTAGCCTACACACAGTTCAGTCTCGCATCCTCTTCTTGTAAGTTAAGACTTCGCAAGTTTGATCAAGGCTGCAGTCTCCCCCTTCTCAGTTTGATATGGAAAACATACCGAGGACACGGGTAAATCTTCAAAGGGAACAGTGTACTTTAAAACTTCATTCACATCACCCTGGCTACGTTGTTTCACTTTCTCAACAATAAAATGTAAACATGATTTAAGGAACTGCCTATTTTCATTTTAATATTAGCAACTAAACAGACAGCAGAAATGTTGAGGCGCCGTGCTGCATATATGAGCGTCATCTTCACTGTGTGGATATTTATAACAAAACGGAGCCTATAACAACTGCCTCCTTTCATTTTCATTGAAAATACGAAACGCACCCTCTCTTCTGCTGAATATCAGTTTTAATAATCGATACTTATAAAAGTATAACATACAAAAAGTTTATACATTGTAGGAAATAAAGGCAAGCGATCAGTCAATGTACCTGGATTAATCATTAACTTATCTTTGCGCTTAACCAAAACATGTTACCCGTGAACAAGTAACTTAATAGATTCCAATGACCAAAGTCAGGGAATTGACCTATGTCGTTAGATAAAGACAACAACATGAATAAAATATCACGTTTAGCAAATATAGTGAGATTAGATCCAGCGGGAGATGCTTGATGAGCAGTCCGACAAGCAGAGCTCTCATCTGGGTAGAAATGCTGGAGCGCTTGCCCGAGAGTGTGTGTGTGATCACGTGATGTGCGTTTTCAGCGTTTTGGTGTGGACGGAGAGCTGTTCAGAAACGCTGGGTAAAACGCGAGTGTGGACGCGGATCGTTTTCATTCTACAACGCCGTTTTAAAACTAAAACGCACTAGTGTAAACGGGGCCTCACTCTATCTGGCTTGCGGCTTTCAGCACAGCCCACGCCTGTCACTGGTACCAAGCCGACCAATCACAGAGCTTGCGCTACGCATAATTGTAATGTGTAGTTACATTTTTCAAGAGTTGCGCTTCAGCATCTGCATCAGACAAGGCGAGGGCTATGCATCCACAAAAAGGCTGTGCCGGACCATACATACGCTTGACGCAGAAGTATAAAACATAAATTTATAAAGTTACCAAGGTGGTTATAAATACGTACACCTTGCACACAATGGTGCACACATACCGATAGCCCAAACTCATCATTTAATTTTGGAGAACGCCACTTGGTGAGTATCCTCCATGTTGTGTCCTATATTTATTTTTAATGTACATGAGTGCCGTAAAAGTGTCAGAATGTTTAACCTGGTGAAATAAAATCAATGTGCTGCATCTGACACTATTGCTGTGTCTTTAATATAAGGTAATTACCCCAGTGTTCGCAAATATTCCAGAGGCTGGTATAGCTTTTTATTTGCATGTTGTTTTTTCAATGTTAATTATTAACATGTTAACAATGTTACTAACCACTGTTTTGTTCTTCAGTAGGTTATGGATAAAGGATGATCATTCTAATGGTTTAATTGAACTATAGTTAATTAAATAGTTTAATTGAACCCCCACTGCTCTATACTCTCATACTATTATAGCATAATAATCAAGGGCCTTTGCTTCAGTACCATGACTGCACAATGATAAAGTTCCTCTATTACGTCACAATGAGTGTTTCGTTCCAGCAATCTTTTTCTTCGCTCCTAATACACATTGTAACTACCGAAGAGTAGTTAAAAAACTAAGAGTAGAGTAGAAAAGTACTTTAAATAGGAAAATACTCTTAGGTCATTTTTGTGCGAGTTGCTATTCTAATCTGATTTAATGATCTATCCTAAAAGTGCTCCTGCCAGACCTGGAGATTACCTAAATGGATTAACAATTTTTAAAAACACAACTGTTTAACTTTTATGTTTGTTTACTGTTATGTAAAAGTTATGTAGTTTGAGTAATTTTTACTTAGTCACTTCATGTTTCCTTTGCAATACTTCATTTTTAAGTACATTGTACTTTCTTTAGGTTTGGGTTTACATGTTCTTTTTATTCAAATGAAGCTGCATTTCCATGAAAGGTTTCATTCTTCATAAATACTTACAGCATTATACTACATTTAACAGTAAATATTATCCATTATCCATATTCAAAAAGAATATCCATTACATTTGCATATATGTCAGCTTTTAAATACAACAGTACATTGTACTGCTCATAGATTTGCGTAAATTGTGTAAGCAGAAAAAAATAGTTACACCATTCAACACTATCACCCTATTTCTTACAGTATGTACATTATATTTTGTCTGATCTTTTAGATTCTAATGAAATCCTTTATAATAAATAAGCAAATAAATATCACTCCTCCTTCACTTAGCACAAACAGTTCCTTATTCCTTTGAATACTTAAAACTTCTTGTGCATGTTGCCTCTTTTTGTTGAATTGCCGAATGCCTCTTTAAGTGTAAGTGTTTGGATCAAACCATCTGCTAAATGACTAAATGTAATGCAATGATATCAGTACCAAACACTGCGATGTATACTGTTTAATTATAATAACTACTGTATAATAATACACTGCCAATGCATGAACTTCAAAATATAAAAATAAATATTGTGTGCTTTATCAAGTGTGCAGTGTGTTATAATCAATAGGCATTTAACAGCTATATGGTAATTAATCTTGCTTTGTGTGTGCTACCTAAAAAATGCACAAGTATAAAATGCTAAATGTCTGTACGTCACGTTATAAAAATCTGTTTCCATCATATAAAGGATGCAGAAATGTCAGTAAAGACTGATGCAGAAGAGGGTTTGCATTATGAATAACACTAGTGCCATCTAATGGAGCAGCTCTGCATCTATTGGGCATGTTCAAATTGCCCTGACAAACAACACTGGCTATTTGTCTGGTGCTAGGAAACAGAATCATCTTTTTTTTTCTTCTGCCACAATCATTGAAATTTAGAGTTTGTTGAAGCAATGTGAACTATAAAATTTGCATTGTTTTTCAAGAAATAAAAACAATGTGAAATGGTTATTGATTTTCCAACTGATTTAAAGCCATACATTTTTTGTTGTTGTTTCAAATTAAGCATTATTTTTCTCATTAATTTGCCAACTGCTGATATCAAGTCATAGGCAATTGGTTAAAACCAATGCAGTGTGCAATCATTGCTTAAAATGATTAAATTATTAAAATGATTAAAATGGATATTAAAAACAAACAAGAACCTAAAAGTTATCATGAAACTTGTAATGCTGCAATAATAGACATGATTCTAAAATGAGAGTTGGTGGAAGAAATTAATTTGCATTCAAAACCCTTCAATGTGGTAAGAACATAAGTTAAGCATGAGTGGTTCAGACTGATACTTACATTTCTAGCCAGTACATACATCATATTAACTGAATGTTCCCTAGGGGGAAGTTCTCTGAGAAGACATCTGTTTCGGGGATACATCATGTGATGATTTATGTTTAGGTGCACATTGCATCTTAAATTTTTCTTGTCCGCTAAAAATGTAAATGAATTTGTCACATGGGATAACACTCATAGCCATAGTAGCTGATTAGATGTAATCTGAAAGAAATGCTATACTTATTATATTAAATAATAAAATGTTCAATATCTACAAAACATTTCTCATTAAACTGCAGACTGTAAAAAAACATCTGCTACTTAATTTCTTCATTGTGCGATTCACAAGTGTTTTCTGTTTATTTATGGTTGTAAATTGCATGCTTGATCTCTGCTCTGTTGACTTTTGACATTAAAAATGTCACTCTGTTTAACAAAGTGACTTTTGTTGAAATTGTTTGAAATAAAATCATCTACAAAATAATATATAGAGAAATTAGGGTTTTAATAACAAAAAATGTATTAGAAATTTGTTACAAGGTTTTATACAAGGCAATACATCACTTTAAACAGTAAAACGTTACTTAAAGTAACTTAAAATTGTGAAGAGATCAAGAACCCATAATGCAATTCAAAAGCATAAATAAAAAGGGGTGGGGGAGAGAGAAACATGCATGAAAAAAACAACATGCAAATAAAAAGCTAACCTCTCAAAAAATTGCACTTTTTGATGTTTTTATTGATTACATTTTATGCTGCTGTGAAATTCTTATTGCATTAATCCTTCATATTCAGTCAACTTTATTAACTTTTTATTTTTTGTCATGGAATTTTTATTCTTGCAAATAGCATTTTACATTTTACAACAGCCCAGCATATGCAATCCTATCTTGCCCCAAACAAAACAATCCCCTAATAAAACAATCAACAACTGGAAAAATAAATAACTAAATAAATACAAATACAGAAAAACAAATAACAACAAACCATTTGTATATGCAGCTGAAGTCAGAATTATTAGCCCCCCTGAATTATTAGCCCCTTGTTTATTTTTCCCCCAATTTCTGTTTAACGGAAAGAAGATTTTTTTTTTTCCTAACACATTTCTAAGCATAACAGTTTTCATAACTCATTTCTAATAACTGATTTAACAGTAAATAATTTTTGACTAGATATTTTCAAGACACTTCTATACAGCTTAAAGTGACATTTAAAGGCTTAACTATGTTAATTGGGTTGGCAGGTTAAGGTAATTAGTCAAGTTATTGTATAACGATGGTTTGTTATGTAGACTATCGAGAAAAAAATTAGCTGATAATTTTGACCTTAAAATGGCTTTTAAAAAATTAAAAACTGCTTTTATTCCAGCCGAAATAAAAAAAAAAACAAGACTTTCTCCAAAAGGAAAAATATTATCAGACATACTGTGAAAATTTCCTTGCTCTGTTAAACATCATTTGGGAAATATTTAAAAAAAAGAAAAAAAATCTAAGGGGGCTAATAAATATAATATACATATATTAGCCCCCTTAGATTTTTTTTTATATATGTTATATATGTTATATATATATAACATATTTGAAATATATATAACATATTTGAAACACAAAAAACAATGTTAGAACTTAAAATCCAGAAAATGGTGTTACTTCATTCAGTCGTTTAATAAAATGAATGCAATTTTTTGCCATTCCGATTCGAACATCCTATTTATCTTATAACCTAACCTTGTTTACATGCTTTGCACATGTTTTCAGTTTTGCGTTGTTTTTTTTCTGCCACAACCATGCGCGCGCAGCTTGCGGTGATGCAACCGTGACGTCGAACCCAAATTGGTCTATTTGAATCGGTTGTGTTCGGGTATTTCCGGATTCGCCGATAACGGTTGGAATGTTCAAATCTTCGATGCTAGTTTTGCTACTTCTGGCCTGAGTGGATACTGAGCTAAGAAAGCGACTGAAGAAGGAGCAAAGAAACCAAAAAAGGGGGAGAAGAGGAGCCTGGCTACGGAATGACGGTGTTGCAGGAACCTGTCCAGGTAATTGAGCTAAACGTTCAAACGCTCCGTTGCGGTCGCAGTTACGGTAGAAGACTTTTATTGCAGCGCGAGAGACCGGATGATTGGGCACTGCTACACCGCGGCCTCAGTTAGCGGCTAATGCTAACGGCCTCTGCCCTTTACTTCAGTTAATACATTTCCCTAAACATACTAGAGATTGCTCAAATTTTAATTACAGTCATTATGGTAAAAGACCCGGTACTTGTCATCTCGGCGCAGTTTGTAAGTTACTAGTTTTCAAGCGAGCTAATGTGTTGTCTTGCAGGTTAGCCAGCTGCCTGATTTATTGAGATTTTGTTTCATTATTGAGATTGTGTTGTTTCGTATAAACGCTTTTCTGTAGACGTGAGATTTGTGAAATTGCGTTTACGTTGAAGTTAGCATTAACGTGCATTTGAAGTGATTTGAAAGCAGTTTTGTAGATGTTTAACATTAGTCTGGTCTATATGAGCTTAAAAAGAAGACAAATGCATTTCAACGTTTCTTTCTGTTGTATTAAAACTTGGTGATATAAAGGACAAACAGAAACGTAAAATGCTGTGGGTTTAACGTTAATTATTACTTTTTGTTTAGACACCAGCTAGCCAACGGTTCATCGAGCACAGCTGTTAAACCTGTGTGTGTGTGTCTGTCTGTCAGGTTAAAACGTCAGACTGCAATTCAAATGCACATGCAACGCATACACATTGGCTGTCTCCAAACAGAATGAGCTTCCTGTCCAAGCGATACAATAGTCAGTCAACATCAGCTAGGTTTCCTTCTGTTTTGCATTTGCTAAAATCGCTCACCATTTCCAAAAACTGTGATTTAAGACGTGACTTATTGATGGCAAATCATTTCATATACATTGATGCATTTAAAAAGCTGTGCATTGTCCATGTGAGAGCTTGTTAACCTAATGACAGGTTTGAGTGAAATTAAGAACTATTCATCATGTGCTATGCTTTATCATTTTTGTGACGCATCCTTCTTTTGATGGGCTGTCAGTAATGAAAGCTTTGTTTTGGTCCATAGGCTGCTGTCTGGCATGCTCTGAACCACTACGCCTACCGAGATGCTGTATTCCTGGCAGAGAGGCTCTATGCTGAGGGTAATTGCACAAATTGTCCTCCAAACTGACAGACAGCATCCTCCATTTCCCCTCATCTTTTAGAGCTGAGATGCGGCTTTGCATTTGAAAGTTTTTGTTACTCAAAATGGAAGCTGACATTATTTATTTTGCAAGTTGCATTATTGTTTTAATTCACTATTTTTGTCTTTAATATTGCTATAATCAAATTCTAGAGTTCATGTACTGATTCTCTTGTTTATTTGTGTTATTCTGAAATTTCATTTCTTTTCGCCTGTCAGTCCATTCAGAAGAGGCACTCTTCCTGCTGGCCACGTGCTACTACCGTTCAGGGAAAGCATACAAGGCCTACCACCTGCTGAAAAGACACAGCTGTACTACACCACAATGCAAATATCTTCTTGCCAAATGCTGTGTGGAACTGAGCAAGTATGAATGACTAATTATTCCCAATCTAATCATAGTTCTTGACTCATGTCCATCATATCCCAATGCCTGTATCTATTTATCATCTTTTGCAGATCTGTTACAATAATAGCTGTTACTATAATAAATCACAATGCATGATTTTAAATAGGGCAGGGCAATATATATATTAAGCCACTATCATTTGAGGTTAAGCTTCTTCGCACTGTTCACAGAAAGTTTTAGCTACAAAATGAGTGCCCTGAACAGCTGTGAATGAACAAGCTTCCACAAGTAAGAATGCAGACGAATTAGTTTGAGAGAGGAAAGACTAATGCTAAGAAATAGTCAGATAGAACCCCTAATTAATGAGCCTATACAGTTTTTTTATTTTTTAATATTATAATTATTTTTCTTTTTTTATGTTTTTTATTTGTGTGGATGTCATAATTGTAAGATTTTGGTAATATTTTACTTGTTGAATATTCAGCATATACAAAAAACGCTGATAAAAGTTTGTTTGCGTTGGTCAAGCTAACCTCCATGAACTATGTCTATATATTATTTATATAAATAAATAAGCGGAGTCTGAGTTTTATTTATTTGATGGTTTATTTCACATTTCTTTTTTGTAAAGGCTAAATAGAAATAAAAATTCAAATAAAAATACATAATTTTTTTGTATTGTTTTTATTTAAAAAAAGAAAATTGGTATTATAAACTTGCAAATTCAGTTTGCAGACATTTGTAGCTACAGAGTCAGACATCTATTGTGTGCGTTCTTGGCAGTTTTTTTCCTGTGTTTTTAATATTATTCATATTGATATCAGAATTATATTGCATCGCCTGAAATTTAGAAATATATTGTGATATAAATTTTTGCCATATCGTCCAGCCCCAATTTAAAATCATGACAATGTTTAAGCAATTATTGTATGCAACTTGACAACCTTTTATGTAAATATCAAAGACAAATACACATTAAATGATGGGTGAATTGAGGAAATGTTTTTTGTACTATTACTTTGTGCTCTTTTTGTGTACAAAGTGTTATATTGACAATCAATATTGTCAAGGCAGCAGCACATCTCTTATGGTGCATTTTGCTGCGTTTTGTCATATTACTCACTTTCATGTCTTTCCAAACTTGTAAATGCTTCAGTCCATCCTCAAAATATAAATTAAGATGTTTTAATAGTTTCTTTATTGAAATCCAGATTATTAAAGCTTACAAGATTCAAGAGGGTCATATAATTGTCATAAACTGAAGTCATAGTATGGTCAAAGCTAAGATTTCCCTTTCTAGTATCCACATCAAATGGAACTTACAGAAGTGATTTTAAATCCATTGATGTTATAGTTGTTAACAGGTGAAGACACTCCATTTTAATACATTGTAAACATGCTTACAAATGGGTCAAACTTAGTAGTTCAAATGATAGTGGCAATTTTTTTAAATTAACTAATTATGATTAGTATTTGTGTAATATGTAATTAAATAATTATTCTAAAAGTCTTTGTCAAGATGTTGTGTATAAAATATTACATGATGCATGATTGTTTTTGTGTGCTTGTTCTGTAAATCATCATAAGATTTATTTGTTTCAAAGTAATTGATACCTATTCGGATATTTCAAAGTTAAATGCTGAGTTACTCTGTTTTTTGATATTTTATTTTATACTCTGTTTTTTATTTTATGTTGCATGAATCCTTTTTGTTTTTGACTGAATCAAGCAGTTTAAATCTTGCTTAGAAGTGTATGAGTTTATATGCTGATTTAATTTAACATTCATGCCATCAATGTATTTTGAATGTAGCAGTCTGTAAGTGAGATGACTTCAAGAACTATCAATACAATAGAAAGATTAGTATTGGTCATAGAAAGGAATAGAATTGGAAGCAATAAATCTCATTACCATAAATGTAATGGCTTCACCTTCTTTTTAGATTCATATCATGTCTAATGAAGCTCTTCAATGTTTTTGTAATTTTTAGTTAATTTAATTGTTGTTTATTGTCTGTCAGGTTGGCAGAAGGAGAACAGATCCTGACCGGAGGAGTTTTGAACAAACAGAAAAGTCAAGATGACATCATAACTGAGTTTGGAGACTCGGCCTGCTTCACTCTGGCATTGCTCGGACAAATTTACTGGTATGTTGAGCTTGTTTGGCTTCTAAACTTGATCTGCTGAAATCCGTAAACTGTAGCGAAGCTATGAAGATATCTACTCTGCTGTTATTGTTGAGCAAAGAGCTGTTAGTGAGAAATTGTTGTTTAATTTGTGGAAAGGCGACTGGTACAAAGCTCTTAATGGATTTAGTGGTAACCAAGCCTGTTTTGAGTTTTTTGATGTGCTCAGTGACCATAAGATTGCTTGAATTCAGTATTTCTACAGGTAGCTGGTGGCAGGTTGTTTAGTAACAGAGGCTCCTTTGTTTTTTTTCTATGGGAGATTCCTTTTCTAATGAATCATGTGATGTTGTGTAAAGTAGGGTCATCCAAAATACTTACTTTGTTTTTTTGGTACGGAAATTTATAAATGTCCACTCCCTGCTAACATTTGAGTGCTGTTGAGCCGGTTCTTAAACACTGCAGACTGGCCAGTGTTCACATTCAACCGATATAATGGATTTGGATTCAGTGATCATCACTTTATCAGTATTCACCAAGCACTGGCACGAAACACAAACATTTGCTCTTCAGTGTTTGAAATTTTTAAGCAGTGAAAATTAAACCACACTAAGCTGAACTTCCACTCTGAAAACTGGACTGACACTGTTTCAATTTACTAGAACTTCTATTTTAAGCATGTATGTCAACATGAATTGCCTTTGAAAGCTACATCTATCAGCTGTTCCCTTCATGAGCAGATATTTATTTTTCAAATTTCATCAACAATTAATTTCGAAGTACATGAACATTGGTGTAAACTGCCTCACAGAGCATAGCTCATCCCAAAAAATTAAGAGTCTTTTGTTAATCTCTTTATCCTCAGGCCATCCAAGATGTAGGGATGTTCAATAGAATGTTAAGAAGCAAATTTATTTAAAGTGGCATGTGGGAAGCTGGGAACTGCGCTGTACACACACTCGTGTCTCATTCAGCACACATCCAAAAGTGTGCATGTTTTGCTTGCTTTTTATTGATCGCATGAAGTGGGTCACTTTGAAATCTAGGACATGGCAGATGTTTAAATCAGTGACTTCAAGTAATATTTGAATATGTTGAGACATCAAGTTTTCTTTGTGCTCACTTTGTTCTCACTACAAGCAGAAGCTGGGATTCTCGACAGCTTTACATGAGATGCTCCACTTTAATCTACTGTTATTATTATTTTTTTTAATTAATTAAAATGAAAGTGCATTTTCAGCCTGTTGTAATTTGGATTTCTGCACCACAGTTAAAAATGCATGATTTGTAGAGTCACTGTAAAGTTGAACCATAATAGAGTAAACTGTCATTTTAATTGGATGTTTGTTTAAGGCTTGTGACTAAGAATTTTGAGGTTAAAGCATTTGGGCACAATTATGACGTTTATGTAGCTTTAACTATAACTGTATGTAATTTGATAGAATGCAGACAATACAATGTTATTTGATTTAGAACTGGGCGATAAATTCAAAACTTTTGATTTACCACTTTACCTTGATTTCTTTAGTGTTTTGGCTTTTAGAAAAGCGCATTCTAAATTAAATTGATTATTTCAATTATTGATTGCGTTTTTTATTTTTACATTTTCAATGTAATTATTTATTTACATATTGTTTTACCTTTCATCGTTTAATGCGGTATCCTTTGTGCTGTAAATATACTCTACTATTAAAGGTGAGAAATCTCTTTCTAATGAAATTGTGCTCTTTTAGGAAAAGTCAGCTATATACATTTCATATGTGATGACTGGAAATAGTAAACCTAAACCTATTAAATCTGTAAATATTTGTTTTACAAAATTTATGTAACTTATGTTTTACCTTGGCAAGTTTAGTCATTGTACTATCACTGTGGCATATTCTTAGAAGTAAAGGAATAAGCAGCTGGAAAGGGTGTTGCTTGCAGCTTGACACATGGGTTATTTAAAATAAAAAATTAATGATCTATTGCTACTAATAATCTGTCTTGCTTCTGAATATAAATGCCATTGTCTGCGTTCACTCAAACTGATTTGCTGAAGTGAAATTGTGCATGGTATGTGTGCACTGACCTTTGAATTATCTCCAATACCAAATAAGCCAGCTACAAAGAATATGATTTATATGTTTGAGAGATTCTCTTTTTTTCTCCTATATAAGAGAAAGAGTGAGTTTATGGTGTGTCAGACATGAACATGGTTCACACAGGGTGGTATGTTTTTAAAGAGAAAGTAGAAATAATGAATAACCGAAATGACCAACATGGGGAAGTTTCGTTGGTTATAAGTTATGAATTTTAGTTTCTTTTCACTTAAGTGTCCAGCCCTAGTTTGAATTTTTCTAATTCTGTACACCAGAAAATTATAAAGCACTATTTATTTTACTTGTGTCATTGCTATACTGTACATTTATGCTTATATTTTTATTATATTTTATGCAGATGCACTGCCCTACAAGATCTACCCCAATGATGCACAGCCTTTTATTCCAATTAATCAAAAATGTTGAATTATTACCCAACAAAGCTATTCAGTTCATCTGGTCAAATTGTATTAATATTGCAATATACTGAAGAAAAACTAAATATTGCGATGTCAGGTTGTTGTTTTTTCCCCCCCAATATCATGCAACCCTAATTTTCTGCTACTAAATTGCTGGCAATCATACACAAAACTAATGCTGCTTTCTTTCCCCTGCAGCAAAACTGATCGGATAGCAAAAGGAGCAGAATGTTACCAAAAGAGCATGAGCGAGAACCCCTTCTTATGGTCTCCATTCGAGTCATTATGTCAAATCGGTAAGCGTGTTTCTCAGAATAACCTCAAGCTATGCAATATTTCTTCAGGAGATGCCTGAGAATATGAGTTTAAATCATGCCCCTCTGTCCTACAGGGGAGCGGCCAGACCCGGAGCAAATCTTCAGATTGACCTCCTTGCAGAATTTTAGTGGAGGCAGTGGAGGAGGCATCCCTCCCTCTCCCATTAGCCCTGCGCACACACCTAGTAACAACATGGGACACAGACAAGTCGACACTGTCCTAATGGAGACCCCACAGGAAACTTTGGTATGTCTGTCGTCTGGTTTTGTACAAGGCTATATACATAAACCAATTGTCACAGCTAGATTTTTGCCTCACAGTAATTTTTTCCAGAATGTAACATCATTACCCAGCTTTATTGAAGCGTGCATATGTGATGTCAGAAAAATGACATATTTATCTAGAAATAGCAAACATTTACAGTAGGGGAAGAGGGAATGCACCATTTTGACTTGTATTTTCTTTTTTTTTTGCCCTCGTATAATCATATGTCTGTGGGTTATTGGTATACCTGTAACCCATGACAGCTGGTTATTTCAGAAAGCATTTTTCTGAGTCATCAGCATATTTGTGTCCACGTAAACAATTTAATCTTTGTTTTATGCAATTGTTTGTTTTTCTTTCTTTAAAGGAGCAAAACCGACTCAATCTAGAATCTTCTAACTCCAAGTACTCTCTGAATACGGACTCCTCTGTGTCATACATCGACTCCTCCGTCATTTCGCCAGACTCTGTGCCACTGAGCAGTAGTGGCTCACTCTTATCCAAACAGGTTCAGAATAAACCCAAAAGTGGCCGCTGTCTACTGGGGGGCACAGCCACGCTCAGTCCCCTCACTCCAAGGTAATGAGCTCCTGAGATTTTAATTGGACATTAAGACCGATATTTGCTACAGGTAATCATGCAGAAGATTACTCCAAGTTCCAAGTACGTTATTTATAATGTTGGTAAAAAAAACTCTCTTAATTCTCCATCCAGTGGGATCTGCATGATGACAGGTCTTTAATACTTGGAGTAGATCCTCCACCATGCTATATTTGTTAAAGCATTTAACTATCAAGCATGCTTAATTGGAGCGCATTTGCTTTTAATTCTTTCTAATTAAAACATCTTTTTATTCAGTTAAATGTTTTAGAAGCTATTTTAGCCTTTTTATTACAAATAGTTTTTAATCATAAATATATTGTAAAAAAAATCTTGCAATAAAAGTAGTTATAGAAGCTGGGATGACAAACAAACGTTCTTCATTAATTCTTTCTCTTCATGGATGTGAAGAACTTTGATCTGTTATGTTTTTAGTCTAGTAATTAGTCTCTCTGTTTAAATGGTGTAGTTTTGGAATTTTGCCTCTGGAGCCAAGCCCAGGAGATCCAGCGTACCTGCAGAGTTATGGTCACAGTGGAACTGGGATGGAGCCACCTCCTGCGCCTGGCCCCCCAAAGAAGGTAAGCCTTATTTATTTATAGCAGATTAGTATTAAAGTACTAGTGTCTAATTGTAGCTAACTATCTTTGTTTTTATTGCTATAACTGTAAGTAGGGCCAAGACAGAATCTGCGGTTATTCTTGCTATTTCTGTGAAGAATTTTGTAAAAAATCGGCGGATTTGTGTGGAATTATTTTGGGAGCATCATAACTAAAAATTTAATATGTGAAATAAAATATCTTTTATTTAATGTTTACAATGCAAATCCATCAAGTCTCTCATATCATATATCTACTTATAGGTAGAAAATATTACTTTACAAACTGTATTGTAAATCAAATGAACACTTTTTTTTATATTAGTCAATATTATTACTGAAATTTATTTAAAAACTGAAATATAAATTGTCACATTTACACATTACATTACACATTTTTCTGCATGCACAGATTCCTTTGGGCCTAACTGTAAGGCCTTAAACGTGCAGTATCAGTTGTTGTTGTTGTTGTTTAAGTCCCTGATCAATAATTTGCACATCAATATATTTTCTGTATTTGTTAGGGATATGACATTTTTACATCTTGAGATGTGGGAGTCTGAGCAAAAAATAATATAATCAATAAATTAGTTCTTTGTAAGGAAATGCAACACACATACAGCTTTATTTAAAAGACAAAATTAGTTTTCCCTCCTACCATTTCTACAAAGGTTTTCAACTGCAGAAACTTTAAAGAAGTGTAATTTTACATGTAAATCCTTTAAGTCTTCAATTTACTAAAATATTGTCTTGTAGGTCTGAATTTTTTTTTAAACGGGTCTTAATCTTCCTTTGTTTATTTTGTTTAAGCTACCCAATTGATCCAACACGTATTCAATCACCAACAGTACATGGCAAAGCTGTTCATAACTAATATTATACCAGTCTGTTGTGCATACCTTTAGCTTTTAAAGAGTTTAAGTTATGTTGAAAAAAAAAATGTACGTATTCTACTAAGGTCTCCTTGTTTTGACACATTATTTCAAATTTGTGGCTTAAAAATCTGCTGGGCTATTTAAAAAATCCTTAGCGTTTTGCCTTTTATATATCTGTAATTTCATTCTTCATAGTTTTAATGTCTTAAAATGTCTTAATTTTCTTGATGAAACCTGCAGTAACCCTGTTTAAAAAAAATGTGTGTAGCTTTTTATCAAAAGTAAGGCCTGATTACAATTTTACCACTCAGGCCTTCACCTTACCCCTACCCCTTGTTTTGCCTGTTCACGTGAAGGGGTAGGGGTGGAGGTGTCCCGATTCTCTTTACCTTGAAGGCATAGGGCTAAGGGGAGGGGCTACATATCCCTACAAACTGATATTTTTCAGGACCACACTCTAAACCAGTGGGTTAGAAAATACACCATATAAAATGGCGTCATGACTGCACACAGAAGTCAGGACATGCACAAATTAGTATGTTTTTTTTTTTTTCATTATTTTGAATTTACAACAAACAAGCATATGTTTTAATACATTTATAACGCAGTTCATGCTTTATTGTCATGCTTTAAAAAAAAAGCTAAAATAAAAACTGCTAAATTTCGCTATCTATAATCTCTAATAATAACTCTTGTACTGCGTATGTTTACATAGATGAATCTGGCCGCTATAATGCACAGTACAGTTATGATCTATTACCACATTATATCGTTATGATGACATAACATATGCCTTTAGTGATTTCCAGAAGATAAATACCAAAAAATAACGCAACTGGAAAAACTACAGCAGTCACAATCGTCTGATCTCATATAAAGCAAGAGATCGCAATGACGTATGATGACATGTGCAGGTGCTGTAGTGCTGTCCCGTTTCTTAGGGGTAAATCTTAAAGCCCTTCGCATTCACACCTGATTTCAAGGCCTAAGGGGAAGGGTAGAGGTAAAAAAATAGAATTGGGCTTGGGACAAAGTTTTAGATTTGATCTTATAAAGTATTCATTGTTGATGTGTGTTTTTTTTTTATTGTTATAAGCCTATGTGTTATAGAAAAGTGTAATTTAATAAACCGTTTGTAAACTGCTTTAGTCAAATTGCAGTGGCCATTTAAAGCTGATAATAAACTCTGAAGTCTCGCTTCCATCCCTACTAAATTGGCTTGTGAAGTACACGTAATGGCATGATTTTATATCTTATTTTTAACTGTTTTGGGTTGTCTGTAGAGGGCACTTTGTTTCTCTCTCTGTTTGTAATGCAGCTGTCAACATTCTGAATTCAATTTATGAGATCATGTAAATAATGTCTTGAAAATAAATTCAATAATTAAATTTTAATTTCAGGCTGTCAGTAGAATCAGAACAGTGGGGACGAAGTCAGTGTTTGCACAAAGTGGCAACAGCAGAGAGGTCATTCCAAACCCCTTTATCCAAACTCAGACTACTGCTCCACAGACCAGGTACATCACCACACATTTATACAGGCAGTTTATGGCTGTAGCGATGGCTTCTGATGATCTCTCTTTCTGGTTTTTAGTACTACACCGCAAGTGCTGAGCCAAACCATTGCTGCTCCCCCAAATGTGCAGCCACGGCGGAGCTCAAGACTCTTCACCAGTGCCAGCTCCACTGCCAAGGTAATCTTTTTACGCATACAAATTCTAACATGCACTTCTTAAAACCTTTTAAGGTACAGTTCACCACAAAATCATTATCATTGTTTGTTCCAATCCTGTGTACATTTATTCGTTCTGCTAAACACAAAGGAAGATATTTGTAAGCATGTCAGTCACCAAACAGATCTTGGGACCTTTGTTGATATCTCATAGGAAGACATTCACTCAAAGTCTTATGAATACATTATCAATGTTTAAACCAAACAGGAGAACAGTAAGAAGCTGAAAATGAAGTTCCCCACCAAGATTCCTAACCGAAAGACCAAAACGAAAACGGGTAAGGGAGGAATCACCCCATCTAATCTGAATGAGAGCATCGAGATCCTCAAGTTAGATTCATCCTTATCAGAGGGCAAAGGCAACATCAGTTCACCGCAGTTCCAGGCTTTTAATCTACAAAAGGCTGCTGCAGGTATCTGACGATTCTTCACCTTTTTTTTTTAAGGGGTTAAGTGAATTGCAACTAACAACGTATTGTTCATGCTGCTCACAATTACACGCAATGGAGACTGTTCTTTTGATTGAAAACTACTTAAACCTTAGAAAATTAAAAATGTGTAATCTACTGATCATATACCATAAAATACAAATTATATACTGAAAAAAATATACTGTTTGCAAACAGACTAAACTCAGTGATAAAACTCAGGGATGCAACGATTATAAATTTTAGTTGTAAGATTATAGTCTAAGCAATAATCACGATTATACATTCAGTAATTTCAAAACACACATTTCTCTTTGGACTTAAAAAGAAGTGAAAGTGAAATTTTAAACTGAAAATAAATGACAGAACAATGAATAAGTAAATAAGAACAAATGTAGTCAGAGGCTGCTAAACCCCTGTCTGAAAGGCACTTTTGATCAACTATATTATGAACATGTTTCGAATTTATTATTATTTTTTTTCTGGAGTAGAATATTTATATTCCATACAAAATATGAAGCTAAATGGTTCTTGTCATGTGACTTGTGGTGCGCTCACGCAATTCTTTCACAGGGCTCGAAATTAACCTTTTTTTATTGGTAGCAGCGGTGCTCCTAACTTCAGAAATTTAGGCGCACCAGGCAAAATTTAGGAGCACCTACCAACAATTATGAGCACCGTTACTATTATATTAAATAAGTTTTGTATTAACAAATGTATTGCATTTGAAATGAACTATAATCAAAACTAACAAACGAAAAACAATATGCATGAGCCCACTGGCTCTGCACGCACTGCTTGATGTGAATGGGATGAACAGAGTTAACAATAATAACTTTGCTGTTCTCATGGGTGGTTTCTGACATTGCACACATGATTTTAACATATAACTAATTTGCATACGTCATCTTAATAGCAATAACGGTCTTTCGATGAGATGCAGTAGTTTAATCTCAGTGAATGCATGCTCTTTTGCGATGGTGAATGCGGTACCAGTCGCACGACTGACAGCATTGTGAGGATTTAATGGATGAAACAACGTTAGAAGATCTCGTGCTTAAAATGTGTTGATGTGGCAAACACGGTTACCTGAAAACTGTCCAACCAGCTTTACAGTGAATGCTTTCATCATTTTCATAGCGGACTTTAACCCACTGGAAGTCTTGTATCCACTCTTAGAAAAAGTATAAATAGTGGATTAACATTCACTCCATGATCACTAATCAGATGTGCCATTATTTGTAAGTTCAGGTGATTTCTAAAACAAAATCTCTCAGTGTTATTTTTATTGTCTCTTATCCAGACCTTTATGCTTTCGTGGCTGTAGCTCCCGGTCATCTGAATTGAGTGATTGACAGCTGATATTAACCAATCCATTCGTGTTGTGTTTTAGAGCAGGAGGCCAATCAGAAGAGCTTAAAGACGGGGCAAGCATTGTGGGATTTGTTTACTGCAGCAAGTTCACATGTCAACTGTTTTAAACTTTTCTTGAGCGCTGTGTTTGGTGCAAAGATGCCTTCTGCATGAATTTTCTTAAATACGTGCATGCGATTAACATTTTGCAGTGAAAACTGGTCGCACGGCAACAATTTATGCACTCGCCCAAATGCTACAAAATATATATTTGAAGTCGCATCGATAAAATTTTGGGCCCATATGAGACCAATTTCAAGCCCTGTTTCAACTATGTGCGCCTGAAAAGCTTGAGCGCGTTGTGTGCACGTCACTCCCAATATGCTCGCAAAAAAAAGAAATATCGAACTTTAGCACACAAAAGATGCGACATGTGAACGGCCCTTAGTTAATATCCTCAGCCATAGCTAATCCATTGTACGTGCATATTAGCCATTGTGTACAAGCTCTGAACTTTAAACAAGCGCACAGTTGCAGGAACGTTTAGTTGCACCAGTTTTGTTCTTTGCAGAAACACGATGTTGAGAAACTTATGTTTAATTAACCGTGACAAATTAAAGTGGTTAATAGTGAAAATGGTTAATCGTTGTATCCCTACTTGCGTTTGGTGCTTTCATTTCTATAACAAATTAAACAAAATAAAATTACATGGTGAGAACACTGTTTTTTTTTTTTTTTTTTTTTTTTTAAAGCATATTATCATAGTGATCCATGACGTTACAGGGTAATTAAAACAAAATTGTGGTGATAAGAAGAGTATTTGAGACTATATACTTTCTTACTTTGATTATAGTTTGAATTATTCCCATTTATTTGTAGAACAACTTTACAGTACAAAACTAAACATGCTGCATTATCCTGAACATTATAAGCATTTCATTGTCGTAGAGACTTATGTATAAAGTTGAAAGTACATTATTTATATTATTAATTCATGCTTTTTTGTGTTAGATTTTGAGCTACTACTTAATTTTCTCTTTGGGCTACTTAATTTTTCTCTTTTCTCTTGTATTTGAGCAACACCCTGAAGCAGGTTGCTGATTTTGTTTGCGGTTTTCTTTAGACGGGCTGATGACCCTGATGCGGGATATTGGGAGGGGATATCTTGCTCTCTGCTCTTATAACTGCCGAGAGGCCATTAACATCTTGAGTCAGCTACCTTCACACCATTACAACACGGGCTGGGTGCTGGGTCAGATCGGGCGAGCACACTTTGAACTGGCTGAATACATGCAGGTGAGTCTGCGTTGCAGAAATGAGGTGAAATCAATTACCAAAGGCATTCAAATTATAATGGCAAGTAGTGGAAAATGTTTTTGTTTGTTCTCACAGAAGATATTTTTGTCTGTTTAATTAGGCGGAGAGGATTTTTTCAGAAGTCCGACGTATAGAGAGCTATCGAGTAGAGGGTATGGACATCTACTCAACAACACTTTGGCATTTACAAAAGGATGTGGCACTTTCTGCCCTATCTAAAGACCTCACTGACATGGACAAAAACTCACCTGAGGTAAGTTTATCAAGGCAGTAATGCAATTATTAGTTGGAATATTATTCAGTTCAGTAAATCAGCTGCTTATCTTTTTGTTTTTCCACCTCTTTACAGCCCTGGTGTGTAGTTGGTAACTGTTTCAGCTTACAGCGGGAGCATGACATCGCCATTAAGTTCTTCACACGGGCCATCCAGGTGGACCCCAGCTTTGCTTACGCTTATACACTATTAGGGCATGAACTGGTTCTCACAGAGGAGCTGGAGAAAGCCCTGGGTTGCTTCCGCAATGCTATACGCCTCAATAAACGTCACTACAATGCCTGGTATGTTTGTTACTTTACATGACACCAAAAAAAAACCATTAAATAAGTCGTTCACTCACAATCATTTTACTTATCCAGTTGTCTGACAGATAAGTACCATCTGCTATTTCAGAAGCAAAAAGACTTCATCTTTCTGTCTCTTACCACAGGTATGGCTTGGGAATGATTTATTATAAGCAGGAGAAGTTTAATCTAGCCGAGATTCATTTCAAGAAAGCTTTTAGCATCAATCCTCAGAGCTCTGTGCTACTCTGTCATATCGGAGTGGTGAGTAAATCAGCCTTTATGTACTTTTTGGTTATGCATAAAACATAACATGATAATCACTGTTTAAAATTTCTGATAGGATTTTTGCTGTGCTGCATCTTCATATTGTTTCTCATGTACTCTGTCAGGTTCAACATGCTTTGAAGAAATCAGACCATGCACTGGAGACCCTTAACAGAGCCATTAGCATCGACCCTAAGAATCCGCTATGCAAATTCCATAGGGCCTCAATTCTGTTTGCCAATGAAAAGTACAAGGTACTGCTCTACTTGTACTATAATGTTAGGTGCAGTGAGTGATTTCTGAGAAACTCTGTTATATTTGAAATCTGACATCAAAGCAAAAATACACCGCCCCTTAATACTTAAACATGCAAAACAACAGGCAACCGCTACTGCAGAGTGAACCATATGCAGTTTAATAGTTCTTTACGATTGTTGCTCGTCAATCTATTCACCTTATTCTACGTGTATGAGCGAGCACAGCCGTTTGAATCTTTTTGGCTGGAGACTGCTGGTCTCATTCACTTCCATTCATTTTTGTGACATTAAAAACCGTTCTTTCTTCTGCTTGATGTTGCAAACTGATCTTTTTTTGTTTTACTATTCTGCTTCGTCCGTGTTGTCATGAACATACTTGCTTATAGAGGACCGTTTATTTGCCGTTTATTATTCCTAGTCATTTCTCCGATAGACGACTGAATCAGAAGTTCTTAAACAATCGCAAAAACGAGTGCACTATCACATTTAAGAATAGGGTCAATATCAGGGGTGCTCAAACGTTTCCTATGCATGGCCAAAACCAAACATAATTGACCCTTCGCTAAGCCCTGCCCAATAACTGCCACCCACCAATCGTGGCTTAGCAACTGTAGCTACGCGCAGGGGCTCTGTCAAGTTTTCGAGCGAGTGCATATGGATTGTGCAAATCTGATACCCGGTATCCTTAGAGTTTGGACTGGGCGGTGGAATTTTTCCCCTTTTCAAAACCTAAAATCCAAAAGGAGAAATACTAGCGTGGATCAAGCAGTGTGAGGGGCACTAAAAGAGCAGAGCTAAGTTGATTTTGTTTTGATATTCCTGACACATTCAGTGACAGACAGACGGCAATAACTCACAAACCTCTTACCCTAAACAGAACTAAACTGTGTTTCCTACAAAAACACAAAGCTGGTTATGTTTCACAGCTTTCTTATTCCTTTTTTTTTTTTGCTCTATTGTGAGTAATGCTCCGTTTAAGCCTTCGCCATAACGTTAGTAACTTAGTCATAATAGCGAATAAGTCATAATGACAAGAGTTATTGATTCGGAAAATACAAATCTGCGAATCTGTTGCTAACTTTACTGAACGTCATATTTCCATCTGTTTCAAGCTATGAATATTAGAAATGACAAATTAGCAGAACAAAACCGAGATATGATCACAAACTGAGCAGCAGATCAATATACTTTACCCGCAGCTGCTGTTTTTCAGTCATTTATAAAGAGCACACAAACATACTGACAGTAATAGGTAACTTATTGTTATGAGTCAATGATGCTAATATTCGACACAAATCCATCAGTTTCCCTTTCTGGCTGTTCTTTCTATGAATGAACTATGTAAAAGCACTGTCATGCATGTTTCTTCATCGGTTAGTAACTCCATTTCATTGCACAACAATTAATCCATCAGGCTTTTTGGCTAAAAATAGAGAAATCACGGTTTAATTTGTTATTATTAGATTATTTTTAGATTTCCCCTCTCCTGCTGAGCATGAGCTAAGCTGTTAAATGGTCAGCGTATGAGGTGGCTAGGCTAAGCTAGCTTCAATTTTAATTGATTTATTCTCTAATCGGTTGCCTATTATGTGGTGAATATACCCCTGTAATGCATACTGCAGTCCTTTATTGTCTGGCTTTCTCGGATATCTCACCTGTTCGCCAAAAATAACATTATACCCCTGGCAATGATTGACACCGGCGCACACATTGAAAAAGCTGTGCCAGGCACGAAAGCTTGACAGGCGTAGCAACAGTAACTAAGGAGGGGGGGCTTAGCGAAGGGTCCATTGAGAGCTGTGGGCGGAAGGTCAATCTAGCAAACTCTATTACAAAGTTGCCATAGGTAATTTTCTTTTTTTTTATGTATATTTATAATACTTATAGATGGAAATTACTTAATCATGTATAATCATATGAGGTTAACTATTGCATTATAATTTTGTATATTTTATAATTAACGTATCCCTATGAAAAGAAACTATTCCATTTACAACACCATGGCTTTCAGTGCACATTTAAATACTCTGACCCATTCACAACATTCAATTGAAACATTTAATTCAAGCTTGTTTTTTTGTAGCATCACAATAAAACAAACAAAAGCTTATATTAAATTACAAAAGACAATCTCTATTAAAGGCAATTCCTCCTCCAACCCTTAATTTGGGATGGCGGGCCAAATCAAAGGTTATCATGGGCCAACTTTTGCAGATCCTAGTTTGGGCATCACTGGTCTATATGAATAGTTAACCAGCTTTAAGTCATGATACACTGTGGGATCTCAGTTGCTAAACAGTTGCCACAAACTCCAATACTTTCAAGACCCCCTTGTCTTCAAAAGAAAATTGAGAAAAAAAACAAATGTTTTGGAAAAAAAAATTTCACTTTGATTGGTTATTGATTTTACAATCACCATAGGAGAAGCCACACTGCAGACATGTGCTTAAACTTTGACACTCCCACAGTTTTATCAATCACTATTATTGGGCTGGTGAAAGTCAAACCACAGTGCAGATTTAGTCTAACTATAAGTATGCATTCTCAGTTTCGAGTGTTAGTTTTGGACTGTTGCTTTGATTTGGTCATCTAAGAAATTGTCCTGTTACTGTAGCCAATATTAAAGCTCCTACTTGGTCTCATCACTCATTTCCAGTGCACTGTTTAAACAGCCATGGCTTTATACAGACAAGCTGCTTTTTTATGTATTTATTTTTTTTCAGTACACGCAAAACAGACAGCAAACTACTATTCACAAAATGGGCTTGGTGTTGTCGAAATGTTCTAGTTTCTCAGAAATTGCTCTTTGCTCTTTTAACATGTTGACTAACACTATAAATAGTTTGAAAAGTTAAATGACCAGTCTATTCTTTACAGGCGGCTCTGCAGGAGCTTGAAGAGCTGAAACAAATAGTGCCCAAAGAGTCCCTTGTTTACTTCTTAATAGGAAAGGTACACCTACAGCAAAACGGCTTACTTGATTTCATTTAACATCTTGTAACCGCTAATGTCCCTGTTTGGAAACTCCTGAATCAAATGTTCGTCATCTCTATAGGTCTATAAGAAGCTTGGCCAGACTCATCTGGCATTAATGAACTTTTCCTGGGCCATGGACTTGGACCCCAAAGGGGCCAATAATCAGATCAAAGAGGCCATAGATAAGCGATACCTCCCAGATGATGATGAGCCTGTCACTCCTGATGACTATCCCTACTGCTCAAGTAAGTCTCCAGCTCAGTGAGTCATTAATGCAGGGCTGTGTGCTCGGTGTAATGCTGTTTGTTGGTCTCTGCAGCGGAGGTGGAGGAATCACAGGAGAGCAGTATGACGGACGCTGACGACACTCAGCTCCACACGACGGAGAGCGACGAGGTTCTCTAGCCCCCTGACACCACTCTGGACTTTCAAATAATGCCAATTTGGGGGCTATTCGAAGACTCCAGCTCAAAAAAAAAACAGGAGGAAGAAGAAAAAAGGAAAACAAACTGCTGCTAATAACAGTACCTCCTCATTTTTGTCATTTCATTTTCTTCATTCGTTCTTGCCTTTTTTCCCACCCTCCCCCACCTCTTGTCGTCATGCCTTAGAGGTCTCTCATCGGTCTGATCTTCTGGTCCTGTCTCATCTCCTATCACAACTGGCAGGTGTCCTTTTATCACAGACACAGTCGCTTGAACAATTCAAGTTCTGCCTGAGCTCAAATTGCCCAGATTTGCCCATGACTCCACCGTCTTCTCAACAGGCTAATTGACTTACTTAACTTCACACAGCTCCACAGACTTTCATGGATGTACCTGTCTTAATGCTTAGGCATTTCATGTTATTTTATCGACATTTACCCTGAATAAAGACTTGTGCAAGAGTTGGTAGTCCTTTAATTCCTCTCCCCTCCCTGTCACATCTTGAAAGTGCCGGGAGAGAAGAAAAAAGCACTTTCTGCCCACATCAAAAGTTTGGCATGAGATTCATCTGCTAATCTTTCAGATTGCCATCTGTTAGATGGGAAAAAAAAACAAAGTTAACTGTAGAAACAGCTAGTTCTGAATGATATGGATTGATCTGGATTTTGTTTGAGCAATTGTCAAATACTGTTAGTGTTAAACTGAACAATTTGCCTCACACTCATGTTTCGCTCTAAGTGATGTCAACTTTCAAACACCTGAATCATATTTGATTATTATTTTGCCCAGCTGCAAGACATCGATCAGAGAATTTTGTTTAAATTGTTATCTTTACTGTGAAACCACTCTAGAGTGTCCAAATGAATTACCCTATTGTATGGCACAGTGACCAGTGGTCAGACTTCATGAGACAATATACTGAAATGTTGGTGCTGTTGAGGACAATACTGATGAACATAGTAAATGTGCACAAAGTATCTTCATGGTTTTTATTTTACCAGAACATGTTTATTATTATGAAATGTTTTTGATCTCTGCTAAATGCTTCTTATTGTACATTTTAAGAAATTATGTACAATTAAGGTAATAGAATAAACAACTTTGACTGAAGGCCCTGATGTGATCATTGAGGTAACAGAAACCTCTGTGCGCCAATTAATAACGCTTTAGAAGTGCATTGATTGTTAAAATCATCATTGTTTACACGCTATTGCCATGTCTGCCCCAGTTGCTGATGCTATGAAAACGACGACTATAAAGTGGTCTTCCTTCTGTGCGCGATGAACGAAGGCTTCGGTATTGATAAATTGATTCTAGATGTTACTACTATATTGATAATGTCTAATGATATTCATTTATTTCCATATACAAGCGTTGACGTTAATAAATTCGCTTGCGAGAATGACAACAGAAAACAAAGAAACTGATATTAAACTATAATATGTTTTGTATGTTCAGACGTGACTGTATGTTGGCTACGTGCACATTTAGCACACGATGGCTTAGAACACATAAACAAAAATCAACTCTTGTTGCAAAGTTACAGTTTTTTACTTTCACCCGTAAGCCGATCTCTTGCTAAAAAACACACGAAGCAGCCAATCAGCTGCTGCCTTTCCTCCTATGGACCAATCAGCGGTTGAAATGAGGCAGTATTTCCGGCTCAAGTCTGGTTGATCTGTGCAGGTAAGTGAACGTGAATTCTGTACTCTGTCATTTGAAATGTACTTCTTTTCGCTTTTTTAGTATGGGCAAAATATCGCTTTCAGCGTAAAATGTTGATTAAAGTCTAGAGGAAAACGTTGTTTCATTTTTCTTCTCATTTAGCGTGCGGTAGACGTTATGACAAAGTAATTTCATCCCGGAGATTGCAGTCAACAGGCCAAAAATTGTTTGGGTTCAAAAAAATCTCTCGCTCTTTCAGAATTAACCTACAAAAAAAGATAACCATTACAAAATTTGTTTTTTACTGTAGGTTACAAGTGAGAATGCTAGCTAAACATTTATCCGTTTAATTCGTCTTCAAGATGTGAGGGGTGATGAAAGAAAGGCTGTAATACAGCAGAGACTATCAGCTGATGATGTTAGCATGCTAAACCTACAGCGACCGGGCCAATGAGTTAAACAAATTAACAGCGGACTTTATTTTAAAACTAATTTAAAGAACGACAATAGTTATACTATTATTCATAATCTCCCATTTCCTTGCTTTACAAGTTTTTATTTACGTATTGAATTTGTACGTTAGTGGTTCTGGTTCAAAACCTGGAAAGCTGCCTAACTAGATAGCATACTGAAATGCTCACTAGATAGGTAACGTTAACTTACCTTACGTGTTTTTGAAATAAAACGTAGCTTCATCCTTAGATGCTAGTGTTTTGTTTTGGATTTGGTTTGTTAGTCTTGTTTAATTGTTCCTCGTATTGTGTTAACATGTTATCGATCTATTAAGCACTGTTAACTTTAGTTTATGTGCTTTCTTCTGTTATTGTCTTTTGACAGTAACGTTATACGTTTACAACTAATACAACTCTAGTCTATATAGGCTATTTTTAATTTTTATTTTTGTTATATTTTATTTCGCATTCTGACATCATAAAACACCTATTTAAAAAATCCAGAGTAAAACTAGAGTCTAAAAACACCTGGTGACATTTTTTTCATTAAAAAATGACAACGGTGTCTTAAAAATGCAAATGCTATTGTAAACATTTTGTGCTAATAATATTTAATAATAAATGTATATGTAAATAGTTTATTTTTTCTTCTCTTTTTTTTGTACAGATTGCAGATTGAATCACTGTCTTCACTTTGGAGTTTGCAAGCAACATTTGGATTAATAATGGAGATTCCAGAAACTTGTCAGATTGGACTGAAACCAGTCGTCTTCAAGGTCTGACACTCTTTCTATGTTATGTCTGTGTATCTACATCTGTTTTAGGACATTTAGTTGTAATGTTGCATACATTAATATACTACGGGATGTCCCTGTAGAATAAATTCTCTATCTGGGGGAAAAAACTGTACCACAGAAGACAATCCCTTTTAAACAGTAGATGGCGCTCTCTTTTTATTTATTGATATCATTGGATACCTTGTTATTTGCTTTTTACCAGTGTGTTCAGCATATTCGATTTAACTTCACTTTTTGATTTGGGTTTCTATTTGGTGTTAACTTTTAATTTAGTTTTTCTTAAGAACTTAATCAAAACAGAGAGTCTAAAATTCATAAATTTATATGATATTAAATGTTTACATGATGGAAGTATTTTTATATGCTGCTTAGAATTGTTGTTTTCCAATTCATTAAACCAAGATGATTTTACTTAATGCAAAATTAAAAATAAGTAATTTTAAACTAAAACTAAATGTTAATGGGTAATCAAAATTACTTTCCGTGTGAATTAAGCTATTTTTTTCTGAGCCCATTGGTTTAGACATGTGGGTACTCTGTAAAATAACAGTCTGTTAGTAAAAGTAATATGCTAACATGAACATTTATATAGTTTACTAACCTTTGTTAACATTAGTTATTCCAAATAGTCATTCATTATTCGTTCTTGTTAATCCAGAGTGCATTCATTAATTTTAACCAGCACATCTTTGGATTTTAATACTAATGTTGAACTATGATTTTAAAATGCTGTACAGAATGGTTAATGTTAGGAAATCTATTAACTAATGAATCGTTATTTTAAAGTGTTTATAATGTTTGTTCTAGATTACATTCTATTCAAAAAATAATTTGGATTAATATCTACCCGTTTTCAGCTTTCCTAGTCATTATATACTTGTAGTATTCAGCATATTTTGCTGCATAGTCGACATCGCATTGTGTTGTACTTGCTTGAATAATTTAGCAATATTATTAAAAAATTATTGAGATTGTTGTAAAGTTGTTGCTGCTAACACAACTCATTGTGTGGCTCCTATACATTTACATTTCGAGAACACATTGACATGAAGTTCAGATGTGAAAAAAACCTAAAAGCCATTCGAAATTTCCTTTAAAAATGAGCATTTTTATCAAGCTTCTGTCTGTACATTTGGTAACTTTTGAAGTTTATGGCAAAGAATACACACTTCTAAATGTCTTTAAAATGAAATGACATAAACAGAAGTCTGAGAAAAATGCTAATTTTTAATGAAAAAATTTGACGAGGTTTTTGCATCTGAACTCTTCATATGTTCTCATTAATTTGCTTGGTCCTAAAGTCTTGTTTTTACCTTCAGAAAGCCTGCAAAATCCTCTTAATTATGCATTTGTTTTTGTCTGTAACCTCTACATCTTGCATGCAAGGATCCTGTGCTTTTTTTCTTGAGCACTTCCTGGATCCTGATCACTTTAGAGCAGTTCAGAGGCCCTTGAGTACCCTCTACTGGAGCCTTATCATTCTGCTTCTTTCTAGAAACATGCAGGGCTCAATGCAGTTTCTGTATATCACTGATTCAATGTTATATCATTGATATGTAAATGTTTTAATTGCTGATATGTGGACATATTCGAATGATTTATACCTCGATTTGCTTTAGTGGTCCAGTTGTAAATATACGCCACCTTTTCGCGCCCTCTAAAGGCACGACGCATTTATGACAGGCGGTCAGGCGCCTCTAGCGGTCGGTCGGAGCAGCGCGTCTCTCTCCCGCCACTGCGCCGCTCCGCTTCTTTCTGTTTGTCAGACTCGCAATCCGAGGGAGAGGAGCGAGCCGCCATTTTCCGAGCTCGTCGCTTCCCCCCTCGAACGACAACAATAAAAAACGGACAAAAGCGAGCTTTTCTCTGGCCAAATTGACCACGAAGACCTTTCGGAGAAGGAGAGAAGCGATCGCGGCCAAAGAACGACCGGAAAAAGGATACATTTCTCTGTTTTTACGTGGCTTTTGTCGGGGGCGATTGAAAAACAGCCGACTGGGCTCCTATAGCTCCACTGCCCCCGTTTCTTTCGCCCATTTCGTGATTCCTAAACGCAGCCCGGAGGAGTGGGAGGAGGAAGAGGAGGGGGTTACCGAACACCGGAGCGCGCGAGAGGCCGGGGATTTTTCCACCTGGACGTGCAACAGCGGAATCTGCATCTGGATAATTGCTTCAGCCTGTCACATTATTACTACTATTTGTCTCAAGCGCGGGGATTCATTACATTAATTTCCCCCGGAATCGGCTCCCCATCACGTGGTAGGTTCCTCCTTTTCTCTTTGTTAGTTTAAAACTCAGCAGCGTGAGGGAACTGTAGATTTTTAGCGCAATTATGCACTAAATCGACGTGAGGTGAAGTAGTGCACGTCGAGGGCGCGTTTACTCCATAAACGCGAACGCGCTTTTCGCTCTCGCTAGTTGTTTTCCGCGATTTGATCTGGTTAAACCCGTGCAGTAGGCGGCGTTGAAAGTCAGACCATCAAGGTTGCAAAACCTACCCGACTTGCACAGACATAATTATACGTGTCAACTTTACCATAGCACGTTGTTGGTAATCGCACGAGACAAGTTCGTTCACACAGGGGGCTTTGCATTGAGTAGGGTAAACCCACGCAGCGTAACGCGCGTGTGTGTGATCATGGGTTGGGTGCGCAGTGTATGTCTGCTGCATCTAGATCAGTAGGGTTTCGTTTGTGCTGGTGTGAAACGCATGCATTACAGTGTCAGTGACTGGACGTTGTCCCAGGCCTATGCATCACATGGATTTCCAGTAATACAGATTAATTGTAATACACTCAGCGCGCGCTGGCCCTTTAAGACGCAAGCTTTAATAGAAAATGCGAGGGGGTTTCTTACTCGAATGTTTTGTAAAAGAAAAACAAATCAACGTAGCGTACGTTTCCGGTATCTTGTGTAGTGAACATACATACGCATTCAAGTTATGTGCAAAAACATGATGCAATCTAGCAGTAAACACTTACAACTTTTGCGTAGACTCTAATCGCGGGGAGTTTTCCGTAACTAGCTGCAGTTACATAATATTTGGTGTTTTTTCCATTTTTTATTAATGTCGCCTCTCTGAACCGGACTGGCGTGACGTTGTGGGGGATTTCTTTTATTACAACCCCAATTCACACAACCCATCGGGCTAGCGAATAACGTCCAAAAATGCCGTTTTACTAGGCAGCTCGCCAGATTCTGAAACAGCCGGCGATTGTTCATAGACTTAAGCTCGCCCTAACCCATATTTCCCCCGTAATCTGGGGGGTTTATTTATATTTAGCGCTGTATTTCGCGTTGTTGTGGGCAGTAGAGGGTTTGTGTAATAAAACATTAACCTGCTCAACCTGTGGTTAGTGTAAGGCGCTGTACTTTTCCATTATATAATGTGTTACGTTGCATATTTTTCGCAGCGCACACTTGATCCCAGCACTCAAATATAACAGGTTCCGCATGTGTACGTGATGTTTATAGTTTTAAAGAGACATGCGTGGTGTTTTTTTGATCCGAACTAACGACGTGGATTCATTGTTGCATCTCTTTAATGGGAAATTATTTGACTTTCGTATGGTGAGACAGTTTTATAAGTTACTCAGATACATTGAATACTGTGAGACCCACAATGTAATTACTGTATTTATTAAATGGGGGTCTCTCTAAATCTTTGCTCCCAGATGGGGTTAAACATGGTTGAAACAAAGACTTTCCTAGACCCAAACCTCCCCCTCCTCTGATAGATGGATAGATACTGTATTGATCCCTAATGGGAAAATGCTATGTCTCCCTAGTGCACTGTTTGTTTAGTTTGCACTCTTATTTCCTGGATGATGGTGTTTTTAATGTCATCCTCGTTTTTTACTGGAACAGCTGTCTGTTTTGAATGTTTTTTTTCCTGTAGTGTTACTGACTTCTCAGCACATGTATTGAATTGTTCAAGTCTGTCTGTGGAATGTTTAAATAGTCTCTAGGGGTCGGTGTATGATTATGAGCTCATGTGTACTTTCCTTTCATTCCATCATGATTTATCATTGTCCTACATCCCCTCCTCACAGGAAGAGCTGTTACGTAACGCATCAATACCATTGACTAAGAACCTTTTTTTTTCAGGATGGTTCAGTCATTTTTGGAAAGTCATTGATGCTTATTTTTCTGGTATTTCTGTTCCCTTTCAAAGTCATTTAAATTAGGTTTTGCAATGATTTAGGTATATTAAACTAAAAACCTGTCAAAAACTGTCTCTGAAGTATATTTAGGGATACTGCCGTGTGTATGCGTGTCACATGTTGAGTTTGTTTTACCAAAACAATGGTGAACTACAGGGGTGTATCTCCATAAACACATGCACATTGTTTTGTTTTATTTATTTTCCTGTTTTCAGATCCTTGTAAAGTGGATAATTTTGACTGCATTTGACTAATCATAATAGGGCTCCACAATATATCGTTTCACCATCGATATCGCAATGCGTGCTTTCGCAATAGTCACATCGCATCATCTTCAACGTGGAGTTGACTATTATTGTTGATCCAGGGTGTCAGTGAGGTCTTGAATGTCAAATTTTAGGCAATAAAGTCCTAAATCTATTAAAATGTTGTGTTGTAGGTCTTAATTTTTTAACACGTCTTAATTTTCCTTTGTACCCAATCTGGCCATTAACATCCATCCAATCACCAAGTCCATCTCATTAACCTTTTGTTTAAAAAAATAGCATTTACCTACTTTCCTACAGTAACATTTGCTTAAGTTCTTCATTTATTTACTTATGACGATACTGACCTGACATATATTTTATATTATTAATTATTATTGTAGACTGAAGTAATTGACAGCTATGTTTTGTTCTATTCTTGGTAAGGGTTATAGGGTTTGTGAATGGATGTATTTGAATTAAAAAAAAAAAAATTAGTGATGAGTTGTAAACATTTTATAATGGGTCAATTGCAAATTGCTTCTAACTGGGATACTCTTATTAAAAACCTTTAACATTTAGTCGTTTAAGTAAAATTTTTCGTAAATTATGGTCTTAAATGTCTTTAAATTGGTGAAACCTGCAGAAACCCTGTGATCAGCAATGAAGAATGTACAGTTTTTATATTTTGCCTGCATTTAATTATTTAATAATTGGCGCAGGATAAAATTGCGATATGCATGAGGTGCTGCTACTCGTAATAGCAGATCAAATGTGTATCAATGTTGCAGTTCTATCACAATATAAATCACAGCAAAATAAAATATTGCAGTTGCAGATTTTTTAAATATCGTGCAGATCAGACTTTCTTTATACTTGCCGCATCAGTGTTATTTTGCTATTGACTATTGCTATTGGCCGGGCCCTAAGGTGAACCTAATGCAATCAGAGAGCTAAAAATAAATACTAATGGCAGGGAGACAAGTTAGAAAAATAACAAATAAATAAGAATTTTAATCTGCAGAGGTATTCAGTCATTCATTGTTTAAAAATCTAAATGTTTGCACTTTGCCCTTTTTTTTAGCCTGAATTTAATTTAACACCTGTTTACCTTAGTATGTTCATTACATAAATTGTTTAAAAAAATGACTGAAGAAGAAATTTTTTAGGGAAATGTTAAAACACAAGAAGTATTGTTATTGCAAAACTCAGCAGCAATATAATTGCATATTTTCCCAGTATGGTCCTGCCCTAAATTTAATACATTGTTTAATGTAAACATATCCTTAGGCAGTGCAAGTTGTTTATTATCAGGGTATTTCCTGCCTCAAAAAGAGGCGGAGGTGATATACCAATTTTGAAATATGTGCTATGATTGAAATAAACACATTTTTCATTATTCTTGCAATCTTATGCAAACAATTTTAAACATTAAATGTAATTAAGGTACATGACCCGTGCTTGAGCATCACTTGGGTTGTCGGTATACTATGATTATGTATGATATATATGATTATGCTATAGCCATGATTCCCTGTCTGATTTTATTTCTTTTTTTCTGTCAAAAGGCAATGGTGGTTAAAATTTTGATGGAGGTGGTCACCTCACAATTCTCTAGGCAGAAAAAAATAACTTCTTATTAATATTATTGTATTTTCTGAGCCAATAACAGAAAAGATACTCATATATTGATATATTCTTTTTAACTCTCTAGACCAGGGGTGCACAAACTTTTTGCAAAGAACCAAACATACTGAGGGTACCGAAGGTATATTAACGTTTTCAAGGGTAGTCTTCTAATTTATTTCCTAATATTTAAAAATAACTAGAAAATATTGCTTTAAATTATATTAATGAATGCAGTATATTGAAAAATAAATTTCTTACAGCAAAAACATACACAATCCCATTTATAAAACGAGTTGAATGCTGAATAAACTAAGCTGCACCTGCCTTTGCCTTGATCTGCTTGCCAATGTCTTGCGCATTGCCTGATATTCGTCGAGTGACAGTATTTACGTTATTTTTAAAAATCTGATGAATTTACAAAACTAAAGAAATTACAAAACAAAAGGTTAGCGTGGGCTCTAGTTTGGGCATCTCTGCTCTAGACTCATTTGATGTTTTGTGTAGGTTCCACTGGATTCAGCTGTTGAGCTGCTTGAGTTTTATTTTTGGCTTCTTTGTTAAAGACGGTCAAAGGGAGTTTAAATAAAATGTAATTATTGCTTTGAGGGATTTGAATCAATCTCTATGTAATCCTGTTATGATCCATTATAGTATTGACACTCTTACCTCTGTGTAGCATGCAGTCAATGTCAATTCGAAGTAAAAAATAAAAAGTAAAAGTCAACGCCACAATTTTTCTTACTTTAAATCTCCAGGCCTGTTTTTTTTTGTTTATATTACAGCTAAAACTCTTAGCTCTTAGTTTGTAACTTTAACTAGTTAAATGAACTCTTCTCTTTGGCAGGGCATTAGATTGGCAAGACTTTTCTCTATTGGGTGGTTAAAAATGTAAAGGGAAAAAGTGTAAGCTGCTGATTAACAGAGTCTGGAAACATTCAGGTTGTTGTTCATTCTGGAAGTTCAAGGCCAGGACTGAAGACATCCAACAGGCCGTTTGCTGCAAGTGCAGAAAGGAGGCAGTCAGTTTGTGAGACAGGACCACCTGCTTAATGTCTTTGGGGAAAAATAACCTGACAAGGTGGCCTGCATCCAGAGAAAACATTTGTCATTAAGTCCAATTAGCAGGGATTCATTGTTACAAGGGCAAGTGTGTCTGTTTTTTTTTTATTTTTTATAACAACTCTCTTTTGTGGGACAAGTTATTTGCTTTAAGTCTTTCTAGATTAAATGTTTTCTGATTTCAGTATTAAAGAGCTTCTGTAAGTAAATTCATCCAGCTGGGAACGCTTCAGCCATATGGAAGAAATCAAAGTCTTCCAGGCATCATGAGACCGTTAAGTTGCCCTTTTGCTTTTTGAAGTAAATTGGTAATCTAAAAAGAAAGATAAAACAGCGGAGCCAAATAATTACTTGTATCCTACCATATTTCTATTATATATTAGGTCTTTTTTGTGTTAAATGAGATCACAACTTCGTTACTAAGAGCAAAATGAGAGTTTAAAATTGACTTTGTCAATTATGGGTATAGTGTTACTTGTAGGCATGGCACAATAACTGGTTTCAAGGTAGGCATGGGACAGTATAAGATTCTGACCGTATGAAAACCTTGGGATAAAATATCATTCTTTCATGGTATGTGAAAATATATTTCAAGGTATTGTGATTACTGCTCTCAGATTTGTTCTTCTGGTTTAAAAAACAATTTTTTTATACTGAACACAAGATATGACATTTTAAGAAACATTTAAAATGGTTTGGAACAGTAAACATGTTAGGCTAAATAATTAAAATAAGTCATTGACCTGTCATCTTAATTAGTTTACAAAACAGATTTCTTTACAATTTGAAAGGGCATTTTTGGATACAAAGTAGGCACTGCACTGTTCAGGTGCATAGCGCATTCTATAGTAGTATAGGATATTGGTTTATAAGCGATTTGTTTCTCATATGTTTGCTGAATCATGTGCTGACCAGTAGCTTTTGATGTGCAGGGTCCATTTGTTAAAAACATACATATAAAAGAACCCTTACACATACCTTAAGAATGGTATAACAGAACATATTTGCAGTTTTTAAAACCTTGATTTTTTTTCAAATCGCACTAAACCTTGAAATCGGTTAATATTCCATGCTTATTTCAAGGCTTATTTTACATTTTAGTGATTTGGAAAAGCCAAGGTTTTAAAACCGCTATAATATTCTGTTATTCTGTTCCTACAGTATATGTAATTATTTTTTTTTTTGGGCAACGAGTACATTTACATGGACACCAATAATCTGATTAGGTCATGATCGAACTAAACTGAAATCGAATTAAGACGTGGAGTATGCCGATGAAAGTGAAAGTGCCAGACTGCTGTTAAATTAGAAAATTATTAAACGAAACACCTAGAATTACCTGAAACTCTGGAGGAAATGTGGATGTCACGGTGTCTCAATGACGTTAATTGTATTATGGGCTATAACATTTAAAACGGGATCATAAAAGGAAGATTCAAAAAGCAATCCATGTGAACACCTTGATCATATTATTGTCTTATTCAGATTAAGACAAATAATTTGATTACTGATTTAAACCTAGTAAGACGCATGTAAACATAAAAAGTATCTCCAGCAGAAAAGGACCCTCCACTATAAATGCTACTTCTCTGCCCACAATTCAGCAAACATCTGAAAAACAAGTAATTTATAAACCAACATCCGAGCATGCTGTAGACCTGAACAGTACAGTGGCTTACTACAAAGAATAGTAATATATCCAAAGATGCCTTTTCGGGGCAAAACAACTTTTTCACAACATTTTAATTTAAGCAACATATTAATTATCTAGGCTGACGTGTTTACTCTTCCATTTAATGGGGAAAAAGTCATTGTGTTTTACCGAGACATTTAAAAAGAGCATATTTTAGAGCAGTAATCACAATAATGTCATATTTTTACCCAAAGTTTTCATACCATCAGAATTTTATACCGGCCCATGCCTAATCACTTACCAGTTCACTGGTACCTTGTTTTATTAATTAACAAACCACAAGAACGCAATATGATTTAGCAATATTATAAAATCATAAGATCTTATAGTTATACAAATAAATAATCTAATGTGCCGAATGACAACTGTTACTACTTACAGCTGCATTTGAGAGCAAATTATTAAATATTATCGCTTAATTGATGTAAATCTTAACCTTAGATTTTGATGTTTAATTTAAAGTAGGTCATGGACATGTGATTCCTTAACTTTCCACAAATAAAGGCCTGTTAATAAAGACTCTCATACATGCCTACATTTACACACTCAAAAGACAAGCTCGCATTCACACACTTCCTCTTCAGGCCAAACCGTGTGAGAACCTTGATCTAGATATTTTACAACAACCGCTTGAAATGGTTTTTGTGTAATTGAATGTAATGACTGAGTTGAGCTTGTTTTAATGTGATCAATCGATGTTTTGATTTTGTTTAGCATATCTTTAAAAAAAAGGACAATTATAATTTAATTAAGCCTCTGATAGTTTTTCTTTAGGTTAGAGTCTCTAGGGGAAGTTGACTAAATTGATACAGGATTGTTAAGTAAGTATCATATGTAAAGGCCAGGACTGTGTGTGGTTACAAAATGTTTTTCTGTGCTGGAATGGGTGTAGCTAGTTCTGTTGTCACTTTAGGTAAGCGCAATTACTCAACTGTTTTGTATCAGGATAAAAGATTATCCCCCTGGGAAAATAAGAGTCACTCGTTAGCAATGTAGTGTTTGACCCGTCTAAGAATAGACTTTGGTCTGTAAATGAGTGTCCAAATGCAAATTCTTGGGTTGCGTTTAAGAGATGGGCACCAGGGAAACTGCTTCTACTTTCTACAGTCCGAGAGTCATTCAAATGCATGTTTTTGACCTTCACACTTCTTAGGGAGTGTGAGAGAAAGAGGTTATCAGAGTCCACAAAGCAGACCGTTAGAAAGCTTCCCTTGTGATAGGTTGTTGTTTGAGGGCCAAGATTAGAGGCACATTGATTAAATGGGGAAAAAGGGATGAGCTAAATTATTAAATGTCTTCACTGTTTTATGGGAGTAAGAAACACCGTGCATAGATACATGTAGGTTTTTTTTTTTTTTTTTGTATTCTTTGACACACTGAGCCTGTATGTTTAAATCTTATGTGTTTTTAAACTTTTTTTGGTCTTGATTTTATTAGTGATGGTCTGAAATATGGGCCTTTCACTGATTTTGGTACATTTTAAGACTGCTGGCAGTACAATTGTTTACATGGCAAGTTAAACTGCACAATTTTACACACATTATGCTCAGGTCATCAACATTTAACTTTAGCAAAGCTTTTAACTGTTTTATTATAAACTGTTTATGCAGGCTAGAACCTAAATGGCTAATAAAAAATGTATAACTTGTTTATGTATTTTCCTAAACGTATATTATTTTCAGTGATTTCATATCTGGAGAAAGTGAGTTATTCGAAATCTCGCGTAAAAGCAGTTTTTAATTACTTTTTGGACTAAAGGATGGAAGGCTATTAATGTATTGTTGTACATGTAAACAAACTGCTCATTTTACAGGTCACTTGAGTGTCAGTTCCACATATTTTCCCTTTAGTCAGCAGGTCTGAGTACATCCCATTTTTTTAAACAGAACAGGAATGGAAGTCAGATGCAGCATACTAAATCAACTTAATTCTTGTCATGCTGAATAAAACGCTATTCATTCATGTTTATTTATTTGCTCTTTTTAGTTCATATTCACAGAGCTTCACTAAAAAGAAGTCGTTATTTCCTATTGTCAAAAGTCTGCATATTTGGGAAAGTTTTCATTTTTTTGCATGCTAACTTCATGTCTTAAGACAGAATGATCATTTCTATAAATTTCCATTATTTATGCAACAATAATTATGCAACCTGTATAGCCTTTTGTGATTGCTTTTAAGGCTGATTATACATACCTTGCATGTAGCTGATGCAATTGTGAGCATTTCTACTTCTGCATTCTGTCAGTGCTGCTCTGGCAGTAACACTTCTGAAGTGCTAACAGGCAGTGGGGTTTCTAAGATCCACTGTGCTGAGTTTCTTTGTCGAGTTTTAGGCTTGCGACAGATATTATTGTATTATTCAGAGAGAAAAGAGGCAAGAAAAACAGAACATTCAACAACTTTAATCATAAAATAAACACAAATCAAAAGTATATCTGAAGCTCCTCTGCAGGTTTCGACACTTGTTGATTTGTGACATTTCAGTCATTGACCCCGCTTTACTCCTATATAACTTATAACTTGTCATTTAGGAGGAAGATCATTCACTGCAAATCAGTCCAGTGTTGCATTTTCATAACTCTTCCTCCTGATAGTGGAGTTTTATTATTCTTTACTATTTCCTTACATAACAAACCAGAGAATAATTTCTATATATTTCTCCAAGCATCATGGTAGTTTGAAGTGATTTGTCTGAATGAAAACATTGGTTTGCAAAAAAATGTTTGCTTGAGCTTGTTAAAGGCATAGTCCAAGTGCGATCAGATTGGGATTCGGGTTTACTTATTTAAACAGTAAGTACAGGATCGGAATACAAAGCTAGTTCCTGCACTCATGATTGGAAAAATGATCTCTATTAGGGCTGCACGATTCTGGCAAAAATGTGAATCAATTTTTTTTTTCTTAATCAAAGATCACGATTTTCTCACCATTCTGTATATGTAAAATAAAGGTTAATATGAGTCGGCTATTATTGTTAATTCTCAAACATATGGTAAAACAACACTAATAATATTAGGCCTTGTTTGAAGTTCTACTGTTGCTTAAAATGCTAAATTTTGTATAGTCATTATAGTGGACTTCAACAGACTTTTAATATGTCCTGTTTGTTAATTCACAGTAAAATGATGACATCAGAATATAAATATTCATAATTATAAAGTTGAATTACTATGTTTAAGACATATACTTGTCATTTGTCATTGACAACATAAACCATTTGTTTTCACTGGTAAAATGAAACATGTGTCATTATCAGATTCCTTCTTGCATTGTATTCAAAATTATATATAGGATAGGGTTGTTATACTGACACAGTAAACATTTATTTTCACGCACCTCCCTGTGTTGGCTATGAAAGAAAAAAACATATCAAATGCTTGTCAAAATCATACCTGTAAAATGCCATATGATAATTAAATGATGTGCGCACAGGTTTCACTTTCACTTAAGAGTGATGGCACCCATGAGCCGCACTCGTGAGAAAATGCATACATGCAAATCAAACCTCCCGCACGGCCCTCAAACGATCGCTCTGCAACAAACTGAGCATTATTTACAACTTTATTAGATGTTTTTCACAACCTATGCAGGTTGTGTTCACTAAAATAGGCTTTATTGGCTGGCACAGACGCATTCTCCATAGTAAACAAATAGCTTACGGTCAGCTCATGTGGGATTTTTTTTTTTGTGGATTATACCTTATAAATGCATGCAGTATGTGACACTTTTAACACCATTTGATTTGAAGGTGTCTGTTTTGCTGTAAAGACTTGTGCGACTGCTTTGCTTCTCCCCTGACCTTGAAAATATAATTGGCTCAATCGTAGAAAAGCTAAATTAAG
Organism: Danio rerio; assembly: GCF_052040795.2. Taxonomy (NCBI): domain Eukaryota; kingdom Metazoa; phylum Chordata; class Actinopteri; order Cypriniformes; family Danionidae; genus Danio; species Danio rerio. Next base: position 21,508,190 of record NC_141023.1, read on the forward strand.
ATCGTGTGTAGGGTCGAATCGAGATTGTGATCTTTTTTCGATTAATCGTGGAGCCCAAATCTCTTTAATTTAAAAAAAATCATGTTATTAGCTTTGATTTATACAAATCCAAAACAGTTTTGTAATCCTGTTACTGTACAAAATGTTAATGTGTATATGGCATTAGCTACCATACTGCCATGCGTAGTAGACATGATTAAGTGACAGAGAGCACTCAAGTCAATGCAGTTTTACGGACTGACAGAGATGAAATCATATTTAGCTGTTTTGTATTAAATATTATCTGTCATTTTATTTATTTTGTTTTAGTTTAAAAATAAAAACCTGGCAATAAAAAAAATATCATTAATCGTAAAAATATTTGAGCGTTAAAAAATGCAAACAGTAAAAATGAAGTTAACAGACATGTTTGTGTGTTGGTGAGCCATCTTTTTGTGGCTTTTAAAGTTTTGGTTCAGGCATTGAACAATTGGCAATTTCCATGTTTGTATGAAGTGTCATTTTAGCTCTGCTATTGGGGAAAAAGCAAGCAATATCCAACCCTAATCAGGATAGTGCCAAAATGTCTGCATTATATACACTCAATTGCATCTCATAGGTGTGGCTTTTAAAGAACACTTCACTTAAACATGTAAAAATGGTCAGAGTTGTACTAACTAGTTATTTTTGAATGGGTATAAGGGCTAACAAAACTTCACCACACCCAAGGAGGTTCGCATGTACCCACAGAGCTCAAAAGACCATTTATTGTTTTTCTGACATGATCTGATGTGTGGCTGACAGTTTTCCATTTCAAGAATATCCTGAGGATTGGTTATCTTGCTCTGGTAAAGGCCACATTATCTACATTGACATGTCTGTGAAGGAACTTGGTATTCTGTACCATAAATAAGCATTTGGTTATGTTCCACAGGATGGAAATGTTTGAGTTGTAAAATGATAAAAAAAAAAGAAAGTGTAGCTAAGTGAAAATAGTAAACACCCATAGTTAGAAAACCATTGAAATTTGGAATTTTCATAATATTATGGTGTTTGTGACTTTTGTCATAGCAAAATGTTTAGCTTTTTTATTTTCCACATATATTGCAGTAGGTGATCTTCCACAATGCTAACAGCTTAGCATAAATCTCTGAATCACAGTCCCTCCCCTGCCGTCTAGAGCTACGCCACCTTAAACACAAGCACAGCAAAAGAACCCTCTCCCATGTGTTAAAAGCAGCTAGTGCTTGTCCGGTGGTGTGCAAGCCAAACTGACATATTTCAGAGTGAATAATTGTTGCATGGTAAACGATATAGGGAGAGACTAGGCGGAATAGTGGTGTTTTGTTGATAAACTAATTAAAATCTGCATTATCGATGCTGTAAAAGGTCCCTTATGAAACTGAAAATAGTCTTATCAATCTTTCATCTGAAGATTTTAGTGGCTGAACAACACTGTGAAGATATAACCCATTTGTAACAACAATATCTTGCGTTACATCCGCTTTGCATGAAGCTAAAACAGTTTTAATACAGAACATTACCTGTCTAAGAGAAATCCTTCAGCCATGGTGTCATCCTTTCTCCAGCGTGCAAAGGTAACTCCAATATTGATTCAGGTTTTTAAAAAGTTTTGATTCAGCATGATTTTACTGATCGTGCGTGTGCTCTCTCTCCCACTCTCTTGAACGCACGGCGGTCGGCGGAGCAGCGTACAAAAGGCTGCACAGTTGTTCAAATCTGCATTTGCTGACAGACAGTTTGACCTGCTTATCGAAATTATGAGAGATGTCGGCCCTACTATATTTAATTGGATGAACTTTTTTTTTGTTTTATGCCTTACCCAAAAAAAAAATACATATAAACACATTTAGATCATTTATTTTAATCAGTACTATTAGAATGAGACTTCAACCCAACAAAAATGTTTCTGAAGACAATCACCTACTGCACCTTTAAGTACATACATAGACTGGACATGTGCAGTGAAAGTTAATATAGTAGTATCAGCTGGAAGATCTGTTACTGAAGATTAATTCATTACAGTTGAAGCTGCTTTGTTTAATTCCAATTATAAATCTCTTTATTTTCACACTGAAGGTAAACATTGTTATCTGTTTTTCCTGCTATTTTGTTGAAATCGTGCTGTGTGAGGATGTCTACAGAAAGACTAAGTAAAGTCAATTTCTCCCCATTATTTTTCCTACTGTATTATAATTATTCCACAAAAGGTTACCCCTTTTTTCATATTTATTATAAGTCTTTTGTGTCCCCAGAATGTGTCTGTAAAGTTTCAGCTCCAAACACCCATCAGAGTATTTATAATAGCTGTTTGAAATGTCTGTATCATAGCTGGGAAAAGGTTGTTGCTGTTTTTTTGCACTGGGCCTTTAAGGCGAGTCATTCCTGGCCACCGATCCCACGTTCCTGTCAGCAACATGCCTCAACACGCCCTAGGCTGCCTCAGGAAGCAGATCTCACGTAAGGTTTGGGAGAAATACTACAGTAAGAACTTTACCAATTAGTATTTGATGCATTTTTTTTGTGGAGTTGGATCAATGAGTTCACGCACACACAGCACATACACGTAGACACACACACACATAGCACAGATACATAGCAAGACACACACGCACATACGTAGCGTAGATGCAGGCAGACACACACATAGCACAGACAAGTAGCGCAGACACACACGCACATACATAGCATAGACACGCAGATACACACACACATACATGGCACAAACACACACAGAGAGACAGTGAGAGAGACACGAGGCTGTGCTGATGAAGTGAATCTGTCATGAATGGCTGTACTTCATTACACACGTGCACACATTTTAAAACATGTTAAACTTGTAAAGCTCACTCTTGATCACGTCTAATGATGATTGATGATCCTATCAAACTGAACAGACCTTTTATTCCCGGTTGCTTTGCGCTCGTCCTGTCTTATCGATATGATTTTATGCATTACTACTACTACTACTTCTTTGTGTATGCACGACATCATAAATTGTATGCCAAGTGTAAACGCATCAATTGGAAATGGGTCACAATTAAAACAATGTGTAAACGGACAAGCAAAAAAATCTGATATAGGCAATAAATCAGAATCGGGCACCAAGACCTGACAGTGTAAACGGAGCCTTAGACATTAACCAGACATTTGGACTAGGGCTGCACGATATTAGAAAAAACTAGTATTTCCATTTTTGCGTTTCTGTGATATATATATATATATATATATATATATATATATATATATATATATATATATATATATATATATATATATATATATATTGCAAATTTGATATTTCTTTAGATGGTTTAAATCAATATATGGGACTAATTCATCGAACTGGCATGAATGTGAATCAAATATAATTACACAAAAAATGTATACATTAGAATAAGTATAGACATGCAAATTAAATGGACAATCCTTTATTGTTTTCTGGAGTCTAACAGTGAGGTAAAATAACTTTGTATACAGCAGTCAACATTTAAAACCTTTTAAAGTTTTCCAAAAACTGTTCAACCACACCCAGTCTTATTTTTTTTTTAATCAAATTAATACAATTAAGCTTTGTTGAAGCTACAAATTTGATATTTTTTATGCCCAAATGGTTTAATAGTTCTTAATAGTTCATTTATTTTCCTTCAGCTTAGTCCTTTTATTCATCAGGGGTTGCCAACGTGAAATGAACTGCCAACCTATACAGCATATGCTTCCAACTGCAACCCAGTACTGGGAGCAACCATACATACTCATTCACACACATACACTACGACCAATTTAAATTACCCAATTAACCTATAGCGCATGTCTTGGACTGTGGGGGGAACTCGAGCACCTGGAGGAAACCCCCACAAACACTGGGAGAACATGCAAACTTTACACAGAAATACCAACTGGCCTAGCTGGGACTCAAACCAGCGACCTACTTAATGTGAGACGACAGTGCTAACCACTGAGCCACCATGATGCCCAGATATCAATGTTGAAATGATATATTCTGCAACCCCCCAACACCAAATGCATATATTATGATAAACCTGTTATTTTCTGTTATTTAATCGCAACTAAATAACAGGTTTATTATAATATATGCATTTTCGGATGAACTATAAAAGAAAGAAGAAAGAAGTTGCTGTTTTATTTCAAAGAGAGGCAGTTTAGCAACATTCATTCCACATGAAGTTTACTATGATGACAATCTTACAAGACAAGGTGACATTTCAGCTTTGAGCTGTGTTGCTTTAGTGTGAGTCACCCCATTCCATTTTATAAATCTTAGGGACCCAAGTCTTTTTTTTTTTGCTATTTCAGGTTGTGTTTCTGTTCCCCAAGTATTCACCAAATCCTTTAAGGTACAACACGGCACATCAGCTTGTTAAATGTAATTAGAATGGGTTACACCTAAAGAGTTTTGACAGTGCAGAATGAATTGGTTTTTGTTCCGGATTTAGTTGTTGGTGCTGTCAACGACTACCTGCATTCAAAGTCACTTCGAACGTCATGGTCTGTAGTCATCGTTTTGAGAATCCTGAGAATAAGCATTATCTGACGTCACAAAACATAAGTGTGAAGGTCTTTCTAAAGGAGTTTTGTACTCTATCTACTTGGCCTCCATATGAAACCGTTTCTGACCTTGTGTCTGGGTTTGTTTGTCTTTCTGCCTTTGATAAAAGTTTGACCTACAGTGATACTGTCAACCGTCATGCAGTGGTCTTAAGCTGGTGGGTTATAAACCGTAATTGCATTGTACAGCTGTTTGGATGAACATAAGAGATACCTAATCATCAGTCAGATACTTCTTACATCTGTACATAGTCCATTCATCTGTTTCCCATTTTAAAACTATCCAAGAAATACCACCCCATCAATTAAGAAATGTGACATAGACATTTACATTACATTTAGGTGCATGATTATGGTCATGTAAATATAAGTGTTAATATAAATTTATAATTGAATTTTAATTTTAATTGAAGTCACATATAAATATTTTGTAAAATATAATTAGTTTTATGTAATTTTATTTTTGTAATGTAACCACTGGACTAGTGTGTAGTTGGATAGCTGTATATACTGCTCCAAATCTTCTTCTTTTTTTCCTCCATCAACACTAGCTTCTTTGTATCATGAATGTGATTGTATGTTCATTTTCCAATCTGTCAGCCTACAATGACAGTTTGTGGTGTTGTACTTGATGTTTGACCGATATGGGTTTTTGAAGGCTAAATCGGGTATCGTGGAAAGTTGGGTGGCTGATATTTAGCTGACAATGGTATTTCATGGTATAAAATGGTATTTCAATTAAGAATTCAGGGTTCAATGCTAATGATTTTTTTCTACTGGCCCAATTACTTGCTCTACCAACATTTTCCATGGCCCCACCAAAAAGAGAAAAAAAAGTTGATAGCTATTTCTTAGCCACACATTTTTAATAATGTGTCAAAAGTAACGTCTGTGAATCTAGAATTTAAATGCTTAAAAAATTTTAACAATATGTATAATGAGCAAAATTCAAAGTGTTAAGCAACCAAAAAGAGCAGTATAGAAAAGTATTTTATTGCAGTTCTAAAGTATTTAACAAAAGGTGGCTGACTTGCCAAACTCACTGCAAACTGTGCAAAACATCACTTTATTTTTTCATCATGCACTAAGCATGGTCCGTTAAAACATTCTGACTGTATGATAGCCTCTGATACTACTATAGCGGTTTCACAAAATCACGGTATCGTGATTACTGCTCTAACATGTATTCTTTTTAAATGTCTGGGTAAAAAACAAGAACTTTTTTTCTCCTTTGAAAACAGTATATTTGGTATATTGAAAGATTTATAATATTTTGGATGGTAAACATTCACTTCTGACTTCTACTGTCTTCGTAAGTTTCAAAAGCACAGATTTCTTTACAATTTAAAACGGCATTTTTTGATTTTTTTTCTGCTGGAGACTGTTATTTAAAAAATGAAATGTAAAAAATTAAAAATTAACAAAAAATCTTACACATACCTTAGGAACGCTATTACAGAAAATTTGGGCGGTTTTAAAACATTGATATATATATTTTTTTTTCTCCAAACCGCAAACCCAAAAAGAATCTTTTAACGGACCATGCTTAGTGCATGATGGAAAAAATAAAGTGATGTTACCTTGAAAACTGTTATCGTCCCATACCTATGATGTACCCATGGAAATTTCGGCTTTCCTAAAAGACATTAGAAACAGACATTTTCTTTTTAGCTTCATAATTTGATGTTGCCACTGTTGTTGTCTCTTCACTGTACTGGTTGTTACTAGGTAACGGTAAAAAAATAATGTGCTCACAACATCCAATCAGATAAGAGGAGCTGAAAAGCAATATGGTTTTTACCACATCACAGAGAAGGTAGCTATCAAAGGCTTAAAAGCACAAACTGATTCTCAATTCTAGGACTGAATTTGCACACAATTGACAAATAGTCGCAGGCAAATCAAATTTTTTGTTACAGCAGCACTGGCCTGATCAGGCCAGTAACGATCCAGTCTACTGTCTCTCGCGTCTTTCGTGCAGGCCCCGGGCCATCAGGCAGTCCTTATTGTTGAGCCCTATAGTTACATTTAAAATAATTAAAACTTAATTACATTTTTTTAAATAATAAAAAAAACATTAAATTTTAATTCATAAAGGTACTTCTACTTAAGAACAGTGGTTCTCAACTGGTTTGAGCATGGTCTCACATTTACCCTGGTTATTATATATAACATATATTGAAAGATTATTGCCAATAATGAAAAGCATTAAATGGTAGTCCTAAACTAGCTGTAGTGGTATGAGACCACACATTTATGTAAAAGCAACTTGCGTGCTGGTAGGGCTGGGTGATTTGGCAAAAAAAAAAATCTAGTTTGACCGATTTCGATTTTTTTATTTTTATTTTTTAACTTTATTTATTTATTTTTGTGTTACTAGTCTTCTCAAAACATTACAAAAACATGACTTAAGTAACATTCTCTTTAAAAGTGACTCGAAAAACCATCTGGTTAAGGAACATTGTATTTTTAATGGCCATGTCATACAAAAATCGGTCAAGGTGTAAATAAATGTAAACTAATTAATGCGTTAAATAGCGTTGCTGAAGATTTGAATAAGAAATATTTGAATATACAGAGGTATTTTTTGCAAGTTTTGCTGAGCCTAGGAAAGATTGGCTGTCAGCTCGGCTTTGACTTGGTCTTCTTCTGATTGAATGACAGGTTGTAAAGCTGCTGCCTTTTTCCTAAAGATACAGTGGAAGTAAAGGACTGAACATTGAAACTGTACAGCCTTATTTAACCCAATGTATGAAGTTGTGGACGAATAGCAGGAACAAATACAAGTACCGGATGTGTGTCTAATATAAAATAATATATTTAATCTATTTTTCTTTTTTCCCCCTTTTAAATACTAATCATTTGATGCCTTTTGCTCCACTCTCTGTATTATCTGTCTGGTTTTCATCTAGGTCTGCTAAATGACGTCATGGGGGCTGGTACTTTCACTTTCACTGCTACAGGCCCTCACCTCTGCTTGTGTTCAAACCAAAAGATCGGCGCGGTTTTTCACATGCCAGGGTTTTAAGTTCTTCATACATGTTGAGATCGAGTTGATGAGGCAATGTCTGGACAATCCACACAGACGTGACTCAGACTAATGCAACAAGTAACATCCTACATGACTTCGCTTTAACAGGCAGTCAAGAAGGTCGCACACCAGAAGCGTCGCGACATGGCGCTCTGTGGCGCGGCTGAAATATGAACTGCATCGTGAATCGTGGCTGGGCGGTGCCGGTGTGTGTATAGAAACCGGTTTAGAATTCTAAAATCCATGGCGCTGCGTGGTGCTGCGCGGGGCATTGCAGAGAGGTGCTTCTGGTGTGCTTCCTGCTTCATACAGAGTGAACCAAAGCGCATTGGTGCCATTATAATGTTATATTTAATAAAATTAATAATATTAATATTATTAATATTAATGTTATACTAAATAAAAATAAAAAATAAAAAAGTCGCGATTTCTCGATTAAATATAAAATTAAATCGTCGTCAAAACGTAAATTTGAATTAATCGGAAAAATCACCCAGCCCTACGTGCTGGTATATCTTTTGCTCTTTATTTAAAATAAAGTGATGGACACTGTCCACTGGAGGATTTGGGCATGCTGTGAGCATAGTAACGTTTGACAGGCCAGGCAAAGTTTATTTTTCCTTTGGTGAGAGTCATTTTATTTTGTAGCAAATAATCTTGTGCTTGTTTACCTGGCATGCCATTTCAGCAACATGCAGTACATTCATGTGATGTGCTTCTGAAAGTGGGATGTCTTTACAGTAGGTGCTTGAGCACCGGTTGCGGCTCACTGCCTCCGCTTTGCCACAGAAACTGCTTGCTTTTTTGCTGATTTCCAGTTTTCTCTTATTGAAAAGAACTAGTCCCTTATGACTAATGCATCTTGTACAGTAAATCTTTTTCTCATTCATAAGAAACATGAACAGCAGCTTTCACACCTCTTTCAAAATACACCGGTGCATCACAAAAACACTGTCACTCATGACCCACTTAGGATATATCTGTGACCAAATATCACTCCTTTATTCGTGGGTCTCTAACTGGATTCCTGGAGGGCCACAGCTCTGCACTTTTGCTCCAACCCTAATCAAAAACACCTGATCCAAATAATCAACGTGTTTCAGACTACTAGAGACTGTTAAGCAGGTGCGAGTTTGAAGTGGTTGGAGCCAAAACCTGCAGAGTTATGGCCCTCCAGGAATTGAGTTTGAGACCACTGGCTTTAATAGATCTTTACAGATGAACTATTATTTAATACAAATGTAGTGTAAATAAACTCAATAGGACAAGCCGTATTCTTCAAAGTTTGTGTGCTTTGGATTTTTTGTTTTTTTAAATTTCCAAATAAAGACAAAGTAACACTCGTTTTACTTATGATAAATAAACATGAATAGAACGGTGGACGGTATAAAGCCCAAAATAATTTAAATTTACTGAATGGAAAGATGACCAAGCAAAAGGGAGAATATGAGCACAGTGTGCTATGCTCCTATCTGCGCCGTCAAAATAAAAGCCTTGGTCTCATTGACCAAACATAACATATCAGCCGATGCTGATACTTGAAAAATTGCACACATCAGCTGATACCACCGCTTGCAGTTCATTTTATCTGAGATTTTAATTGAAAAATCAAGTACAGCATGTGTACTTAACTGAAACCCAAATGGGAGAGGTCTTAACCTAATGTGTTCTGCATATTTAAGTCCATAATGGTAAATGGCTAAAATTAACTTCTGCTTTTTTGTGTCTTGTTTTACTTAGGCTGCCCCCTGGCACAGTGGTAGGAGGGTGGTGTGGAGCTGGCCTCAGCACCGGGAGAGGCCCCCTCGCCCGCCCCCTCCCAGCGCTGCATGGCTGCAATGGCGCCCGCTCTGACCGACGCACCGGCCGAAGCTCACCGCATACGCTTCAAACTGGCTCCGCCTTCCTCCACCCTCTCCCCAAGCGGCGTGGAGGGAAGCGGTACCACCAATCACATTCTTGTTTCTAGTAACGGCACCGTCAAGCGCAAAGCTTCAGAGGAGCGCCCCTCCCGTGGGGCTGGCCCCTGCAAGCCCCTTGTTACCTCATATCACTGTTCAGATGACAAATTGCAAGGTGTTTTACTGCAGACGCACAGCATCCTACCAAGCCTCATACCACGCAAACACCAGGCTTTAGAGCTGTCCGAGGAGCAGCTTAAGAGCATCATGAGTGCCGGTGGAGGAGGCGGACCCACTGTCCAAAGCCCCACTGTCAATGGCGTGGCAAAGAAAGTGACTAAACCCTCTGACCGAGACAATGCGGTGACCTTAAATGGTGGCCAACATAACGTCAAGCAGGATTTGTCAAATCAGGCTCAAATTGTCAACTCCACTAGGGGAATGACAAGGAACGGGCCACATCGAGATGGTGTGGAGCAGCAACAGCCATCAACGTGTGAGTCCCAGAACTGTCCCAGCAACGGAGAACCTCCTGCAACTTCTCCAGCCTCAGTTTCATCTTTCACAGAAGACAAAGTCTCAGACTGTCAGCCACTGGTTAGTGAAGATACGTTGCTGCACTTGCATGGGATCCAGCAGGTCCCTTTAGATGGCTTTGGAACAGAACTAAGCGACCGTACCCAGCACAGCCAGAGCAGACAGGGAGAGATCGAGGCACGATTACGGAGACTACGCAAACGGCTTCAGGTAGTGCAGGCCAAGCAGGTGGAGCGGCACGTACAGCAACAGTTGGGTGGACTACTTGAGAGCACACTAGGCGCTCTGGATGCCAGACGGCCGAGGAGTCGATATGGTGATAATGGCATCACTCCTCAGGAGAGGGACGAACTGGGACGATTCCTGAAGGGTGGATCCATGCCAGCGGAGTTGGAACGACTATCCTTAAGTTGCACCACCAACCTGCGATCCGCTGAATTCGCATTTGATTCAGACGCCACAGAAAGCAGCTCAGGAGGAGACACTGATGTAGATGAAGATGAGTTGGCCCGGGTTGACATTGAGCAACGCCACATTCCTCTGTGAGTACCAGCCTTGATTATTCTTCTGATGTTTTGAGGATGGAGTAATGGATGATGTCTGATAAATACCGGTGCAGTCTGAGTGATGCGGTTTCATGAAAGCATTGATTGTTCTACAGTTGATGAATTTTGATGTGCAGATGATTGTTACTCAGTAAGTGGCTGGTCCTTATGTCTGTGCACATTTTAAAGGGTAGATTAGTTCTCTACAGTTTAAGATCGCATTGATTTCTTTTGCTACAAAGTAAATTTCTTGATTATGAAGGTATGGGTTCATCTCTTGTTTATCATGGGTTTATCTCATATCCAAGGACACACACCCCACACACTTTCTAACATATATCAAGCCTTACCAAGGGCTGTGCCTTGCGTAATGCACTCAAATGTCAAAGGATTCTTCTTGAGAGGCAGTGAGTCAGTTTCTTAAATCCCTACACAGACTTTCTCAATCAAATCTTGGGGAGGTTTTGCCCATCCCAGCCTTCAGGAAAGAACTCACTGGGCAAATAAAGGGCAAAGATAAGATGCTGTTTACCTTGTACATCTTTTGGTGATTGTTTTAGGTTTATTTGTCCTAGCTAGTAATCCTCTGCATGATTATTGATCAAAGCATTGAGACTAAGTAGAGCTGCAATTTCCTCTTTGTCCTAAATTTGTATTTTTGCACATTAATCATCAACTCTATCACAACTTTTGCTGCGTCATTCTAGTTGAAGAGACAGTCCTTAGTCAGAAATGTTTTTCTTTTCTTTTTTTTTTTATACTAAGACTGCTCCATGAGGGATGAACCTACATACAGTAAAGTCACATGACTATTGCACAAGGACAAATAGGCTTACTTGTAGATTATGTGATAAACATAGTAAGGTGTGTTGGTGTTTACTTTTTTTAATCAAAACTTTGACTTCCATATATTCATAGATGCATCGTTTAGTGTGTGTTTGGTTCTTAGTTGAGATTTGAACAGATTGTGTTGTCGTGTTGAGCATCTCATGACGGCATGTTGTAGCTGCATGCAAGGTCTTTTTATTAATAGGTAATTTCATGCTGCGTAATCAACCATTAAAGCCAGTGTCTTGGCTAACTGATAGGTCACTTGAGCACAGTCTAAAGCAAAATAGTGGTACACGGTGAGTCATTTGTGTGTATTTTTGTTTTGGTTCATAGGTGGTAAAGAGAGTTGACTTTCCCAGAAGTATCAGACAGATGAATTCCATCCGATTTGATATGGTTGTTCGGGCTGGGCAATTAATTGAAAAGTAATTGACATCGACAAACAGAACCTATAATCGATCTAATTTTTCTGTGTCGATTCTTTCAATTACTTTCCCTACGTGTCACGTGACCACGCTAAGTTAAAGGCGGTGGCTGATCTCTGGTCAAGTAGGACAATAGATTCATTTTAGAGCCTTATTTTGCACTACATTGACGATGATTGGAAGCTGCGCCAGAGATGCCTTAAGACGCCAAATAAAACTCATCTGTGAACCTATAAGGGCAAAAATAATAATTGTTCATTAATCTTAATCAAGTTAAAATGTTCAATTAATCAAGATTTTAATTGTTATTAAATTATGTTAAGATGAGTAAGTTTGAGATTTTAAGTTGTTAATGTTTCTGTTTGGTAGATTTGAGCATTCTTGGCCTCGCAGTTTTGCAGATTTTTAGTGCAATTTTATTATTTTTTTTTATTTATTTATTTATTTTTTTACAACTCGTGTTCTGCGTCCTGATTGGCTGTAGACTGTTGTCAACCAATCTCCTCTGTGTCTGCTTACACTACAGAATGTGTACAGCTTGCAAATTTAACATGCATATTTGCAGTCGCTATCAGTGTGGGTTTCAGCAAGGATGCAAAAAAGGATTGTAACTGTCCGCAGCTAGACCATCATAAAGGGGGTCTCACACCAGATGCGCACACGTCTTCTAACACACCGGATATTTCTGCCGCGCCTCTAGACCGGCATCTGATTATTTAATTTTAAAAACTTGCAAATGTGCGACGCTGCCGATGTGCAAACACTTAAGGATGGAGTCTGATATAGCTTTGGTGGGGCATGGACTGTGGAAAAAAACATTACGCTGGATGCCAGCATTATCCGCACAAAAGCTAAAAGGTTTTAACCTTTTGCTGACAGCGTTGAATGTTTGCGCCTGACAACAGGTTTTGATCTTTGGTTTCTGTCTATAATACTGGACTTTTGAATGTTTTGAGAGTGTTTAAACGAGAGAAAAGTGTGAACATCTTAATGCCTGTCTGAGAAAAGTGTAAATAGAGTGTAGTGAGGGGTTGTACAGCCTTAAAACATCTATAATAATTGTAAAAAATAAAGCTAACTACTTCGCAGATTTTGCCATTTGCGGGTTATTTCTACAACGTAACTCCCCCTATTAATAAGAGACCACTGTATTTTTAAATATGACTGATGTTTTTTATGCTTTCCCCTAGAGTTCAGTCACTGCTAATAATTAACCCAGTTAGCCGAAGGTGGTCCGTATAGTGTTTGGATGCATTTCCCTCCTTCAATAAATCCTCAGTAAATAACAAAGTTTCCATGAAGACCAGCCTCAGCACACAAGCGTAACCTCATTTTTGTATCTTGCTAGTGTGTACCATTAGCTAACACTTAGCTTTTATGCATTTATCAAATGGCAGCATTCATTGTTTTTGTGCTGTAATCCTGTTAGCTAGAACCGGTTTCAATAAAAGGGAATAATTGAACTGGTTGAACATCAGTTGTGTGTTCATGTCATGCAGGGTTTTGTTCAAGACTCTTAAAAGCTTCTGACATTTACCCACCCAGATGTTAGAACTACTGTGGACCACTGAAAGAGACATTATGAATACTGTTGTAGACTATGACTTGTTTTTATAAGTCTTTTTAAAGGCTTGTTATGGCTGGGCGATTTGGCCTAAAATCAAAATCTTAATTAATTGACATGCAACATGTAGTTGCATTTTTTTTTTTGAGAGGTTCGTAGGTATGCGACCATGCTTGTGTGCTCGACGCAGAAGTATAAATCAGCTTAAAAGAGTGGGGTAACCTGACTTCATACGTGGTAGGGAAATTAATCGAAAAAATGTACTTAAAAAAGATTAGATTTTTGGTTCTGAAGGTCGATTTCGATTACTTTGATTAATTGCCCAGCCCTAAGGCAATTCATACATTTCAAACTGATCGCAACATAAAGCTCAGTTGCAATCTCTTAAATCATTAAATTAGGCATGAGACGCTGATTGGCAGATAATCTGGATGTTTTGATTAACTTAAAAATGTAAAAATATATGATAAAGCTTTACGCTGCTACTCTAATTCTTTCTTTAATTATGCACTGACAGCCCATAAAACGTATTATCATAGAGGCTTGTACTTTTGCGTATGTCACTTTATTTTAAGTGAGAGATAAATAAATTTAAGTAACATTATTTGGCACTTGTGCTTTGTCTCCCAAAGAGACCATAATCTTCTGTATATGTATGTATAGATAATGTATAGATAATGAAAATCTACTGAAATATGAAAGAATTCAAGCCACACTTCTCATCATATAACATAAAACTCCTTACTCGCATAACCCCTTAAACCATTTGAAAAGCATTTTGTCTTTTACTATTATCAAAGTTTCCCCATCTGCGTGGTTTCTGGTTTTACCGGTCAACCTTCTAGGTCACATAGCAAGCTTGTCAAGTTTTTTGTTTTTTTTTGGTTCCCTCTCTAATTCATGTATATATTTTTTCACTTTCATAATGTTTTTTTCTTCTTCTTGTGTTCTTGTTTCACTAATTCAAAAGGCAATGACATTTCGATGTTTCAATTCTGATTTTTCATGTTTCATTCTCATGCTGTTGAGAACTGTAAGCAAACATCTACACAAGGCGTAGCCTTCGTTTACTTGCCCTTATGTAGTTTAAAACCTATATAGATATTTTTTCTTTTGTGTCACAAAAGGGCCTAAAAACTTTTCTTGTATGTAGAACTCTCACTTTATTCAGAATACCTTTTTTTGTGTTTTGCAGATGACATGGGTGTGGTTATGAATTATGATTATTGTTATCACAAATCAGTGATTATGGGTGATTTGGGTAAACTAAAGTAGGGCTGCACAATATATTGTTTCAGCATCTATATCGCAAATGTGTGCATCCACTATAATGACATTGCAGGATGTGCGATTTTGAGTTAGGATTATAATTAACTAAAAATTCACAGTTTAGTACACATGATTTGTTGTCATTGTGAATTTCAACCATACTCTATTAGTGTAAATTTTATTTTTACTTAGATGTGTTTTCAAAGTCTGTGACTAAGATTTAAAGCAAATTTATGCCTTTTGGGAACAAGAAATTATAAAGTTTGCCGTTTTGACAGATTAATTGTTTAATTCTTTATCAAATGAACCCTATCAGTGTTATTTCATATTTGATTATTGATTTTTTTTTTTCTTTACCTCTGTGTTGTAATATTCCAGCAAAACCCATAAAGCACTGTTTATTTAGTTTTTATCTGTGCTTTAATTTTTTAATTGCGTATATATTTGGATATTTTATGCTGATGTACTTTCCTACAAAGTCATCCCAATCAATGTAAAATTGTAAATTCTTCCTAAATAGTTACTTAAGTACTATTTTGAGATTATATTCATATCACTATATATATCGCAGAAATACAAAATATTGTAATGTCAGTTTTTACCAATATTGTCCAGCCCTAAACTGGTGTCATAAAACTTTAAACAGACAAATCTCTATTGGAGTTTATTGTCATTCTACTCTGCGTTTTTCAATTTTTCTTGCAATTTTTCTCCATTTTCTTTTCTTGCTTTTTTCTCATGGCCATTGATATCCTCATTTGCACTCTTAAATTCCTATGGAAACCATTTTGTAATATCCAAATGACATCTTGACCAAATGTGACCAAGGTAAGCCAGTTTGAACTGGACTTCTTAAGCTCTGCTTGCTCTTCGCTAGGGCTGTGCGAATTGGGGAAAATATCTATTTGCTTTTTTATTTCATTTTTTTCCCTGTAAAACAGGTTGAACTCGGGGAGTTTAGCTTATTATAAAACAACAAAAAAATATATAAAAATATAGAACACTTCGCAAACTTACTAACATGGCTGAAACAATTCTGAACTTCGCTATTGCTTGCTACTAGATTGAGTGTGACTGGCAATACTTTCAGTTGACATTTTTTAAGACACTCATAAGCCTGTGGTCTTTTTTTAGGTGCTAGTTGTATTTTTTGAAAGTGTGCTCGCTCAAATGGCTAGTAAGAAAGTCACACATTGGTCCACAACGGAAAAATTTAATAATATATTAATACATATAATAACACGCATACTAGTACTATATTTCAGCCTCTTGCGATTTAGCCAACTGCAACATTTAAAATCACGATTGCGATATTAATGGTATCACCGTCTGTACTTTTAACAATACAACACTACACTTTACTGCGGCACTCAAGCCTTGTCTGAGACCAGCATGCCCATAAAACCAACCAGACAACATATATTCTGTTTTTGTAGCATCTGTCACTTGAATCAATCGGTTATAATGAGCAATAAATTCAGCATTAAGGAAGCACTTTTTTTGGATCTGCTTCCGTGGCACTTTCTATGTTTATCTCTCTCGTTCTTTCTCAACATCCTCGGTGAAGGCTTTTGTGCTGCTTTTTCTGTATTCTTCTGCTGTCTCTTTTCTTTTTGCCCCATCTCCATCTGCTCTCTCCTACCCACACATTAAAATCAGACTAATGCTGCTTGTAATATAATCTCTGCCAGGAAAATATTCTGACTCTACATCCCGTCCACAGTCATGTGTCTGCACCTGTTCTCGTCCACATGTGTTGCCCATTTGTGCTTGCACACACATTAATACATCTGTTTGTACATTTAGGGCTGATAGACCTTCTAGGTTTTATTAAAAAATATTATACTGGCGTCATAAAGTGTAGACATAGAGAACTTAGATAAAAATGCTTAATTGGTTAATTGGGATTTCATTTTCTACCAATTTCCATGATCTATCATCGTTTAAGTTAACAATCAAATGAACATTAAGCTTAACAATGCAAGATTTCAGTGACACATTTTCATCTGAATGACTAAAACATTTTGTCACTTGTTCACCAAGTAATCTGATTTCATTTGTTGACAAATTTCATAATCAATAATTATCAGTTGTTTCGACCCTAAATTTAATTATAAATGCAATAACAAATATAGTACAGTGTCCCAAAAGCAACAATCTTATAATAAAATCTCATGCATGCTTGTTTTTTTTACTGCTGTATGATCTGCTCATGAGCCACAACTCTAATATACTAATATATAACACTAATATATCCCCAGTCATTACACTATCTGATACACTGGTTCAAAGCAAGATGAATAATTTGAATACCACAGCAGTTTTTTAGTCTTTATTATCCAATTTTGTTTTTGTCTGTTTGATTCTCTGATTATCTGGCATCAACACATTTTCACTCACAGAACTGCTGCTTTTCCATTGGATATTTTCTCTTTTTGCCCATCCTTTGTAGACCCTAGAGATGGTTGTGTGAAAATCCAGGTAGATAAGCCATTTCTGAAATACCCTAGATCAGGCTTTCTGACAACATGCCATATAAACAACCAAACAGCATTCAAAATCTTTTATTTCTCATTCATTTTCTCATATCGGCCTTAAGAATTTTTTCTTGACCACCTCTATATGCCTAGATGCATTAGATTGCTGCCATGCTGTCGAGTATGTGAACAAAGAGTTCTAATTTTCTGTAAGACATCTCCAGTGCCATAACAGTAATGCCGCTACAAAATTTGCACATTTAAGATATGGTTTCTTTAAAAAAATCAATGATCTTCACCGCCTGATTTATATATCAAATAGAATGGGTTTCAGACCTGACATGAAGAACTAAATTAAATTCTATTCTGCACCATATCTTTAGAATTTGGAAATTAACTTTATTACAGTATTTTCAGTGGAGATTCTGTAGTCGCCTACTCCTGACAGGGATTGCATTTAAACAGTTTTTCATCTCATTTTGCGCTTGAACAACTAAATGAATGCTTAAGTCTGTTTAACTGATTCTAGGTTAATTAAATTGCATTATTGATACTGTAAAAGAAACCTTATGAAATTAAAGTCACATTACCTTTCCCCGGAAGTTTATCAGTGGCTGAAAAACACTTGCTGTGGATATAGGCCAGTGACAACTTTGATATTAATATTTTTTTTGCTCCATTTCAAGGAAAAGAAAGACAGTATTCCAGCTGATATTGAAGCATTCTGTTTTTACACTTGAATCTACTCTACTCTATGGTAATATGTTCATCCATTGTTTTCAAAAATCCCATTTTAACATATTTTCTCAACATAGTACAGATTATCACCTAGCATTTTGAGTTTGTGCGTAATGTCCCACATCAGTGAGTACAGGAATTGAGAGATCTTAAATTGTGGCACTGTGGTTTCCGGTACACGTACACTCTCATACACACACAGTTCAAGAACAACAAACTGTCAGACAGCAAAACAGACAATGATTCTGGCTAAACGTGTGTTGTGCACTCCAAACTGCAGGGCGGGCAAATGTGTGTTGTTTGTCCACGTGCGTTCAGTATAGCCACTAACATGAATGAAAACCAGATATGGTAAGCATCCCAACAAGTCTGAAGTGATTGTAAGACTGTCTGTTGTGTTTGTAGTAGCCTGTAGCCAGCAGTAGAGAATAACTGGCTGGTTTTTAAAGGGCAAACCCAGCTGTGCACTGTACCCACTGCTCTCAGGGCTGTCACTAAGAAGCAGCTCTGTTCAGCTATCATTGTCCTTTGTCTACATGAGTAACATGTGCAATGATTTTTGGGAAATGAAGTCTGCGTATGAACACGTTCCATAATGTACTAATTCACCCCAAAAATGTTGTCATTTGCGTCATGTTGTTGTTTCAGGGCTGCACAAAATCTAAAAAAATTATGGTTCTTTTGATATTAGTATAGTATGGAAGTTTTTTCCTAACAAAATTAAAATGAAAACTCAAATGCTTAAAAGATCAAATGATAAATTAAATGCTCAAACTATAAATCAAATCCTTAAACCGACATCGCAAATGATGAATCAAATCCTCAAACCGACTCCGCAAATAGTGAATCAAATGCTCAAACTATAAATCAAATCCTCAAACTGACATCTAAAATGATGAATCAAAACCTCAAACTGACTCTGCAAATGGTGAATCAAATGCTCAAACAACTCCGCTAATGGTGAATCAAATCCTTAAACCGACTCCGCAAATGGTGAATCAAATGCTCAAACTGACATCACAAATGGTGAATCAAATCCTTAAACCGACTCTGCAAATGATAAATCAAATTCTCAAAATGACTCCGCAAATGGTGAATCCAATGCAAATGAGGTGTCAATCAACTAGCCTAGGCGGAGCTTTAACCTTTGGGAAATATTAATAAAAAAATCACAGAAGAGCAAATAATTTTGAGTTCAACTGATAATCGATTTGAATAATCGTGATTACAATAATGACCAAAATAATCGTGATTATGATTTTTCCCATAATCGAGCAGCCCTACGGCAGAATAATTACCTCAGACAAACACGGCACATGCAGACACTGCAGTGCTTTTTACTTTTCTTCGTAAACTTGTATCAGAGCGGCAGAAACAATTTCTCCATTTGTCATCCTTTGAGAAAACACTTGATGGTCGCCTAG